>NC_137982.1:32435056-33022556 GCF_963924665.1 Micromys minutus | reverse complement strand
TGGCTGCCTGAGTTTTTATTTTGCTGAACTCTAGCTTTCTGGGTAAGGTATAAGCTTCTGGGGTTTCTGCTGACTGGATGTAGTGAAAACATGACAAGTGAAAAAGCCACCATGCATTGATAAGAAATTAAATATTTCCCATTTTTGTGTAAACTCAAATAACTGCCCAGTCCCCCCCTCCAAGCAAGGGTCTTGCACTATTTGCACATACAACTCCCAGTATTGAGCAAAGGCTTGTGAAGAACCATATGTAGGCAGTTAACATGATCAAAGAACATGCTCACGTGCCAATGCCATAATGAGAAGAAAAAAGGAGCCAGGGGGCAAGGGGAGAGAAGTAGAAGACAGAACAGAAGGGAGAGGAAGAAGGAAGGAAGGAAAAAAGAAACAATGAGGAAGTAACTTCCATATGCCAAGTCCCAGAGCTGATTTTCTGCCCACTCCCATTTAAAACTTTGCTTCACCACCTCTGGCCTCAATGGTCTCAGTGTTCATTGCTGCCTTCCAAAGTCTACCAGTATTTGAAAATTACCTCCTTGTTGCAGGGCCTAGAACATCTCATTGCAGAAATTCATCTCACTCAGCTTGTTTCTTCCTCTTCAATGATCAGACATGTTTTCTCAGGTCATTAGTGTGTGAAAGCATGGTGTGTGTGTCAAAAAGCATTCCAGCAGCTTACAGTTGTGTGTCCACACGTGTGCAGAGACATTCCTGCTTTCTCCTTTTTGAAAAGATACTTCTCTTTCACTGGTTTCTAGAATATCATACTAATATAATCCCTACTCTTTCTCTTTTGCCATTTTTTAAAACACCCTTTTCAGTTCGCCATCCTTTACTTGGGAATTATATCTTGCACTTTGTGCAAGGCTTACTTGTAAGTAATCTGTCAGTACAATTTCTTTTTGTTTCATTGTCCCTCTTAAGAAATGCTACCTATATAATGTTAATATCATCAAGGACCAGAAAATCTCTGTCCTCTACTGCCTCAGCATATGTCTCTAAGGAGACTCAAAACCAAGGTTGTGAAATAACTGGGATCTTCTCTGTTTCTCTGACACCAGCTTCCAAATTTCAACCTTCTCTAGGGCTTTATTTCAATACAGTGATGTGCTAATGGATGGTGCTTATTTCAACCTTCTCTAGGGCTTTATTTCAATACAGTGATGTGCTAATGGATGGTGCTTATTTGGCTTCTATCTGGGAACCCTAGCTCAGGCAGGCGAGGAAATGAAGAAATGATAGACAGGCAGAACTCAGGAATTGGGTGACCTGGGCTCTCTAATGGAGAAGCTAGCACACCCCAGAAGTTCACCGTGTTTATGAAATACCATTGAATGGGGAGGTAGTGTTATTGCTTACAGCTGAACAAGGAGGTGAGGTTATTACACAGAGCTGAATAAGGAGACAGGTTTAGCTAATCTAGGTGGGAGCAGTCTCTGTAGGGAAACAGACTTCAGACTATAAACATCTGGACCAGCAGTTCTCAGCCTGTGGGTTGTGACTCTTTGGTGTGTGGGTGGGAGGAGTGAATAGCGCTCTCTCAGTGCTTAGCTAAGACCATCGAAAAACACAGATATTTTACATTATGATTCGTAACAATAGCAACATTACAGTTATGATATAGCAATGAAAATGAATTTATGATTGGGGGGGGGGTCACAGCATTAGAAAAGTTGAGAACCACTGCTCTGGAGGGAGAAAGTGGTGGATGTTTTCTGTATTCCCTGTCAACATTCCTGATTGAGTCCAAGAAGGATTTGCCATCCTCTGAGTCTTACCCAAGGAAGGCTTGCCAATCCTTTGGGTCTGAGGCATTGGCCCCTGACATGGTAATGGTGCCCCCTGTCAACAACACAGGTTCACTGAGGACTTCATTGGTTCCTTCCATCTCCCCCTTTTTTATCCTTAGATGTTCAGGAGAGATCCTCATGCTTAGACCAGGGGCAGTTCACTGCAATGCTGGACACTGCACTGTAAGGGAGATAAGGGGAAAGATCCTCATAGCCACTGGGCCCAACTGAAACACAGGCATGTTCTCTGAATTGATGGCCCAGGAAAGTTGTACATGCAGGGTTAGCAAGAAAAATGAATCTGAGCATTCATAAGCCTCCTGCTTCTGTAGGATATACAGAATTGGACACATCCATGTGATCTTTATCATGGGTCCAAAGACCTAGGGGGTGGGTCCAAACCCGTTTCTCTATTGTCCTGTCTAAATTGCAGGGCTGTAACCCATCTGGAATAATTGAACAGAGGCCACTGGGACTCCAGGAAGTTAGACAAATAACACCCCACTCCACCCCATCCCCAAGGAAAAGCAAAGAGGCTCAGTATAAACAGGTTTAGAAGAATGTGACCAAACCACTGGGTGCAAAAAACTTAGGCAAAGAGGCACCAGAATCATAGCATTCTGGGTTATTCGTGTTGGATGCTTGATAAAACAGCTAACATTTAAAGCTACCAAGACTGGTTTTCCCCCAAACAATTCTACTCTGTACCTATTGGCCATTTTCTTGCCCTCAATGCAACAAAGCTGCTCTGGCATCCTGGTTTTTATTGTTTTTGGGCTTCCCGGCCTGGGCTCTGGCCAGGCAGGCTAGGAGTGCAGGCTGCCACGCATGGTCACTCTGCCCAGCATCTGCTCTGGCACACGGGCAGGTAGGCCCTCAGCCCACCCTGGGCTTCAGCACTGCAAATTTCTCAATCTCGTCCTGCTTGTAACGTGAAAGCATTTAAACTGAAAGCAAAAATGGCAACCCGCTCAGGTCCCTTGGCCATGCATCTCCCCCTCGATTCTTTTTTTCTTCCTTCCTTTCTTTTCTTCCTCTCTCCCTCCCTTTCTTTCCTTTTATTTTTCTTCAAGTAGCCAAATTCATTCTCCTGTTCCCTGTGAGGGGACAGTCTTTAGGCTGTCAACAGCGGGGAGAAGAAATCTACGGTGGGTGTTTTCTGCACATACTGTCCACATACCTGTACTCAGATCCAAGGAAGGCTTTGCCATCCCTCTAAGCCTTACCTGGGGAAGACTTTGCCCCTCCAAAGTGGCCAGTGCTTTGGTCCTCAATACGGCTGTGCCCCTGTCAGCAAAACACATTCACTCAGGACTCAGTTGTACTGCTCAGAACCTGGGGAGATCTGGGATACTGTCTCCTTGTGCCTGTGCCGTCTCTGCTCACACTCCTGAGGGAGAGTGAGTCATGTAGTTTTCCCTCCTTAAAACCTTTGCCGTTCTCCATTCTCACCATGTCGATACAATGCAGTCTCTCATCTATCCCTCCAAATAACAACCAGATATGTTCTTCCCAAATGAAGATCTGCGCAGGTTACTTTCTCCGGTAGATGTGTGTGATGGGACCTCTTGGTCTTAGGATAGCCTCTATCCTAAGGCCTGAAAGACCCCATGAGCTGTGGCCTTGACTACCTCACTCTGCTTCTGTCACCACAGTGTCCCCAACACTCCCTCCAGCCTGCCGATGTCCCTTCAGTTTGGTCTCAAATGCCCAGCTGTTTCTGTTTGCACACAGATCTCTGAACGTGAGGTTTTGTTAGTTTGGAACGGTGTCTTTATATTCAAACCAAGCACAGCATTTCAAAGTTACAGACACCACGCCATCTCACCTCTTTAAGAAGCCTCGTTCCCTTTAAACAGACTCCTAGTATACAACTATGCACTATTGTTAATGCTACTTTGTTCTGCAGTAAAACTCAGGCTTGTGTCCTTAGCATTAGGCACTATTGATATACTTGTAATATTTCTAAATGTGCAAGTGAGTAAAATACGCAATGATTACCTTAAAATGCAGAATCAGGAGCATAATAGATTTAAATGAAAATGTTTGACTACTTTATTAATGACCTAATGTGTATAATCACTTCATATATTCTGATTGACGGGTTTTTATACTCTCAGTGTGAGAGAAAAATCACTGTTTATTTTGAAAAACATGAGTAAGATATTCACCTTATGGTTTCTGTTTATGATTTTTTTTGCTTAGGTGAAAAAAAAAAGACTACCTTCAAAATATTTCAGCTTTAAACCATATACATATGAATAAATAAAATGCAAAGAATAAAATAGCAAATGGTGTCTGGCAAGGGAAAGAGTTTGTAAAGGAAGTTGTAACCACTTTTTCCTGATACGAACACACTCCTGCTATACGTTGGTAGGATGGTACTGGCTAGGCTTTCTGCTCTTTGTCATTGCGCATGCTCCCAGTACTGTGCTCAGTGCTTTAAAGTATCACTCATATGTAGGACAATGTTCATGTTTTACCAACTCTAATCTACAAATGTGAAAGTTTGAAACTGTGATTCTCTATAAATACTAAAACAATTGAGATCAAATCAACATCATTTCCTACTATATTGCATTAAAAGTAGAAATTCCTAGGAAAGTGTTGTAAATCATACAACTTGATGAAAACTGAAAAAATGCTCTGAGGAAATGGTATAGAAGTGTAGAGGTTATGAAGAAAAGTTTTAAATTTTCTAAAAATCAATGAAAATGGCTGGGCAGTGATGGTTTATGCCTTTCACCCCAGCACTCGGGGCAGAGGTGGGTGGATCTCTGAGTTCAAGGCCAGTGTGGGCTACAGAAAGAGTTCCCAAACAGCCACGGCTACAAAGAGAAACAGTCTCCAAAGTACTAAAAAGGATTAATGAGAATGGAAGCGTACCCACCCTCTGGAGCAAGTGAAAGACAACAGAGATGCTTACAGAAACCAACGTCTGCACTCGAGCAGAGTATCAGAGAAAGAACTGGCATCTATCTCACGAGAAGAGCTGTGAAATCAAACTCAGAGTGATGGGGCTGGGACTCCAGATCAGAGCACAGAGGCTCCTAAAAGTATACATGAGCAACGGAATGAAGACCTTGCTTTTGTGAGACTACACAAATGACAAACCCTTAGCTAAAATAACAATAAAAATGAGTGACTTAATTAAGATTCGACACAAACAATGGAGTGGGTGTGACTGACACTAAAGACACTCAGAAGATTATGAAAGATTAGCACAAACAACTAACTGCCCATCAGAACTTGAGCACATAAAATAAACAAACTTCTGACACATTAACCTTTACCAAGATTGAACTTTGGACACAGAGACAGGGAACAATAGTGAATACGGAGCCAGAACCAGCAGTGAGGGGCCCTGGATACAGAAAAGCCTCGTCACAATACTATGTGTAGATCTGTGGAATTCCTAAACAAATAAACGCTTAAGATGAGTTCGGAGTTATGTCAGAGATTCTAAAACAGTTTCGACAGGTTTACAGGAGAGAGGGTTTCGGGATTCATTCTAAAAAGCTAGTATCAGCCAGACAACACACACAAAGAAAGAAAGAAAGAAAGGAAGAAAGAAAGAAAGAAAGAAAGAAAGAAAGGCAGGCAGACAGACAGAAAGAAAGAAAGAAAGAGACAAAGAAAGAAAGAAAGAAAAAAAGAAAGGAAGAAAACTAAACTACATATTGATTTCACTGATGAACCTAGAGGCAAACACGCTAGCAGATGAAGCTGGAGACATGGCTCATGGGGAAGAATGCTCACTATTTTTGCAAAGGATAGGGGTTTGCTTCCCAGAACTCATTTGAAGCTCACAACCACCTGTACCTCCTAGCCCAGGGATCCATCACCATCTTCTGACCCCCATAGGCAGCAAGCATTTGGGTGATGCACATACATACAAGTGGGCAAAATACTCATATACATAAAATGTAATAAATTATTTTTAAAAATACTAGTAACTTGAATACACCAGCACATTAGAAAGAATATTAACTATATCATATTCAAGTGGGGGTTTAAGCCAGGAATGCACAGATAGTTCAGCATATAAAATTAATGATATGTTTCACCTAAAGAATGTTTCTAAGATGGGGAATAAAGAAAAGGTGCCCATTTCACCCCTCTCAGTCAACAGAGCCCCCCAAAGCCCACACTGGAACAGTCGGGCAAAAGAAAGCTAGAAGTCAAGTGTTTTTGTCTTGTAAAGGAGGCATTCAAGATTTCAGCTTGCTGATCACATGATTGTATGTAGAGAGAATCCAAAAGCTCCTCCAAAAGTCTCCTGGAATGATGGTGAACGTAGTAAAGTGACAGGAGAAAAATGTACAGGAAAATCGGCAGCATTCATCTCTATTATTCAGTAATAAATTATCCAGAGGGGGAAAAATCACAAAATAATTTTATTTACAATAACTGAAAAATGAAAAAAAAAAAGCTAGGAATATTTTTTTTGGAAGTTTCCATAGTGAGAGTATAAAACATTTGTTCCAAGGGATTAGAGGAAATATCCTAAAAATGAAATAATATCTCATGTTCATGGGTCAGAATAAATACCATTAAAGTAGCAATAGTACCCAAGGTGATTTACAGATTGAAGGCAGCTCCATCAAAATACCGAACAAAAAAACATTTCACAAAACCAGGAAAAAAGATCCTAGAATTTGTTCTAACATTAAAGAGGCAAAGCAATCTGGAGACAACTCTACAAACAAGGCAGAAGCATGGTATTACCAACTTGGTAATTTAAAAAGGGTGACATTGGCCGAGAGCCAGCCTCACAGAGGAAGACAACCCCGAGTACATCTGACTGATCTTACTCAGAGGTGTCCCGGGCACACACCGGGGAAGAACAGCCTCTGAGCAATGGTACTGGGGAAACTGGGTATGTAGATGCAGAAGATGAAAGCCACATCTCAGTCCTATCTCTCACCACATAAAAAACCAAACTGTCATCTTAAATATCCAACTGGAAAATAGAACAATGGGAGGAAGTGATGAGGTTTTTGTAGACAAGACCCAGGCACAGCCAACAAAGGCGAGGCCAGGAAATTCGAGGCAGCTGAGCCATCTGAACCTGCTGAGGACACAGAGCATTTGCAAGCTGCTTTGTAGCTGACAGACTAAGGCTGTGGTGTCTACACCGTGGGGTACTGAGATGGTAAGTGCTCAGGTAATTCCAGAATAAATCAACATCAGCAACAGCAACAACAAAACCCAACCAAATGACTGGACTGAAAAACAGGCGTTAGACCTAAACAAGCAGATCTTCAAAGCAGATACACAACAGCTGTGTGGAAGTGTTCACCATCACTAATCATGGAAACCCAAGTCAAAACCACAATGAGACATCACCTCAAGCCCTTCGAATGAATGCTCTCCAGACAAGGGATAAATGCTTTGTTGCTACGGATGCAAAGAGAGGCAACTGTTCACACTCCAAGTAGATACAAAAGCAGTGCGGCCATTATGAAACACAGAAGAGCTTGGGGAAGCTTTTCACAAACTAAAAATAAATCTACTACATCATCCAGCAGCCTCTCTAGTGGATATATGGCCACATGGAAATGAAGTCTGCATGGCCAAAGAGGCTTCTACAACTTCCTTATTGACTGTGGCACGGTTCACTATAGCCAAGGACAAACTAGTGAGTGTCTATCAACTAATGAACATCCCGAAAATACGTTATATATCCATGGTGGAATACTATTCACCCATGAAAAGCATGAAGCACTGCCCTTTAAGACAGTAAGAACAGAGGCAGAAGTTGTTCAGTAAAATAAATACAGAGACTACCACATGGTAAGTAGAATCTTAAAAAAAAATTTCACCAGATGCCAAGAGTGGAATAGTAGTTACCAGAATGGAGAGTTAGCAGGAGAAAGACAGTGAAATGCTTGTTAGCGGGCCTTATGGTCTAGAAAAGATAAATATGTTTTGTATTATAGAAGAAAATTATGACGATGTATATGTTTGAAAGTGAGAATTATTTTGCATGCTTTTATTAGAAAAAGAAATACTTAAGTACATATATATGTGTACATATGTGTATATATAAACATTAAATGATGTGTATGTAATGCACCAGATTTTACATAGTTCTCTGTAAATATATGAAATATTCTTATGCCAATTAATACAGAAAAGGAGTAATGGAGATGGCTCACATGGCCAAGTGCTTACTCTTTAGGCATGGCATCTAAATTTAATGTCCACAACCCATGCTTTAAAAAGATCTAGAAATGGTGCCATGTTCTTGAGATCAGTGTGCTGTGGAGGCCGGGGCAGGCAGGTACGTGGGGTCTGCTTGCCAGCCTGGCCAAATTGGTGAGCAGCCTGATGGCTGGGAGACACTCGGCTTACATAACAAGGTGGGGACTCCTAAGGAATAACACGGTTGACCCCTGACCCTCACACACATGTGTGCATGCGCGTACACACACACACACACACACACACACACACACACACAATACCAAATGTGATACATGCACACAATGAAGCCATAAGAAGAATGAAGTCTTGACTGGTGCTGGAACACTGACAGAATTGGAAATCAGTATGTAAACTGAAACATTTTACAAAGGGCCGTTTCAGAAAGACAGACACTACCACGTCTAAGTACCCAGAACATCAATTTTAAATTGTATGTGTCATGAGACTAGACAGGGGACAGTGAGAGGCAAGAAGGAGATGTTGAGCCAGAAGGGAAGTAGAGGTGATGGATTAGATATAAAAGGACACCGGGGTGGGGCACACTGTTGGGGGGGGGGAAAGAGAACTAGCTGTTGAAGGGGGGGATGGACAGAAGAGAACTGTCAGGACAGGAACAGATGCAGAAACTGTGGAGAAAGGCTGCTTACTGGCTCATCTTTCATGGCCCTCAGCGTCCCTTCAGAGAGCACCCAGGGCCACCAGCACAAGGGTACACTGAGCTGAGGCCTCTCCCACCTCAGTCAGAAAGCTGGAAAGAAAAATTGCCCTAGAGAATTGGCCAAACCTATGTAAACATTTTCTCAGTTCAGATTCTTTCTTCCCAGATTACCCCAGCTTGTATTGAGTTGACGTAAAACCAACCAGCACGGTATGCCAACCTAAAATACTCTAATCACAGTAAAAATGTTGAGTGTCTTAGGAATCAAGTAACACGTCAGGATGGGGGGATTTCAAAGCCCCCGTACTTTCTGGTCATCCTCAGGAGCAAATTCTTCATTTTGTGCCAGACATTTCTCTGTCCTCTGTACCGAGTGTCATTACCCTCGGTTTCAGTGTGTTCGTACATCTGCAGCTGCAGCCAGCGTGTGACATCAAATCCAAGCGCAGGGTATGCTTGCCTTAAAAAAAAAAAAAAAAAAAAAGTCTCTTAAACATCAATGACCTATTCCTAATATAGCCTGCCACAGTAATTAAATTTTCATAGAGCTGTTCCATGACTTTATTATTAGCTCTTTGGAAATCAATAGAATTATTTTGGTTCTTGCTTCTTTCAAAATATTAAAACCTAAGCAGTTTAGGCTGTCAGCTCAATGGGAACGCAGTATTGGTGTCAGTCACCATGTGGATCTGGCCACTGTGCGTAGAAAATCCCAGGCCAAGCCTGATTCTTCTCTTCACTGGCGTAGCTTCTCTAGCTGTGTCAAGCAGTCCGAAAGAAGGGTTTCCACTGTGCACCTATAATACTTCCAGAGTAAAGAAAAAAGTTTAAGAGCTGGTTTCCATAACCCTTCCATTTAACCTTCTGTTCCTGTGAGTGCATGAGTCTGTGTGTGTGTGTGTGTGTGTGTGTGTGTGTGTGTGTGTGCCTGCATGTGTATGTGTTTGTAAGCTCAAGTACTCACATGGAGGTCAGGGGACAACCTTGGGACTTGGCCCTCACTTTTTCCCTCGTGGTGGTATTTTGTGCCTGTTTCTGCCAGGCTTGCTGGCCTGCCCGCTTCGAACAAGTTTTCACCTTCCATTCCCTTATATACCAGCATTTCAGGCACACACTACCTCACTTGGTGTAATGTGGGTTCTGGAAGCCAAATGGAAGTCCCTCTTGCTTGTATAGCAAGTGCCTTACTCACTGAGCCCTCCCTGGGTCCCCTTTGATTTTCTAACAGCTAAAAATGTGGTCTTCCTCACCCCTTATCCTGCTTGTATGCATTTGCTTAGTTCTTCATTAGCAAGCATTTATTAAATACTTCCTACAGGCAAGTCTTTGGGATATAATGACTGAACCAGACAGAAGATCACGTAGTGGGGAAAAAGAGACAGTAAACCATTAGAACACTGAGGAAGGCTGATAAAAGGGTAAGTAAGAGCTTTGTCCAATAAACAGTTTGGAGACAGATAATGATGCTATTACTTCTTTGGGCAGGATTGTTACATAGAGTCCTTTAGACCAGAACTATGCAAAAGCCATCGGCCATTTGAAAGTTGTTCTCTATAGATACCCACACCAGACTTAGGGACAGAAATGAACATGGGAGTTCCTGGGAAGAATGAAGACAAGGAACAAGGGGGTGGTGGCAAAGCACTGAAGATTCCAGACACACTGGATGTCACCATCACTTTCTTTGAAATACCATCGCTGACATTACAGTTGCTTTAGAGTTAATTGTAGCTCACTGATGCTATTTGGCCTCAGAGAAAAGCCATGTATCATCATGAAATTGTAGAACTGAGAGATTCCTTGGAAATTACTGGGCCCAAGCCTTTAATTTTAGAATCAAAATGAGAATTTGAGCTGAGAATGGTTAAGGGGCCTGTGGGGGTTCGTCGGTGGGCAGAGCAGCTATGGTTTAAGCTTGGGCTTTAATATTGCAGAGTCCGGTGCTCTTCCTAGAAAACCCGTCTTTAAGAGATCATTTCTATTTTTTTTAAGTCGCAGTATTTATATGGCATACCCGATTCACATTTGATTTTAAAAAACAAACATCTGTAATTTATCCAATATTTAAATAGAATTGTTCCTGGTTTGGATTATATATGGCCTTTAATTTTGTTTTATTTTTTAATTTACTTTTTTTTTCTTTTCCCGTGGTACTGGTAATCAACTCCAAGGCTGTACATCTGATGAATACAAGTAAATGAAGTATAAAATGTGGACCATAGGAGGGTATGAAGGTTCAAGCTTGGGTCATCCATACTGTAGAATCCCTCAAACAATGAGCTTTTCTAACACACTTGGAAAAAAGTGGAAAAATTATATCTGCATTAGTCAGATTTCAGAAGATTGGGAGTTTTATTTCTCCTTATACATGTTTCCAATTTTGAAAAATGACTCCACCTTTATCTACCTATCTATATACCTATCTATCTATCTATCTATCTATCTATCTATCTATCTATCTATCTACCTACCTACCTACCTACCTACCTACTTACCTACCTACCTATCTATCTACCTACCTATCTATACACCTATCTGTCTACCTACCTATCTATCTATCTACATACCTACCTATCTATATACCTATCTGTATCTATCTATCTATCTATCTATCTATCTATCTATCTATCTATCTATCTACCTATGTATCTATCTATACACCTATCTGTCTATCTATCATCTATCTATCTATCTATCTATCTATCTATCTACCTACCTACCTACCTACTTACCTACCTACCTATCTATCTATCTACCTACCTACCTATCTATACACCTATCTGTCTGTCTATCTATCTATCTATCTATCTATCTATCTATCTATCTATCTATACACCTATCTGTCTATCATCTATCTATCTACCTATCTATCTATCTATCTATCTACCTATGTATCTATCTATACACCTATCTGTCTATCTATCATCTATCTATCTATCTATCTATCTATCTATCTATCTATCTATCTATCTATCTATCTATCTCTCTATCTAATTATCAATCCATCCATCTAGCCACCTATCTATTATTTATTTTAGTTTTTCAAGAGTTTCTCTGTGTAGCCCTGGCTGTCTTGGAACATTCTCTGTAGACCAGGCAGGCCTTGGACTCAGAGATCTGGCCTGGCTCTGCCTCCTGAGTTCTGCTATGAAAGGCATGTGCTGCTGCTGTTGCCACTGCTGCTATTGCTGTGGTGGCTACCTACCAGCACCACCTCCCTGTGCACCACCTTATTTAGATCATGACATATTTTAGATGTCATTCATAATTCATTAACACTTTTATTTTCCTCAAAGCAAGTGTGTTCTGTAGGAATGAATTGTTTCACATACAATATTATCTTTGTCACTGTTACTAGAAGTTTCCAGGTTTCCTCTATGGAACTTGACCTGTACTTTCTGCCCAGGTCATACTGTCTCGGCCCCTTTAACAACCTTGTTTTTCTCAGCCTATTTTTTTTTCACAATTCTTTTGAAATTTCCTACCTGTTTGTTTTACCTTCTCTTCATTAAGAATTCAGCGAACATTTTGAGTGACACATGTAATAGAGATATTTCACAAAGCAGACCAGTACTTTGGGCATACCATAGCCCAAAGACCAAATCTGGACAGCAGCCTGTTCTTGTAAATAGATGTTATTGGAGCTCTGCTTTGATTCACATAACATTTGGAACTGCTTTGTTTTGAGACAAAGTGTCCTGAAATTTGCTGTGTAGATGAAACTGGCTTAGAACTCATGGAAGCTGCCCTGCTTCTGTCTTCTAAGTCTTGGGATTAAAGCTATGTTCTCCTAAACCCTACCTGTAGCTACATTTATGCTATATGACAGGTAACAACCAAGACTGAATGACCAGCAAAGGATAAGATATTTATTTCTAGACCCTTTAATAGGAAAATTTGCAAACACCTGACTACACACACTCATGCATTTGTAAGAGGAAAGAAATATCTAGGGTAGAATAGTGTCTTAGGGTTTTATTGCCATGAAGAACACCATGACCAAGGCAACTCTTATAAGAACAACATTTAATTGTGGTTGGCTTTCAGGTTCAGATGGTCAGCCCATTAAAGCAGGAAACATGGCCGCATCCAGGCAGGCATGGCGCTGTGTTGAGAGTTCTATATCTTGTTCCAAAGGCAAATCAGAGTGTTGAGAGTTCTATATCTTGTTCCAAAGGCAAATTCACCCCTTAAAACATGAAATACTGAAAATTGAGAAGAGATTTCTTCCCAGTAGGTTTTCACTCAAGTGGCCCTATGAATAAACTAGATGGGCAGCCTATTAAAGTGACCAGCACAAATAATCTCCCTGGGGTGATTTGTAACACATTAGAAAAACATTCTTCTAAGCAAAAACGATTAGTTTAATAGGATAATATGTCTGAAAGAGACTATTTGACCCCCCCCAGCTTCCTTTTTAATGCTTTTGCTTTTTATGGGAAGGTCCCTTTAACAATTTCTTTACACTCTAGGCAAGATAGCTTATTAAATTCCTAGTCTAAATTCATTTTCCACAAATATGTTCAGTAAATGTATTCTAGTACCTGGTTTGGAAAGATTATTTGTGCAATAAAATCTTGGAATCTGACATCTAAAGTACAAGTTAACCTTAATAGTTGTTATATTGCTAAATAGGTAAAGCTGTTTTAGATATCAAATCAAATCTCCTCAACTATTTTTATTACTCAAGATTTCATAAAGAAAGAAATTCAACTTTAGGTACATGACAGCCTTTCTCCTTTTCACAGAATTACTTTTGTTATTATTTTTTTTATTGTGTGTATCTGTGGTTAAGCACTTACATTTTCAGTTGTCTGTGAAGGTCACAGGCATTGGGTCCCCTAGAGCTGGAGTTACAGGTAGTTGTGAGTTATTTAGTGCGGATTCTGGGAACCGAACTCAGATTCTCAGCAAGAGTAATATGTGCTCTTAACTGCTGAGCCATCTCTTCTGCTCCAGGTATTCCTCCCTCCAACCCTCCCTCTTTCCCCCTCTCCCTTTCTTTCTTCCTTCCTTCTTTTTCTGACTCCTGCCACTCCTCCTACTTCTCTCCCATTCTTTCTTTCCCATTCCCTATGTACTTGATCCTATTTGAGATCAGCATAGGCTGACCTCAGATTCACAGCTTTCTTGCCACAGCCACGCAAGTACTGGAATGCAGTGTGCACCATCAGGTCCATGCTTTCTTTAAAAAATTAAAACAAAACCCCCCAAAATTTTAATTGCATTATGTATGTATGTATGTATGTATGTATGTATGTATGTATGTATGTACCTACCTACCTACCAATCTATCTATCTATCTATCTATCTATCTATCTATCTATCTATCTATCTATCATCTATCTACTTATCCATGTTTGTGCATGCATGATTGTTTGTGTGTGTGTGTGTGTGTGTGTGCCTTTGTCTGCTGAAGCGTTTCTCTATTCTTCCCATTATAAGTCTTAAGTTTGTGTGTTTGATGAGCACATCAATGAATAACAACGGCTTAAATGTCACAAATGTGCCTTCTAATAATAAGAATACTCCGGGACACTTTTTAAATAAATTCCTAGCATTTTCATTTCAAAATTCTGATTGTGTACTTCGAGGTGAAGCATTGGAATTTTTCTTCTTAAAAATGACATCTCTAAATGCTGACCACTCTTATCATATCATCATGTCTTACAAGCACATATCAAATTGTCACACAGTAACACATGCATATGTATAATCAAAATAATGATGAAAAAGACAAATAAAAATAAAATTTCAATATGTCAAGTGGTCTATATAATAAGAAAAATGTGCCAGCTCTGGGGAGACAGACAGGAGAGTCCCTAGGTTTTGCTGGTCAGCTACTCTAGCTGGATGGGTGAACTCCAAGGTCAGTGAGAGACCCTATCTTAGAAAAATAAAGTGAAAAGTGATTAAGGACAACACCAGATATTGGTCTCTGGCCTCAACACTTAGGTGCATATACCTATACACCACATACAACCAGCCAGAACAATGCGAAATAATTGCTTTCAAGACCTTGCAGATGTTTAAGTGAACCCAGACAACAAGAACAAAATAAAAACCACAAAACAATAAAGGAACAAAAAGAACTTACCAAAAGATAGAAATCATAAAGAAGAATCAACTTATTGAGCTAAAGATTGCACTGAGTGAAAAAAAAATAACATTAAATAAAGTGTCAACAGACATTCAGCCAAGCAGAAGGAGGAGTGGAGGAAATAAAGAATTACCTACCTAGCCAGCCAAAAAGAAAAAAAAAAAAAAAACAACCAAATAAAAGTTGGAGGATGTATGAGATATTTTCAAATGAATCAGTGTGGTGTGTTAATTATCAACCTGACAGACTTTAGCTGAGCTTGCAGTGGCACTGTTTCCTCGCTGGGATCTTGGATTGTTTAAGTGGAGAAAGGGAGCTGAGCAGTAGCATGCATCTGTTGATCTCTGCTTCTTGATTGGGAATGTCTTGTGACCAGCTGTTTCAAGCTCCTGCCTTGCTCGCTCCACTAGGATAGACTGTGTCCTTGAATCATAAGCCGGAATACTTTCTCCTTAAGTTGCTTTTGTTGGGGAATCATTCTCTTATAATGGTGCGAAAAGGAACCATTGTTCAGACCAATATTAAATAGGCAAATAAACTGAAAAGGAACAAAAAAAGTTAGAGGTATTACAATTCCTGATTTCAAAATATGTTACCAATCTGTAGTACCAGTAACAACATAGTGCTATAACTCAAACAAAGAGAGGCCGATGGAACTGGTTAGAAAGTCCAGAAATAAATCCATATCAATGGTTGGAGGACCTGATGGGGAAAAATACATCCAGTGGGGAAATTATAATCTCTTCAGTAAATCATTCAACATAAACTGGATATCCATTCATATAAGAGTAACTCTGGATTCCTATCCTATGCTATATACAAAACTCAACATGGACTGGATAAAGACTTGACTTTAAGACTTGAAATTGTAAAGCTAACGAAACAACAGGACAGAAGCTTCTTTATGTTGTTCTGGGAAATAAATACATTGCTGGATATGACAACAAACAGCAGAGGAAACCATTACACACACACACACACACACACACACACACACACAGACACACACACACACACACACACACACACACACACATGCACCATTTACCCTTTATGTCCGATAAGGAGATGCATTTGTGTGGAAGGTTGGCCCAAGAGCCAACCGGAAACATAGTTTAGAAATTTGCAAAGGACCTAACAATTTTTTTTTTCTGTGAGGACACAGAATTGCTGCCAGGTTTTTGGGAAAAATGTTCAACACAATTTAGCAGCAGAAAAAAAGAGACTTGGAGGACAAGGAAAATCATATGTAATAGATCAACTGTAATTTTTTTAAAAAAGCCAAAAGAGTAGTGTTGGTCATGGTGTGAAAAAAGAAACCCTTGTACCCAGATGACATGATTTTAAATTGTAAAGCTGTCATAGAAAATTAAAAATGAAGCTACACTATGACCCAGCAGTCTTATGTCATTGTTTACAACAGAAACATGATGTGAGCGAGCAAGTCACACTTCAATCAGTAGATGAGAAGGAAAGCAAATGTGCCATCTCTCGATACTGTAGCAAACGTGCCATCTCTCGATACTGTAGCAAATGTGCCATCTCTCGATACTGTAGCAAACGTGCCATCTCTCAATACTGTAGCACTCTCAGACTAAGGAAAAAGGAAATTCTGTCCTTTGCTGATAACATGGAGAAGCCTGGAGGACCATATAATAACCGACCTTAGCCAGGCATGGGAAGACAAATTCTATGGAGCACATATTTCTGTGTGGATCTGAAATCAAACTTATGAGTCAGAGTAGAGTGATAGTCACCAGGGGACAGAGGACAAAACAGGAGCCTCCTGATCTTCAGGGACCAAGTTTCAGGGATGTGTGATGGATAAGTTGGGAGATCTAATGTACAATTTGATTAAAGTTTGCAATGCTGCCTAGCACATTTGAAGCCTGCCCATCTATATCTCAAGCTTGATCATCATAAAAATGGGCAAACGGTTATATGAGGCATAGACATGTTAATTAATTGGGTCGTGGTGATTTCATATTATATGCCAATAACACATTTCAATGTGCATTGTTAATATTTGCAGACTTTTTGTCAATTGTACTTCAATAAAGCTAGAAAGATACTTTCATATCTCTGAGTCTCATGGGAAGTGGCCTTAGTGGGGACAGAACACATTTGTTTAGCCCACAATGTCTGGGCTCCTCCCAGTAAGTTAATTACCTGAAGTGAGAATTTTTCATTTTTGATATTTTAGTCGATGTTTCCTTTTCTGTGTCTTAGGTTTATTTGGGTCAGAGATTCCCTCTGAGAAGTTGATGAAATCTGTGTAATCTCTCCCCAGGAGAAGTAACTAAAAAAAATTGTTGCATATAATTATAAGGCTCTGCAAACTTTGGCATATGACGATGGACTCAAGCCATGGACTAGTTTAAGATCTATCCTTCAATTATGGCCTACTTAATTTTTAATATGGTTCTTCTATATGTAGGCATCTTAACTTTTTTCTATCAGACACTCTCTTGCCCAAAACTTAGTGACTTATTCACTGTCCCAACTCTGTGTATCTCTCTTTCCAGTAAACTGAGTCACATATTTACAGCTTATTTAATACTTACTAAATTCAAAAAAAAAAAAACTACTTTTGTATTTTGACACAGCTCTAGTTTTAAGGGATGATATGAATAGAAAGAAAAAAAAAAAGATTGTTGATAGAATATCCAAGGGACAGAGAGCCCTTATACAGGGAGTCTCCCCATAGACACAGAATCTGAGGAAGAAGGCCCCTGGGGGAGAGGGCAAGGCTAGGAGAGTCAGCATCGAAATCCTGAGGATTGGAGTCAAGTGGATGAGTTCAGAGGAAGCTGGGCTGCATCGCCACAATCCTCCCTTCCCTTGTTTTAGAAATGAGAATTCAAGAAGTCTTGGAAACAGCTTGGGTGGCAGATGGTGGCAGAGAGAGCCATTTCAACCCCAAATTGAGGATTGCATCAAAATCCTAGGCAGAAATTATTTTGCTTTCTTCAAGGTCTTTGGTGAGGTCAGAGGAGAAGTAGAAAGACTAAGAGGCCCAGAGGATGCATTAGAGGAAAAGCTACAGAGTGGGAGGGTGTAGGGTGGGAGACAGAGGTTCAGGAAATGTCACTCTTAGCAGTCAGGCAATCGAGAGCCATTGATTACCAGGACAATGTAGCTTGCCTACCTGGCTGTTCTCTCAACAGTGTGTGCTTGTGATGAGTTTTGTCTTTTGCTTTGTTCTCTTGTTGTTGTTTTTAGAAAAGGTATAATATATTTTATTCACTTAAGTAATTAAGCTGAAAATATCTCACATATTTTTGGTATTTCCAACTTTCACTCTGTTGGCTTTGGGAAATTAAGTGAAAACCTATGCAAGAAGACCTCACTGATCCAACAAGAGCTGTGGGGTCTTTGTTTCAGGGTAGATTGTCCTTGGGTTTAGCCTACTTTCTCATTTAGACAGACTGGACATCTTACCTTCATAACTAATGATGTTTACAGCTATAAAAATTACAGATGTGTGGACTTTTTCCTATGTTTAAATTTTATTGTTTATAGGTTCAAGGTGGTGTGGAAGGCTTCTTTATTTTCTAAAAGACAGGCAATTTAAAACTTCTTGACGTTTTTAAAGACTTGCTTATGTTATTTTGTGTATATGGGTGTTCCCTTTCTTGCATGTGTAACGCTTACAGGCCCAGACCCTCCGAGGCCAGAGGAGGGAGGTATTTTCCTGGAAACTGGAGTCACAGTTGGTTGTGGGCCACCACATGGTGGCCAGGAACTGACTCTAGACAGAGGCAGCAAGTTCTCTTAACTACTGAGCATCTCTCCAGCTCCAAAACTCTTCCATTTCAAACTATATAATACGATCTGATAGGATATAAACAAGTGTCACGGTCAAACTGTCCTTGTTCCTTTCAGACCCAGGGAATCGTGTTTAGTAGTGTCTTCTTTAGCTTTTCAGGATCTGCTAATGAAAATAAAATGCAAATATGTATTTTTATTTCTCTCTCTTCCTTTACAAAACAGGCAAAGCTTAAAAATTCTCCACAGAGTTGTCCTTTTACTTTGATTTTTTTCCCCAGTTGGTAATTCTTTGCACAGATAATTTGTTAAATTATCTACAAAGATACAAGATCTCCTTAAAGTTGTTGAAATTAAAAATATGCGCTTTTTCATATAAATTTATGTCTCACTGATACATAAAAGCAACAATGTTATTTATTAATGGGGTGTCCTGTGGTGTTTCAGTATCCATAAATATTGTATGATGTTTATGCATCATGATAAATATATTTGTCTCCTCAAGCATTTATCAGTTCTTTGTGGTGAAACATTCAAGAGCCCTTTTTTTTTTTTTTTTTTTTTTTTTTTTTTTTTTTTTTGGTGGCTTTTGAAATACAGTAGCACATTTGAACTTTTTGTTTCGAAACAGAATCATATTATGTAGCCCAGGCTAGTCTCCAACGTCCTCTTACCTCAGCCTCTAAGTGCTGGGGTTACACGGGCTACCATGACTGCGTGGCAGGATTCCTTTTTCCTCTTTGTCCCACTTCCCCACCGCATGTAGTTACATTTTTACTTCCTACATCTACTTTATTTATTTATTTATAGACAGAATCTCACTGTGGCTCCTGGCTGGCATGGAATTTATCGTATGGATCTGGCAGGCCTGGAACTCGGTTCCTCTTGCTTCTGCCTCCTGAGTGCTAGGATTAACTGAGCCTCAATTAGCTGGTGGTTTTTGTGTGTTTGTTTTTGTATTCAATATATGACTGACCTCATATGGTACTTATTCTCTTCCTGTTGGCTTCGTTCACTTAACACCATGAATTCCAGCCCTGTCTGCTGTTGAAAATGGCGGCCGTTACATTTTATGGCCGAATAGTATTTTAATTAGTATATACAGCACAGCAATGTGTTTTAAAGCTAACAGTAGTAGATTGCACTCTTAGGACCCTTCAGAATGAACTGGCTAGTTTTCTGAAACACGGTGCTTGAGCTCAGGACATCCACCTCAGCTTCTGAGGTGACTACAATGTTCTGGTGTGTTAACCACACAGCTGTGCCCACCTGGTTTGATGTACAGTTCCTTCCTGTGCCATATTCGTTTCCTAATTTTCAAATGAAATTTTCCCACATAAAAATCACACTAGGAGTTTGTGAACTGACCAAAGAGACAGCTAAGAATGATTGATGCTTAATGCAGATTTGGAACCTTGCCCTTCCAGAGTCTTAAAGTGGTATTGCAAGAGTTTGGGCTGTTTGAATTTACCATGCTAAACCTAGACCGACGCTAATGACCTAGTAGGTCATATATGATTAGCTGACCACGAGGCTGAATTCTTGAGCTGCTTGAGCCCTTTCTGCCCTTCATTGTTTTTATTTCTCTCTGCTTATGATGATCTTCTACCCCAGCCACTAATTACTGTGAGAGAGACCTCGAAAATACCCGAGATTACACGATAAACATGCAGTCAGCCTTTAATGGGATTCTTCAGGGATAAGGATGATCTTACCTTGTCGGCCTTGCGGTCCACACTGTGTGCTGTGCTGTGCTCCTTGTATATTTACCCACTTTATTCCTTAGGTCTGGCAGGACTTGCAGGAGGCAGCCAGCATTCTGATACCACATTGTAAAGAGCAACACAAACTCAGAAAGGTTGTTTTCCCAAAGCCACATGTCTAGTAAACATCTAGTAACTAGGAAACGGTCCCTTGAAGTCAAGCCTTTTGGATCCACACAATAACTACTGTACATTTGCTATGTCCTGGGGACCAATCTGCAGCATTGATGTCCATGGTTAGGCTGACAACATCTTGGTGAATCTTGACCCCTGAGTTCCTTTGGATTAATTTTTTAAAGTCTATTCATCTACTAGATACATTATTTTATTTTTTTTTAAAATAAATACTAAGATAAAAGAATGGTGTGAGTGTGTGTGTGTGTGTGTGTGTGTGTGTGTGTGTGTTGACACAAGACCAATAATTTTGGCAGTGATACTTTACAATGGCTTTTTTAAAAGTTAGTATTAAATGCCATTTTTAATTGTTTAGCTTGGTGGGGGTATTAGAGACAGTGGTTCATTGTTTCATTTAGAAAGCTGCTCTCTGTCTAGTTTGTGAACAGCTTTATTGTTTAGTTCACAGAGAGGTCAGCAGCTCTAAAAATACACTTTTAATAGGTCATGGAATAGATGTTTTGTACGTGTTGTAGGGACTTACCCTTGGTGGTTGAGATGTGTGGTTTTGTGCCCTCTCCCCACCCACCTGTGTGTGTGTGTGTGTGTGTGTTTATGTGTTGGGGGGTAAAGTGTGTGTTGTGGCTATCTGTGTTGCCTAATTGTGGCAAGACCTTGTTTGAAAGCCTGAGGCTTATAATCTTATAAACTAAACTCTTAAATCTCTATTTTGTGAAATACCTATTATGTGTCATTGAATTTGACAGCTGTTTTGGCTGTATAACTTCAGAACATAGGTTTTTGGTCAGAATTAAATGAAAAAGATTTGTGGTCATTTCATTTGATTAAAAAACACTGGAGCAATTGATTCCATTGAGGCTGGCAGCCTTTCCAGGTGACTTCAGCTTCTGTGTTGTCAAACCTAGCCCAGCTTTTCCTCTGCCCCAAGAGACTGTTTCCTTTGCTCAGATTCTCTTCTTAGAATGATGAAGTGTTAAGATTTGTTCATTTCAAAACAGACCATTTAAAAATGAAAAATCCACATTGTTTAGCTCACTGGACTGGGAGTCTTAGAAACCTGGTCTCTCTTCTCAGCTGTAGAAAATCTCTTAAAGCAAAATTGCATGACCCATAAAAAGGATATTACTTCAGTTTGAGTGGTTTCTTTCTGTTCCTTAGTCAGCACTGAAAGCAGGGCACTAACTGGAAGGTGCTTGGCAGAACTTAGCCAAAGCTTCAAGTTCTAAATCCTGGCAGAGAGCATTCCTTTGCATTATGATCTACAACATTTTAAAGTCTGCTTTCTGACTTATAACCCTACATTTTCTTCAGCAGAACTGAGATGAGTACATCCACTGAGAGGAAGAAGATATTGAGCTGAGGCTGTTATAAACCCTTCTGATATGCTACCTCATCATTGCCTTCCGTTGTAACTATATGGAATTTGGGGTAGAGGAGTTGGAACTTGGGGGTCCTCTACCTATAGCTGGGAATTGGTGACTCTGTGCCTAACAGGGGAAACTGTTCTTTCTTGGTTATGCTGGTCTGGCTTTTCCATTATTATTTTTTCAATAGTGTGTTTCTGTGTAGGGGTGCACAAATGTGTGAAAATGCCCATGGAAGCCAGAGGCATTGGATCTCTAGAACTGGAGTCCCAGGCAGCTATCTTTGGCCAGATGTGGATATAAGTTTGGGCTCTTAACCACTGGGCACTTCCTCCAGCCTCAGTGCCAGGGTCTGCCAGGTTCTGACACACCCTTTTCATGGCTGTCCTCCTTAAAGTTCATCCAAGGCACCCAAAGCAAACACTAACACAAGAGAACCTTCCTCAACGAAAAGAGAAGAATTATACAACAAATAGCTAAGGACACTAAACAAGCAGGTGCCGTTTCTGGCTGCAGGGCAGTGAAGAGCCCCCAGTCTCGAAGATTCGACCTCTAGCAATCTTGATGACTTAATTAGTTTTAGACCTTTTGGCAATTAACACAATCTTCTCATTTCTCTTTTCATTGGTGAAATAGGACAGCAGCACTAACCTTGGACCAGTGGGTAACTAGGAAAATGTTTTGTAAACGGCAGGAGTTAGTTGCGTGGGTGAGTTTTCCCACCTTGGGATGCTCAGGCGTGTTAAGTACACAACCCCAGGTTTGCTTCACTTCATCTGTGTGAAGCCACACAGGGAGGTGTTCTCATCCACTACTGGCCTTTACATGGAGCTGGGCTGCCCTGTGCTGGCCTCAGGTCACACTCCCTGTCTGCACCTCTTAACGGCTCTTCCTCCATTCACTTCCAAGAGAGATTCCAAAGGCTTGCCTTTGCTTAGTCAGCTCCTCCTTGCAGTTACTTCCCTTCCCCCCACCCCGACATTTTCTAATGTCAAGCACCTAAAGATGTGTATCCCCCCCATCCCCTCTCTTCCACTACCTGATTAGGTACAACCATTTTTTGGTAGGGATTTTGAGACTCATTCTTGCCCTTTTCATCTGGCCTTGGGTGTGGATCTGCCTTGCTCCTGCTCTTGGTATCACTGACAATGGGAACCTTCTTTCTCTGTTCTGTAGAGCACTTGCTCTGTGCCATTTCCAGCAGGAGATGGAAACTTGCCCACTTTGTAGATACAAAGTGAACTCAACTTCCAGTTTGAGAAAGCAGAAACAAAATAAGCATGTTTTTACCCTTCTCAGCTAATAATGACTACGATGATAAAGATGATATTAAGAATACTAATTAATAATGGGGATGATGATGATATTAATAGTGGGAACATCTGCAGTGCTGGCTGTGTTAGCAACAGCCATAGCACTGTTCATTGCCATGGCAACATCAGCCATAGCACTGTTCATTGCCATGGCAACATCAGCCATAGCACTGTTCATTGCCATGGCAACATCAGCCATAGCACTGTTTATTGCCATGCCAGGTAACATTTATCCTTTTTGATACCACACATGATGACTTTTTAAAATGCACTCCTTAAATGTTTAAACTTTAAAACAACTCCGTGAAATTACTGTTACTCTGTCTTATGTTGACTTGACAAAACTGAGGCTGAAGCAGTGACCACAGCAAACTAGAAACACCATATTGGAAGCCAGGCATGTCTGGTTTCAGTCTACTGCCTCAAGTCTTAGATTACACTGATGAGCTCTCAGGGCTGAATCCTTCAGCCTGAACGCCTACTGCAGGCAGGGCAGAAGCACTTCAGTGGACAGGCAGGGCTCTGGAGGGGGTCTCCTCCTCAGTGCTGGTTGTTGTAAGGCAGGAGAGGGTGCCAGAGACCTGCTCTGGCTGGGGAACGAGCTGAGATGAAGTCAGATGAAGGTTGAAGACTGATGATCCATGGCCTTATAATCTTACAGTTTGTGCTTTAATAAGTGCTGGTTCCTTACTCTCACCCTCTTACTAATTGTGCTTTAATAAGTGCTGGTTTCTCTTCTCTTATGCTCAAGGGCCCTTGGCTGGCCAGGTGAGAGGCTTGGAATCGTTAGCTCTTTATGAACCAGGAAGAAAAAAAGAACATCTTTTACACAGGCAATACGCACAGGCACACCATACATTCACACACACACACACACACACACACACACACACACACACACACACACATCTATCAGGCCCAACTACCTGTATCATTGACTCCACAAGTGTTTGTGCATACTTACATGCATACACGTATATCTATACACGTTTGTATAGACAAACACACACACACACACACATACATACACACACATATGTATAAACACACAAATTTGATGGATGGGGCAGAACCCCAGATGCCACTTTTTATTCTTTCATTTTATTCTTTCTCCCTGTTCTTCTTATACCTTCCTGGACAAAAGTTTAAAGAAAATGATATAACATAGATAAAATGTTACACAAAAGGGGAGTTATAGAAGGATGTTGATATTAAGCTCAAAGCAGTGTTTTAGTTTATAAGCTTATTACACATTCAAAGCAACAGTTTCACATGGCCTTGCTTTATCAAAGTGCACACCTGTGGCTTCATCCTTGGGTCTGACCTAGAATGAATACTTTAATTTGTCCCAAGCCGATTTCTCTTTGCCCTGTAATTGTGAAGGCTCTTTGAATTCCTTTACTTACGTTACTATGAGGGGTGGGCACATTCTATTCTCGCTTCTAATTTTATTACATCTTTCTGGCAAAGCATTTAGAACAATCTCTCAAAACTTGCTTCCTGAAATTTTTTGAATCAAATCAGGAATTCTGTAAAATAATGATCAGGAATTATGAAATCATCCATTTGTCTATACAGCATTACTGCATGATGGTACATCTTTGTTGAGCTGCAGAAAATCTGCACAAGAGAGTGGGATTAGACCGTGTAATGGTGGCAGGAAAGGCATATCAGCTGCAAGAAGTTATCTTGAGGTGAAGTCCCTTGGGACCTTGCCTCTCAGAGGTCACCCATTGTAGGTCATGCAAAAATGGTGGCTCACCTCCAGGAAAGTCACCTGCTAGCCTTTGCTTCTCACAGACGACTCCTCACAATGGGGGACAGTGGGATGTTGCAGAAAGAACACATATCCTGTCTAGAAATGATCTCTGGTAGTCTGTATCTGATTTCAACAGAGAGTAAATTTTTTAGGACATAGATTTAAAAACTTGGAGTTTCAAATTTTATAGTTCTCAATTCCCTAATTATTAAATGTTGACATTTGATGCCAAACCTTTAGAAACAAAAACAAATCACTTTAAAGGTTAAAGTAATTATGTCTGAGGATTGAGTGGCTTGCTACCATATTTGGTGTTAGGACTTGCAACATTCCCACTGTTTCAGTGAGTGGTCACATGGGTTGAGAGATATAGTCCTTGCTACTCACCAGCGATTGAACCATTCTGAGCTGTTCCATGAGTTATTGCCTAAGACATGAAACCCATCTAAGTAAATAGTGCTTGAAAACTAAAAGTAACAGCATGAGTGACTAAGGATCTACTGTCAGCCACACACATCACAAGTGCCGCCTTAGCCTAATCCCCTTAGAATTCCTCTGTAAGGGTGAGTTCAGTGGTAAGGTCTGAGTGAGTTAGGATGTCAGCAACGAAGACATTTCTGCACTGTTGGGTGATGCAGGACTCGTGTCCAGAGGGACACAACTCCAAAGTCCTCATCTGGGGATGGAGCAGTCTCCCGTTATATACTTTGTATTATTATAGGACTCTCAGTATGATGAGTGGGGATGGTCCTCACAGACAAAAGAATGTCTGTACACCACCAAAAATGCTTTGCCTTTACTCTATAACTCTATCTGAAGTTCTAGCCTCAAGGGATTCCTCTGTGCAACCAGGAATACTCCTGGGAAGTATTATGCCCTGCAAGACATTCTTCATTTGCATATCTATGTGGTTACTGAGTTACCTCCTTCCAGGATCCACCTAAGAACATGGGAACTTTTCTGGATGGTGAGAGAGAAGAGACCATTCTGGGACTCATGAATCATGGCTCAATCATGGTGGCTGGACAGTGGAACAGAGGAGCGCCACAAGCAGGTCTCTGCCTGCTACTGGAGCTGGATAGCGGGCACGGAGCCTCTTAAATACTTTCCCTTAATTTCTTTCATCATGCAATAACCGATTTTTGTTTACCATTAAAGAATGAATGACAGAGTGACATTGTAGAGCAAGGTGAGAGGCAGCAGTTCTAGTCATTAGAATGTGGCAGAATCAAGGTGGCCATGTTTACAGAGTGAAAATCTGAGACATGGCTGCAGAAGATGGCTGCCTGGCTCTCCGAGAGCCCTTAGTGGGAACTTTGCCTGGTCTTCTTCACATTCCTGGAGTGATGAGGACTGTGGGTTTCTTTGGGGGGGGGGCTAAAGAGCTCAGGTGATTCATGGCAAGGACTCTCCAGCTTGTGTGAAGCCTCTGTACCGACTGTGTTTTATTACATGGCTTTGGCCCCAAACATCCTATAATTGTTTACTGTGCCAAGCCTGATAGAATTTTCTCATGCATGTGTACAACATGAATCTCGACTCTCATGATTTTGGAGATTCCAGGCAGCTCAATTTCCCACTCCTTTTCTTTGGAAATCCAGTATGAAAAAATTTGTTCTTTTGTTGTTATTCTGAATCAATAAATGTGGCATCCTTAACTCAGTTTCTTAATTACTGCTCAGTGGAAATTGTTGCTTTGCTTAAACATTAAGGTTCTGCAATTGTTGAATTTTCTAAGAATGTAAGAATAATGTTTGGATGTATTTATGTATTAACATATACAGGCCAGGGTTTACACTTGATAAACAATCTTAAAGTTGAGGCTACTGAATGGAATCAGGCTCAGTGTCCTGAGATGTGAGCATACTCATTTGTGATTGACACAGGCCTCTCTGGGGTGTTCTCGGATCTGGGGTGTTTCTCAGAGTCCCTTATGAGAACAGAAATGTAAGTGTTGTAGATAGGACTATCACTGTCTACGAGTCTAAGAGATTCCTTGGTCATCAATGGCCAAGTGACAATCGAAGCCTTAAAAATCAAGTGTGTTATGTGCCATGGCTTGAATATGAACTCCAGTCCATGAAAAACCGAGCCACTGAGGAATTATGCCATTTGTCTAATCCATAGTCAGGTACTGGGAACGGGCTTTACGGGTGAACTGCTCTATTCTTTGTAATATATTTGGAGATAAGAACCATTTATTTAGTTCCCAAGAAAGCTGGTGGAAAGCAGTGTCTTTTAATATGACATGTCCCTCGGTGACTTCTTTAAAAGCCTGTCCACCTCTGTGAGCCCCTCTCTTGTCAGCTCATCTATTAAATTTTGGCTGCCCTTTTCTGAATTGAAGCCATCCATGTTCTTGGCATCAGCACATTTCTGTCAAGTCTCTTTTTATCCGCTTTCTTCTGTTTTTTTTTTTTTTTTTTAAAGGCTGCCCACTTGCCCACCCCACCCCACCGCCAGTCTGCAGTCACATGGGGTTGCTGGATTCTTCTAAACACATCGGGCTTCCTGGATCTGAGTTTGTTTCCCAAGGCCTTCCCTCCCAAAACTGCACAATTCAAGGCTCACCTTACAAGGCACCTGCCCCTTCCTTTTCCAGCTTGGCCTTCAACCAAAAGCCAAATTAGGCTGTCGGCCTGGGCACCCCAATGGCTCACTGTGCGTCTCTAGAGAGTCATGACCCTGGGCTCACTCTACAGACCAGTGTCCTTCCTTGCAGAACAATCCCAGCCTTGTTAGATTTTTCTGTTTATCTCAAATCCACCACAGCCTAAGTACAGTCTTCCTCCTTCTTAATGTGTGAGTCATCCTGGTTCCTCAGCTCACTTTCCCGGTCTTTCTGACCCGCTCCTACACAAGTTGCTCACACTCAGCATTCTGTGAGCTAGTTCCCTTTATCTGGTTTTAGGAGGGCTTACAGACGGCATTAACTTTCTTAAAAACTGAAACCACCTCCACATGTCAGAGCAGTGGCTCCCCAATCTTAACTCAGGCTTGTAATGTGAGTACTGGGGGTGATAAGGAGAAGCCAAGCAGGATCCTGTTCTCCGTGGGGGCTTCATTACCACAGCCTAGTGTGTGGCTGTGTGTAACCATATAGTGTGCTGCCACAGGGCCCACTGAAGACAAAAACACACTGTAATATAGTGATGTTGACGGGGATTTAAAAGCACCAAGTTCACCTGGCACACATCTTTGATACCAGCACCCGGAGCGGAAAAAAAAATGTGGTCGGATCTCTGTGAGTTTCAGGCCAGCTTTGTCTATAAGAGTGAGTTTCAGGACAGCCAGGGCTATGTGAAGAGAAACCTTGTCTCAAGAAAGCAACCAAAAAAATAACAAAGGAAAATGTAGATTTGTACCAACAGTGCTGTTTCAGAACAGGGTTTTAAGGATTCATATTGTCCTGAGATAGTAGTGAAAGTAATATAGAAACAGTTTATAAATTGTGGACATTGTACTAAAAAAATCGTGTTTTTTTAATGGGTGGCCTCTGGCACGAAGCTAGAGTCACAGCTGCCAGGTTACGGAGACTGTTTCAGTACCAGCACCAGTGTTGGGTAATGGCAAAATGCTCAGGAAGGATAAGTGGAGAAACCAGCAGCCACCCACAGTAGGAAGAGGGGTGTTCTGCAGGGAGACCCCCTTGGGGTGACCTCACACTATGGGTGAAGAACCAGAATCACCAGTGAGTCAGCGACAGGAAGTGGAGTTTTGTCTGGGATGGCCCTGTACTCTCACCGTGCGTGGTGAGATCATCACTCTGTCCCCCAGGGAAAGAATATCAGGTAAAGGGTGGAGTCTGAACCCACCCTCCTCCTCCATTACCCAAAACACCATCCTGCGCCTTAAACCTGCCACCAGCTCTCTAGTCTTGCCTCTGCTGTTGAGGAAGTTCTGTCGCCCGAAAAGCGTACATGGGACACTGGATGATCCGTTACCTATCTGTGCTTACCACACTATAGTGTTTTCTACAACCCACTACAACTTTATTTATGTACGTGCCCCTGTGGGGCCATGTTTAATGTAGTTCACGAATCATCTTTTGAACTCATGCCATGACAGTTGCACCAAGAAATGTCATGATTAGCCAGATGGGGCAGTGCATGCCTTGAACCCCAGCACTGCGGAAAGCAGAGGCAGGTGGATCTCTGGGGTTCAAGGTCAGCCTGGTCTACAGTGAGCAGTGTGGGACAGCAGTAAACTGTGCTTTTGTAAGTAAAAAGAGAGCTTACTCATTTTTTTTTTTTTTTTTTTTTTTTTGTCCATAGTGAAACCATTTAGGTAAATACTAGAATGGAATAGTCTCATTACTTTGGTAGTGAAGGTTTAATTCATCTATGTTATTGTGATTAAATGTTCTTCAGGATTTTACAGTAGTTAAAACTGGCCTAATATAGTATAAGACTACAAATATAGACAGTTTTCAAACAATATTGATCTTTTAATTTAAAGTTCATGACAAACATAGACTATCATTTTAAAACACAAACTTCTTAAAAAATGTGTTTTTAGAGAAGAGTATAACAGTCACCAGTGACAAGGAGAAGGTGCCATCCATGCCCCCATGAAGGCAGGGCCTGTGACCCTCGTATCCTCTCTGGCAGCTCCTGTGGCTCCAGCATGTATTAAGAATTCAATAAATCATCGGATGACACCAGCCACATATTACACTGCTGCCTGCCCAGAAAACAAATCTCGAATAATGGCTATTACTTGGGCAATAGTTTTCAGTTTGTGATGTGGGAATCCTTGGTGTTGTCTGGAGATGCCAAAGGATTCTGCAAACAGTATATTACTTTCTGCCAAAGAGCTCACACATTCCCTGGGTGTGTATGCTTATAAGTATTCTTAGTTATGGCACAGTCCAGTTTAAGAAAATAGCAATGCATTCATTGGTTGAAGAATACCAAGAAGGTAGGAAAGATGAAAAAGAGTAAAGAAAGAGGAAGGAGGAGGAGGGAGAGGAGAAGGAAGAGAAGGAGGAGGAGGAGGGGAAGGAGGAGGAGGAGGAGGGGAAGGAGGAGGAGGAGAAGGAGGAGGAGGGAAAGGAGGAGGGGGAGGAGGAGGAGGAGGAGGAGGAGGAGGAGGAGGAGGAGGAGGAGGAGGAGAAAAGTAGTAGGAGGAGGAGAAGGAAGAGGAGAAGGAGGAGGAGAAGGAAAAGGAGGAGGAAGAGGAGGAGGAAAAGGAGGAGGAGGGAAAGGAGGAGGGGGAGGAGGAGGAGGAGGAGGAGGAGGAGGAGGAGGAGGAGGAGGAGGAGAAAAGTAGTAGGAGGAGGAGAAGGAAGAGGAGAAGGAGGAGGAGAAGGAAAAGGAGGAGGAAGAGGAGGAGGAAAAGGAGGAGGAAGAGGAGGAGGAAAAGGAGGAGGAGGAGGGGGAGGAGGAGCAGTGGCAGCAGTATCAGCCACTGCTGCCACCATCACCAAAGAAAGGCTCACAGCACACAGTACCTCCCCTAAGGTCCCTATCCCCTCACCTTGGAGTGAGAGTCTTCATGCTTGGTTCAGACCAGTGTTAGTGGAAAAGGAGCTTATGAAGCTGTAATGATTTAGATCTCAGAACATTAGTCTCTGGGTAGACTGGCTTCAAGCTTTCTTTGGTCTTGACTTTAAAATCTTGGAAATGAAGTTTTATGACGGTTTCGCTGTTAACAGGGTCTGAAACCTGTTTAACTTCATTACTTGGCAGCTCACCACTCACTTCTTACCAGCCAAGTTTCTCCTCCAAGTGGTCCTCCGCAGCACTCTTGTCTCTGCTGTGATCTCGGACTCCCCGCCCAGTCTTTTGTCTATTAACTCTCCCATGGGCCCAGTTCACTCTGAGATTTCCATTCGTCAGTTTGACAGGCCTGGGGTGCTTCTGCTTTGACCTTGATGGGATGCTCCCTGCTGAGAGAATCGCCTTCCAACTTTCTATCTGGGAGAAAGTATGTGCGCTCCGTAGTGTATACGTTTCAAGGCCATTGACTCACAGGTATTTTAAAATCTATTTTTAAAAGCTTCTTATTTATGGCAAGAGTCAGTTCCTTGATGTCTATTGTCCTCCAAGTAGAACATAAATATAGTAGACGGTCTTAAATTCACGTCTTTCATCATCAGATACCTTGATTATTCTCTGGTGCAAGAGCTAAAAAGTGATGTTGACTCGTAAGAATGCTCAAGTGTGCTCCTCTCTCTGCAAAGGTGACTCTGGTCAAGACAGTGACATTGTACGTCTGTGACCACGAGAGGTTACAGCTCATCTCCCCGACTGCTGCAACTTCATTCTAAATTAGAGCTTGTGAGAAATGTTCTAGAGATAATTTTTGTGTCATTTTTCTCCTCCCCCAACACACACATGCATTAAGAAAGAGCCTTTCTGTATTTTACCCCAGACGTCCCTAAACTCCTGGGCTCAAACGACCCTTCTGCCATAGCATCCTGAGCAGTTGGGACTGTAAGTGCAATCAGTTACAAAGGTTGGAGTATGACTTGAATCTTGAGAAAAGGATTTAACAAATAAAGCCAGAGGTCAGGATCAATTCTTGCCAAGCATCTGTGGAAATAGGTGATCAGGTTATGGTCTAAATGAGAATTCTTATTTTGGAAGTTTAATTTATAAAGACATGGATAAGTATTTCTGAAAGAGTGATATTTTGGCTTTGTGTGTTTGTTTATAGAGAGTGTAGGTTGGGAATTAAACTTGATTTAAGACCAGCCTAAATGAACTTTACTAACATCTTCTCACATACTGTATTAGATTAGTAGAAATTCTATTGTATGTATCTTTTTAAAACATTCTAGATGTTCTATCAAACAATTGAAACATTTGGCAGAAATAAAAATCACTATTCATGCTTCTTCAGGTTTTAGAGAGAATGGAAAATGCAGGCATTTCTCTCTCACACTGGAGACCACCGATGTGTCCTGGTAGACACATATCTATCCCATGAGAACATAAACATTTCATGTATTTATTTTGAAGACATGTGGGAAATTTCATAGAAATAACCTTAAGATTTATTTTTAAATATTTTAAAAATATTTATTTTTAAATTTTGTTTAATAAATGAATTATCTTTTTTTCTGTTCCTAGCTCTACTTACATTAAATAAAGTACGAGTTTCAGTAAGATCTGCAGCAAATGACTATGCATTCTGGGAAGCTTCACATCTAGGTAGGGTCAACATTCGTGGACGAAGCTAAGAGAATGTGCATCCAGTCATAGTTTATAGTGGGTTTCTTGTTGCCAATCTGTCAGTCACAGGGAACATGTGATTACATCACTTGTGCAGGACACTGATTGTTGGGGGAAGGGAAGCAAGCGCTATATCCTCAGTGGTGAGTTCATTACAACTTCAGAGCAATCCCACCAGACAGCCTAGACAGTAGTTTCAGGAAACACATTAAGGGAAGCAGACAACTCTATCGAGGCCCAGACATACTTTCTTGCTGTACTATGTTGTTCGCCACCTACAGTGGGTAGTCAGGAGGGTCTTCTTTAGGACAGCATGGTCGCAGGACTGGGACAAGCCCAAGGGGCTGACAGGGAGCACGAGGATGGGGAGGAGGGCTACCTCCAGCTGTTTCACATCAGGAACAACTGTGACAAAGTCCTCAGACCTTCTATCTCTCCTCTTATCATCTGGCATAGTGTTTGATGTATTCAGCCACTTTGTCCCAAAAATCCTCCTTGTTCCACAAATGCTGTTCTGCAGCTTCAATATTCAGTGGATCATCAAAATTCAAAAGCTCAGTAAATAAAGAGTTTAATTTCCAAGCAACATCCTTTAATGGTCTAGTGGGAGCCCAGCCAACACCATCAATTGAATGCTCTCTTGGTAGACTTAGACGTTATTTCCCCTGTTTCTGTGATGTTTGGGTACCAGATTTTAGTCAAGCATTTCACCTCGGGAAGCACCATGTTGTAGGCATCGGGAACTTCAGTTTCAAATTGAAATTTTCCTCCCTGGTAGTAACCCTCATCTGAGCTTGAAGCAATGAAGCTTATTTGGGTCAGGAAACTTTACTTTACATGTACAAGGTAAATTAGCTTCAAGTTATGCAACCTCTTTAACAAGTAACTTGTCTCTCACAGAAACCCTCTGAGTAGAGTCAGATGTGGAGGCTGATGTCCGGGATCCTTTGAGGCCATCATCTTGCTTTAACTTGTGTTAGCATTCCTGCCACCTTCATTCATAAAAAACAAGTTTTCCTTTAGATGTGTTGTAAGTGTGGCCATGGCATAGTTTATACAAACACTGATCAGTCATGAAGTGAGGGGACAGGTCAGTCCTGGCTTCTTCTCAAAGGCATCTGAGAACCCTGAGTCAGGTGACGTGAGCGGACACCCAAAACCATGGCCAGCCAGCAGTGGTACCGATTCATGCTGGCCTTCAAAGCCGCACTGGCTCCCAGCGGTGGGACTGGAAGTGACAGGGCCAATCATTTTTAATTAAAAAAAATATTTATTTTAAATTTTATTTAGAATTTCCATACTGATTTTTGTATCTGGGAATTGTGGCAACACCTCCAACCAGTGACTTTATAAGTGGTATGTCTACATTGTACATTTCAGTAGACTGTAACCCAGGATATATCATCCAAATAAAACCTTTCCATGAAAGTTGCTTTTGGTTATTACAGTAGAAACCAAACAGACATGCTAGCATTGTCTACTGGTCTGCTGAGTAATGGCATCCCAATAACTCTAAGTATATCTAATACCCAGATATTATCTTCGAAATCCATTTTCTAAAGTTTCCAAACACCCAGAAAAAATAGTTCAAGAGCATGAACAGAAAAATCAAGGTGAGCCTGGAAAGTTATGTTTTTCCAAGAAGCAAGGAAGGTATCAGGTGAACATGAGCATCCGGAACCATGTATGAATTTTCATATTGCTTATTTAGTTGTGATTTGAATTCATTATCCAATATCGATTAGCAAGAACTAAAAAAGGAGGTGGCAGATTGTTGGAGTAGAGATGGGGGAAATTAAAGATGCTTGAAAGCTGGTGTCAATTGAGTTTTACTGTGTGTCTTAGTCAGGGTTTCTATTCCTGCACAAACATCATGACCAAGAAATAAGTTGTAGAGGAAAGGGTTTATTCAGCTCACACTTCCACATTGCTGTTCATCATCAAAGGAAGTCAGGACTGGAACTCAAGCAGGTCAGGAAGCAGGAGCTGATGCAGAGGCCATGGAGGGATGTCACTTACTGGCTTGCTTCCCCTGGCTTGCTCAGCTTGCTTTCTTATAGAACCCAGGTCTACCAGCCCAGGGATGGCACCACTCACAATGGACTGGGCCCTCCCCCCTTGATCACTAGTTGAGAAAATGCTTTACAGCTGAATCTCATGGAGGCATTTCCTCAATTGAGGCTCTTATCTCTGTGATAACTCCAGCTTGTGTCAAGTTGATACAAAACCAGCCAGTACACTGTGACAATGGGGAAGGTAAAAATATGTGGAAAGAGAAGGAGGAGAAGTAGGTGAAGCGAAATCCCAGAGGAAGAAATGGACAATTTGGTATCTTTAGGGACTGTATGTTACTTTTCTGTAGCTATGATGGCTGCTATGACAGCTCTGACATCATGATTAAGATAAGGAAGAAACGTTGATTTTTGTTTATGGTGTCCCGAGGAGTAAGAGTCTGTCATGGTGGGGGAGGCCTGACAGAACGAGCAGGAAGCTGAGATGTTTAAGCCTGAAGCAGGAGAACAGAGGAAGTAAGGCCATGGAATACCAAAGGCTGCCCCCTAGTGATACACTTCCTCCAGCAAGGACACATCTCCTAAACGTCCTTAAGCAGCACCAGCAACTGGAGAGCAAGTGTTCAAATGCAGGAGCCTGTGAGAGGGGAGGCATTCTCATCCAAATCACCACATTCCACTCCTTGGCCCCCAAGGTCTATGGCCATGTCATAATGCAATGCTTCAAGTCCTGGTGGCCTTTCTCCGTCTAAAGTCCCCAGTCTTGTCTGAGGACTCTCTGCCATCTTAGATCCTTCATGCAGGGAGTCCACTGCCTAGACTCAGTGGCTTCCAGAAACAACCAAGAAGAGTCTGTGTATCCTTTTTGCTCTGTATCCTTCATGTTTCTAAAACTCAGTCCCTTGAATTATGTTTATGAGAGCTTATGTATATATGTAAGTATGTAAGTAAGTAAGTATGTATGTATGTATGTATGTATGTATGTATGTATGTATGTATTTTTATCCAATTGGTTTCTATAAGCAGAAAACTCTCAAGGCCCTCTTTCCTAATGTAGAAGCTTAGCTGGGTGAGGTCTTGTCCTGAAGGCACTCTTTTCTTTGTTTTATTGCATAGCAAGAGGTGTCTCCTTAACAGTGCCAATTATAGCAATTACAGCCTCTCTTTCAACACAAGCCCTGGCTGCAATACTAAACTTCCTCATGTTCTTTTCCTATCCAATGATATGTTCATTTCTTTCTGTCACTTGTTCTTTTTCAGCATAGATCTGCATAAGGGAAATTAGTAACAACCATGCCACAGACTAAATGTTATGCTTGAAGTTTTGTCTCCCAAAGAAGTTAGTTCATTACTTTCTAATTTAACTTAAGGCAAGTTCTTAAGGACAAGGACAGAAGGCAGCTCAGGAATGGCTTTTAGCCCAGTTGCTAGTGTTATTCCCTTAGAAACGCCAGACACCTCCAAGTCCACATCACCCTCAGCACTACTTTTCTTCTAGGCTCCTGCAGGAAAAGAAAATGCTAAAGCTCTGTTTACAGCATTCAACTGCTTTCTAGTCCAGAGTTCCAGAGTTTCCCATGTTCTTCTAACAATTGGCATGGTTAGGTTCTTCATAGCAACGGCCCACTCCTGGGTTCCAACTTCTGTCTTAGTTACTTTTCTGCTGCCTTGATAAAAATACCATGACCAAGACAATTTAAGGAAGAGAGTGTTCATTGTAACTTCCAGTTGCAGAGGGGTAAGAGTCTTTCATGCTGTGACAGATAGGCATAGCAGAAAGCAGCAGGTGTGTTCTTTGACTACAAGAATAAAGCAGAGAGGGCAAACCTGAAATAGAGCAAGACTGTAAAATCTCAAAGCCCACGTCCACTGATGTGCTTCCTCCGATAAGACCACACTCCTAAATCTTGCCAAGCAATACTACTATCTGAGGAGCAAGTGTTCGGATACAGGAACCTAAGAGAGACATGTTTCATTCACACCACCAAAGGAACAGGGGCATTGGTGTTTTTAATGAATTGTGGCAGAAGTAGTAGGAGATAGACAAAAGTAGGGTGGGTACCAGGATCTATTAAGAGATGGAGTTTTAGGCATCTGTTTGTGGGTTGAAGGGGTGGTGAAAAAATACCTTAATCTGATCTTCTATATGATTAACTTGCCTTCATGATATAAATGGTGGGAGATCTGGAGATGGCAAAGCATTTGTATTTCTTGGGCCTTTCTTTCTTTCTTTCTTCCTTCTCCCCCCCCACCCAACAAAATAAATGTACTAAGTTAGAAATTCCTGCTATGGTGACAAGGGTGAAGCCAGAACTTTGGCTAACGAGATGGCTCAGTGGGTAAAGGCATTTGCCAGCAAAGCTGATGACCCCAGTTCAATGCCCAGAACCCAGATGATAGAAGAAGAGAACTTATTCCTACATGTTGTCTTTTTGGTTCATGTGTGTTCCGTGCCATGCGTGCCCTACTCCATGCACACACAGATTAATTCAATGAAAACAGTTTCCTCAGTATGAATCTGTAAACATGTCGTTTAAGCTCTGTGGGTATTAATTGGGTTTAATTGCAGCAGTCGTATGGTGTGATGTGCTTTTAGTTCACCTCTGCTTTTGCCCACTCTGCCGCCAATATTCATTTTATATCAGATGAGCACCTTTTCTGTAGCTAAATATAAATAAAAGCTACTCTCCAGGATCTTGCCTGGGAGTACTTTAACCGGTTTTGTGTAAGTAGAACAGTAGATTTAGGGTGAAGAGCCAGACTTTACTCCTTTACAGTCCTTGGAAGAGGCTGCAGCCAGAAAGGAAGGAGACGATGCAGAGCCTTCCTTTTCATGATGCTCTGTTTGGCAGATGGGCAGCACCAGACAGATGGTGGCAGGTCATGCTCCTTTTTCAAGTGGCCCTATCTTGCCAAAGGACACTTGGCATTCTAGGAAGTATGCTGATGCTCTCTAAAGAGATGCTGCAAGGCTTGTTTGACCTATGAAGGTGTGAAGAGGCAAAAATTCTCTCCAGGTACCATAGAAGTTTGAATAGGATGTAGCCCAAAAGAGATAAAAGAAAGCTGTTACCCATTCAGACTTTGAACTGACAAACTGGCCACGTGATTTCAGAAAGCCTTCACTTCATCTGCAGCACAATTATGTTTCTCTCATTAAATGTTTTCAGACCATATACTTTTGTTGTGTTTTTCATGTTCATAATAGTCTATTGAATATCTATGCCATACCATTTAATTAATCTCTAAATGGAAACTCTTTTTTTTTAACAACTTTATTTTACAAAGCAAAGATAAATGTACAGATTTTAAATATTTTTTGCTTAAAATTATACATTTTTGTCAGTACTGTTTTTTCAGATTTTAAAATAATTTTTACATAAAACTATATGAATATATTTTTTAGTCAGTACTTGATTTTTTCAAAGGCTTGACAGTATGCATTGAAAACCTAATAGTTACAATGAGCGTAAAGTACATGCAAAACAAAACGCAACATGGAAATAGTCAAAGTCTTCTTGTTTTGTAAATATTTTTTTTGTTTTGTTTTCTTTATTTCTTGGACTTCATACAGTCTGTGAGTTGTTTCTGGGGGAGTGCAAGCCTCTGGGGTTAGCATCCCAATATCAGTGACTGCATATTATGTCTGTTCTTTTGTGACTGGGTTATCTCACTCAGGATGATATTCTCTAGATGCAGCCATTTTCTTAAGAATTTGGTTAAGTCATTGTTTCTGGTGGCTGAGTAGTATTCCATTGTGTAAATGTACCACACTTTTTGTATTAAATGGAAACTCTTGGTTTTTAAACAGTGTGTTTATCAGCAAGGTGTAGTGGCTCACTCCTATACTACTAACACTTGGGAGACTAAGACAGGAGGATAGTTCAGGAATTTTGGTCTAGCCTGAACTAGAATGAAAAAAAGAATAGTTATTATGAATTATACTATAATTACTACACTGATTCTTTTGCATGTGTACCTCTGATTATAACATTAGATATATTTCTGAAAATAGACACACTTGGGCTTTCATTACACATCACCAAACAAGCTTTCAGAAAGTCTCACCAATGTATATTTTCTATCTGGTGTCAATTGAATGTTATTTTATATACTCATGGCAATGTTATTTTTTTAATCCCCTGAGTTTTTATATAATAAACAGCAATAGTAGCTAACGTATTTAAATTTACAATGGCAGACACCATTCTAGTGTTCTGTATATGTAATAGGCAGAATTCTTTTTTGTTTTTAAGATTTATTTTATTTATATGAGTCGCTGTCTTCAGACACACCAGAAGAGGGCACTGGGTATCATTACAGATGGTCGTGAACCACCATGTAGTTGCTGGGAATTGAACTCAGGACCTCTGGAACAGCAGTCAGTGCTCTTAACCTCTGAGCCATCTCTCCAGCCTCCATAGGCAGAATTCTGAGAGGGCATCCCTGAGAAAATCCACCCACAGTACACACCCTATGTGTCATCTTTCTCCACTGCTGTCATATGTTGCCAAAGAGACTTGGGCATGTAATTAAAGTCCCTGATAGTTGACAGTTAAGACAAAGTAGTCTGACCTTATCACAAAAACAGTTTCTAAGTTTGGGGGATAGAGAAGAAATCGAGGGATTCTAAATATGACAAAGAACGGAGGAGTGGATGACTTTGCTTGGTTGAATTGAAAGTGGGAACAACAATGAAAACAAGAAGCCCAGTGTCCCCGAGCTGTTCCTGGCTCATGAGAAACAAGTGCACAAAACCTTCAGTCCTAAGACCACAGGTCATTGCACTTGGCCTGGATGGTTTTGCAAATAGGCTTTTGGTTTAAAATAGTTCAGTTTCTATTTTGTGGTGGTCCAAGTGAAGAGCTTACCTGAGTCATGCCAGACTTCAAAACCACAGCACCATGAGCTAGGACAGGGACACCAGTTTTACAAAACATGGGACACAGAAGCCAGTGGAAGGGAATCCAGTGACCACATCTGAGATAATTTGGAATAAATGTAGGAATGTAACAGGTCCCTACACCACAGTAATCGCCCAGACCTCAGTACTACTGAAGCCATGAGGCAAGTATCATTCAAGGTATAAAACTCAGCACATAGCACCTTCTGCCAAAACAAACAAAGAAAAGATCTATGCCTTTAAAGACAGTTCTGGAAAAGTCTTTAAATGTACTGACCTTGCTTTTTAGCTTATGTAGTTCTGCTTCTGGCTGACTGTTCTTGCTAAATGAAGTATGTCAAGCCAGTATATGGTTTTTGTGCTTAAAGCTCACCCTGAGAAGAGCTTGTGGCTACACTGGGTTCCCAAACACCCAGTACAGTTAATGACTTCCTATTGGCTTGAACCCATGTCCAGGTAGCTGCCTCTGGTGCATACCTATTCATAGTAGCTGATGGTAACCTACAGTGAATCTGGGTAACAAATGTATAGTTTGCCTAACCTCATTAATTTCAAACTTGCCTCTCCACAAAACACTAATTGCAAGCGAAAAGAGTAACTTTCAAGTGGGCTTTTTTTTTTTTTTTTTTTTTTTTTTTTTTTTTTTTTTTTTTGCACAGAAAGTCTTTTAATTAAATGTTGGAAGTGACACCAGGGACAAGTGGCAAGCAGACTGCAGTATGAAGAACCCATCACTCTTGTCACTGACCCAACATGCATCTAATCACGAGGAATCACAGAGAAAAGTGGCATGTAATCTACAAAGTGTCAGGATCCTCAAAGTCAAAGGCAGACAGAGCAGCAAGGCTGACTGAAGGAGGGGAAAGAAACGTGGGAGCTAAAGCAGCGCCTGACTCTGGACTGGGGCCTTCGCCGGGAAGGACATTGCTAGAACAATTTGGCAAAACTGGAGTGACAGCTAAGGATGAGTTGATTGCAGTGTTATCAATGTTACATCTCACTGAGGGCTGTCTGGTGGCTGCATGGAAGATTGTTCTGTTTGCAGGATGACTCCCTCAAGAGTGTAGGAGTGACCGGGAAGCTTCAATGTCCATGAAACCAAAGCCTCCTTCATAAAACAGATTTCCACTGCTGTGCTTGCAGCTTTTCCATAAAGTTAGCGAAAGTTTCAAAAGATAGAAATTAATGTAAAATTAAACTTTGAGAGGAAAAATTTTTTTTCTTTTGAAAGAGTATGATAAATATAGAGCCCAAAATTATTGAATTTATATTGATTATTTCTGTGGCATTTTTATATGTAGCTTGCAGTCATCTACTAGATATGTATATATGTATACATATATATAGTATATGTACTATATATCTATGTACATATAATATGTATATATTTACACATACATAGTAAATATGCATATGCATATATAAGTCGGGGTTCACTAGAGAAACAGAACTTGATTACTTGAATCTCTATATAAATGGGGTTTATTAGAATGGCTTACAGGCAGTGATCCAACTGGTCCAACAATAGCCATCTACAAAGGAATGGTTCAAGAATCCAGCAGTAGTTTATTCCATGAGACTAGATGTCTCAGCTGGTCTTTAGTATATGCTGGAATCTTCAAGGGGGCCCCAGTGCGAGTGAAGGAGTGAACTTGCCAGCTAGAGTGAGAACAAGCAGACTCAGAGAGCAAGCTTCCTTCTTCCACGTCCTCTGGATAGGCTGCCAGCAGAAGGTGTGGTCAAGATCAAAAGTGGATCTTCTCACCTCAAAAGAGCTGGATTAAAACTGGTTCTTCCTATTTCAAATGATTTAATTGAGAAAAAAGCCATCACAGGTATACATACCTAGAACCCCTAGTTTTAGTTAATTCTGGATATAGTCAAATTGACAACCAAGAATGTCCAACTACCCTTGTTAACTTGACACACAATTGTATCTCCTTATGTCATGCTTAATTTTCAAATGAAAATAACCAGGCCATAATTACACCTAACATAATGATTTTATGTACAATGAAAAATACATCATATATTTAGTGGGCTCATAATTACGCCTATCATAATATTACTATCCCATGTGTAATCACAAATGCATTAAAATTTTAGATTGGTAGCAATGTCCCTTTGGGGGTATTGTTTTAGTATCTCAAACTTACGTATGATAACCACTTACACTCTCTTAGTTGATGTTGCTTTACATGATAAATCAAGGAAAGACAACAGATTTCTGTACAAAATAATTTTAACTTGTGATTGGCTTTGTTGAGTCACAAGCCTGTGAATTAAATCAATCATGCATCCTGAAGTTAGAACCAATATGAATTGTATAGTTGACTGGTGACATGGTGACATACTCATCTCTGTCATCTGTGATGGCAACAGAGCCTGTTGTTATCAGATAAGAGGGACAGAGAGGCCTGCTGGGAACACAAAAGGTAGCAGAAAGCCACCACAGGTATTTTCCAGCAAGGCAAAAATAGGTAGCCATCTTTGCACAATAAAATCTTTTAAAAATAACTGTCTTGAAAAAAAATTCCTAAAAAATAGGATTACCACCCTTGGTGATAACTTGCTTGAAACTATATAACAGGGTTGTTCTTTTGAAGCATGCATGCATGAATTTAATAATTTATGATGTACACACACACAGACACACACACAGACACACACACAGATACACTCACACACACACACACACACACACACACACACACACACACACACACAAACCAGTAAGTGATAGAAAGTGTTCAAAAGTAACAACAGAGAAAGCACAGCACATACACATTGTGTACTAGTGGTGGGTGGGTTGGTTTTGACGCATATCCTCTCTGGCAATTTAAAGAAGGGGGTTTTGTCTGCTCTTTTCTCCCCTGGAACAGCTAGGCTGGTTTGCTGGCCCAGACTGGCAGTTCCTGCTCTGAGTCCAGTGGGTCTTGGAAAAGCTGATGAGCTTCATCTAGGCCTTGCATTCTCCCAGTAGGTGCTTTTATCCCAAAGCTCCTCCTGGAGGCCGTATGGCTGCCTCAGTGTGAGCAGCAGTGGCTGTTGTTTTTGTATCTGCATCTCAGCCTTTCCAAGGCTCTTCTGAGAACAGAGTAAATCGGAAGACAAGCTCCAAGGTGTGACATAAAAAACACCACTGTATCCTTTAATGGGCTGCCAGCAGAAGGTGTGACCCAGATTAAGGGTAGCTCTTCCCACTTCAAAAGATCTGGATTCCGGGTGTATCTTCCCAATGTAAAAGATCCAGATAACAGGTGGGTTGCCAGGTAGTGGTGGTAGATATCTTGGGAGGCAGAGGTGGGTGGATCACTGAACTCTAGGCTAACCTGGTCTACAGAGAAAGAGAGTTCTAGGACAGCCTCTGAGGAGAAAAAATGGTGTTGGTAATGGGGGTAGTTTTCCCATTTCAAATATTTTAAGAAAGAAAATATATTTGTATGTATGTATACGTGTATGCATGCTGTTTTGGTTTTTGTGTGTCTGTGTGTATCCTTCTCTGTTAGTACCCATGTTTGTATGTATCTATCTGTGTGTGCACACGTGAAGGGCAGAGGTCTACATGAGGTGTCTTCCTATATCTCTCCTCTTCCTAATTTTTGAGACAGCATATTTCCCTGAACTGTATATCATTGTTTTGTCCAGAATGGCTGGCCAGCAAGCTTCCAGGGACCCGTCTATATCTAATTTAATTCCTTCAGCCCCGGTGTTACAGGCATATACTGCCCAGCTTTCTTATGAATACAGGGTCTTCACATATGTATAGTGAACACTGTATCCACAGAGACATCTCCACAGCCTAAATATGTTTATGCACTTTTTTTATTAAATAAGATCATCCAGAGACTGTCTCACCTGGAGTTCACCCCATATGCAGCCACTAAACCCAAGCACTATTGCTGATGCCAAAAAGTGCTTCCTGGCAGGAGTCAGATATGGATGCCTCCTCAGAGGCTCTACCAGAGTCACACAGATACAGTTGAGGATGCTTGCAGCTAACCATTGGACTGAACACAGGGACCCCAATGGAAGAGCTAGAGAAAGGACTGAAGGAGCTGAAAGGGTTTGCAACCCCATGTGAAGAACAACATTATCAGCCAACCAAACCTTCCTCAACTCCCAGGGACTAAAACACCAACCACTGAGCACACATGGAGAGACCCATGGCTCCAGTTGCATATGTAGCAGAGGATAGCATTCTCTGGTATCAATGGGAAAAGAGGCCTTTGGTCCAGGGAAGACACATTTTCCTAGTGAAGGGGAATGCCAAGGTGCTGAGGTGGGAGAGGGTGGTTGGGAGAGGGAGCACCTTCATGGAAGCAAGTGGAGGGGGTAGGGAGATGGGAGTCAGGGGAAAGGGGATAAAATTTGAAATGTAAATACAGAGAATATCCAATAAAATGTATACAAATGACAAAAAAGTAATGTTCTTACTTAGTACCTTGCTTTAGACTTTTTATGTTTATGTGTAATCTATCTGTCAGCATGTAAGTTTGCTATAATATTAACAGATTATGGTGACTTTTTGAGTATGAAATATGTTGTGCTATTAAGAGTGTGCAGATTTTGTTTTCAAAGAAGCTGAGTGTCTCTCACCAAGTTTGCTAATTCTGTCATGCTTTTATGGCACACAGACCTCAGATGGCAGCTCTAAATGAGATCAAGTAGCAGCTAATTTAATGCTGTGCTGGGGAGAAGAATGGCACCTGCCTCTGACATACCTTGCACCCTCTCACCTTTCCCTTTGGACAGGACCAGGAGTATACTCGGCTCAATCCAAATAGGATTTGGATCGCTAATATCGAGTACTTTTTAGCACTCACTCTTTCTTGAATCCCCAGTAACTAAAAATCCAAGTGGATCTGTGACAGCGTCTCAACTTACACTACCACTATAGATAATGACTAAAGAGCACACACGTATTGTTTATGGTTCGGGGCGGGGTGTGTGTTAGTATTGATGTGTTCACTCTGAGAGGTATTGCACAATGATGGTAACGGAAAGCATACTTCTTCCATCTCCCCCCCCCCCCGATTCTGATCACATCAGAGAGAAGAGACTTTGCAACTTCATAACTTCCCATGAGGTGCCTCCTACTAACACTACACCCTCTGAGCTGGTGTCAGCATTCAGACCATAACACCAACGTCGTCCTTCATGGTCTGTCAGGGGGATGCTGACCTGCCTCTTGTGATGATGCCATGTGCACACTTCTGCTGGGTGTATAGGAGTGGGCTGGTGAGGCAGGGGCAGCTGAACGATTTTCCTGAAGTAGATGCACCCGTTGAGCTCCTCCCACCATGCACGTGTTGTAGTATTTCTCTCTCGGCCACTGAGCATTTTGTTTCGGTTTTAGCTACCATGGTATGCTGATGGTGCTGTCATGTTGTGGGTTAAACCATGTTTTCCTGGTATGTGAAGGCGTCTTTTGTCGTGGAGTGTCCCTTGAAGTTTTCTGCTCCGGCTTTTAAAACTAAGTTGTCAATATTTTTTCTTACTAATTTATATGCATTTAAAATATAGATCCTGGGTTTATACTTTTATAAAGAAAATGCTTGGATGGCAATGTGTTTTCCTAATGTTTAGGTTGTCAGTGGCCGTTTCATTTCCTTAGAGAAGTTCTTAGTTCGATAGTGCCCAACTTCTTAGGTTTTTCGCTTTGGATTAGCATCTGGTAAAGAAATGTCTTCACTCTAAGGTCCTGGAATTTTTTTTTTTTCTTTTTTCTTTTGTTTTAGAGAGAGAGAGAGAGAGAGAGAGAGAGAGAGAGAGAGAGAGAGAGAGAGACAGAGACAGAGACAGAGACAGAGACAGAGACACACAGATTGAAACAGAGAGCCTGTTGAGGATAGGAAGGGAAGAAGAGATAAGGGAGGGACAGAGAGAGGGATGGAAGGAAGGGGGAGAAGATTGGATCTCATTTCAAGTTCTCCAGGCTGGCCTTGAATTCACTGTGTCGCTGAGGAAGACCTTCTGATCTTCCTGCCTCCCCAGTGCTGAAATAATTCATACCACATCTGATTTCATGTTGTGTCAGGAACTGAGTTCAGGGCTTTTTGAATGCTAGACAAGCACTCTACCAACTGAGATACATCCCTGACCTTAGGCAAGCATGGGCTGTCACCCACCCCGATCCCTCACTCTCTCTGAGTACGTAGTTCTGGCCTGGGACTCTCAGTCCCCCGTCTCAAGCTTAGAGGCACCCCCAACCATGCTGATCTTCGTTATTTTGACTGGGCATATTGCAGTTCATCATGTCAACTTATCTGACATTGGTTGCTACCAATAAATGGTAGTTGTGTTGGTATTTCATATTATTGACCGTTGTAGGTTTTTCTGTTTTTATTTTTTATGTTTTTAAGGACAGGATCTAACTATATAGCCATTTCTGTCCTCAAACCCACAGGGACCCACCTGTGTACTTGGATTAAAGGTGTGCGCCACCATTCCTATCTTGAATCAAAATATTTTGATGGTACTTCAAAAAAGCGTCATCGTGTGTGTGTGTGTGTGTGTGTGTGTGTGTCTTAACATGATACAAATATCCAATACTCTTATATCCAGAAAAGTATGTTAGACCACCTGAATAGATCTATAGATCATTGTGAGCTGGACTTATGTGTACTGGGAATAGAACTCTGCAAGAGCAACAACGGCTCTTACCCACTGAGCCATCTCTCCAGCCTCTGGTGGCACATTTAAATTCAAGCAGAAAATTCCATGTACAAAACTCACTGTCTTTGAGCTACCCAGTGTCTGGTCCCCTCTCTTCCCCCATTCACACTTCACAGGCAAAATCTAGAAAATAGAAACTTATTTTTTTCTTCCTCTCCTTTCCTTAGTTTTAATAACACTTAGATTTTTCAGAAAACAAATTTGAAATCATTGTTTGGATGATGGTGATAAAATTCTTTCACGAGAGGCTGTGAAGTCAGAGATAACTGAAGCTTTGCTGCTTCAATTAGGGATTGGCTGAAACTACCGTGGGAAGGGGTGGAGCCAGGCCTCCCGCTACAGTACCCCTTACTTCAAATGCCCCTGAGGTTCGGGGCTGCTCTGCCACACATTGCACATTCATGATGGTCAGACCGGGGTACGTGGTGCGTGTCTCCCTGAAGACAACTAGCCACGTAGACTATAAGACGGTAGGGCAGCTAAAAACCTCAACTTACCCCACTCTGCCTCAGAGTGTAAGTTTGCCTTCAGGGAGGGAGCAGACTTTTTTTTTTAAATAACTCAACCGTGGGGTGCCTGGCAAAAGAAACAGGAAGGAAGTGATCTTGTTAGTTTCTTCTTTGCTTTCCTGCCGCCCTTTCTCCAAACACCATCTAGACATCTTTAACTGGGATCAGTTTTTCTTTACTTCTCAGCATAGAAATCTTTTCAAATCTCAGCGCGCAGGAGCACAACACGAACGTGTTTCTTTCCTATTCTAACATTCCATCCTCTCCCGAGGCATTAGAATATCCTGTACTGTGGCGCTGCCACCAAGCAGCTTCGTCTTTGTCGCTAGCTGTAATAGATTGCTACTTCTTGTTAATGTTAAAAAACTACTTTTATATACTATTTTATAAGAAAATTGTTTCCTGTATAATTGATCCTTTGTGGAAAAACTATTCATTCTAGAAGATTACAAGCCCACAGGCCCATTCTTTTGCCCATATCTTTTGCCACATTACCTTTTAATAGTTTAGTTAAGTTGTGAGGTATTTTCTTTTCTTTCTTCTTCCAGAAACACCCACACACCCTCTCACACACTTTCCTCTGGCTAGGTTTAAGGGGGAACATTCTACTGGATAGAGGTTTTAAAATGGGGATTTTGCCAGATGGAAATCTCTTGTGCTACTTTTGAAGAGCCACGCCAGTGATATTTTCCAATACATCTGCATTGTAGTGTAATTCTTACAACAGTTTTGATGCTGCTTTCTATAGAAGGACCCCAAAGGCTCTTTGCTATGGAGGGTGCTTTATATTACCCTAGTCATTCAGCAGTTGGGAATTTTGTGTGGTTGGAAATTGCAGAAACCGACAGCAGAAACTTGGGGATTTAGTTTTCTCATAACATTGTGTCCAGAGGGAGTGGCGCAGGGTAAGGATGGCAAGGTCTTGATGTCACTGGTCCAGATTCCTCTCTTCTTACGTCTCTGCAGTTCTTTGTGTGCATCCTTCATGCAAATGGTCCCTCGCTTGTTGTCTCTCTGTACTTGCATTTCAGGCAGGAGGAATAGAGGGCAGGGATAGAGGGATGTGTGTGTGTGTGTGTGTGTGTGAGTGTGTGTGTGTGAGTGTGAGTGTGAGTGTGAGTGTGTGGGTGTGTGTTTGTGTGTGTACCTGCAGGAGAAAGCAAGTCTACTCTCTGATTTCTTACAATTCATTGGTTGTTCCTCTACTGCATGGTCACATACAGCCTCAAAAGGACAATATTCCAGCCCTGCACAAAACTGCACTCTGTTAGGAAGATGAAAGTGGAGAGCGGTTATCAACTGTCTCTTCCAGTCTCAAACTTCAGATGGTAACATTTCTCAGCAGTAACAGGGAAAAACACATCAAAATTCCATTTAATCATTGAACTTCATAACCTTGCGTTGGCCTTGGCTTGCACAGTTTCCTTTTAATGAACAAGCTTGTAATCAAAAGAAAAAGCGATGCATTTGTGACAACTAATCACACAAAAAAGGACAAGGTTTTTAATCACTCAGTTAAAGAAGGTGTTGGAAACAATTTCTCTTGAAAATCAAAACAAATCTGTATAAAATTGTGTGACCACGTAAAATCAAAAGTAAAGTTAACTAGAAATCTCAGGAATACTGTCACACTGTTACTGTCACCCTACTGTTAGTAGGGTCATGATGCTCCAGGAAAGGGCTGGATAGATGGTTCACTGGTTACAAAGTCTGGCTACTCACTAGAGAACCCAGGTCCAGTGATGTGGCTTATAGCCATTAGCACGTCTCATTCCAGGTGATCTGATGTTCTCTCCTGGCCTCCACAGGCACCAGGCATGTATGTAGAGCACAGACATGCACAGGCAAAACATTCACACACATTCTATGTGTATGCATATATAAGCATGTATATAAACTTATATGTATATATACATCTATATACACATATAGATGTATATATACATACCCAGAAATGAGAGAGAGAGAGAGAGGGAGGGAGACAAAGACAGTGTGTATGTGTGTGTGTGTGTGTGTGTGTGTGTGTGTGTGTGATTCTCCAGGAACTTATCTGGATAGTTCAGAAATGACTGACAGATGACCAGGTTTTTAGGCTTTGACAAGTAGAAACTTAACAGATGATTAGACATTGACGGGGCTGTTTTAAATGAAACAGTGAAGAAAGGAGTCTCTACAGGGGCATGGATACAATCTCTAGTCTATGGTAGATGTTCAGCAAACATTGGAGTCAATGCATAAATAAGAGGAACAGTGGGGAGGACATGGGGATGTCATCTGTCTGAACTGGAGGAGGTCTCAGTAGCAAGCTTGTAATGTGACTGAGAAGTACAGGCTAGAGAGGTAGCTTAGGAAGGGTGTGCCAAATGTCAACAATAGTATGTATGTGCACAAAGGTTGGGAGGACCATAAGAATTATCAGATTGCTGTTGTGGAGAACAAAACATTTCCAGAGAGCTTGTGGCTTGAATGACACAAACTATTGCCACAGCACTCTGCTGGGCAGGATTCCACAGTGGGTCTCAGTGGGCAACATCAGGTTATCAGAAAGGCTGTGGAATCCCTAGGTGAAGATCCATTTCTCTAGGTTACCTGCACTCTTAGATACGGGGCTGACTGAGTCCTTTCTGCTCAAAATTCCTGTTACTTCCTACAGTGGATTTTGAAGCATTTTAGAGAACAGATTTCATAAGTTGTTGAAGCTGTTTATTCTTAGATACCTTGTTCTGCTTTGCTTTTTCTTTAGAGTTAAAACTTTCCTGTTATGCCTGGATTTACCGCCAAGATATTTGTTATGCATCATTCTGCTTAGAATTTAAAAAGAAATTTTGGATAGGGGGGAAAAGGGCAATTCAAGCTAGACCCTGACCATACTATTTGAACTAATATTTAAAATATTTTGAGAGCTGTCATACAGAACAGATGATAATTCTGATACAATATCAAAGCTATTGAATGCTGTTAGCAATCTCAGGCTGTTTGGTAAAATCTTTGTTATCTGAGGAAACTTATCCTCATGGGTAACTTGTTAATTCATATATCCATACAATTAATATTGACTTCAGTAATAATGAACTAGCTATAAATCTTTCAATTTTCAAGTCTAAATATAAGTCTTTCTTCCTCGGAATATTAAAAGCCCCCCCCCCCCCCCAGAAAACAGGTGAAAATAACTTTTAATGCTATCGGAAAAAGCTTTTTATAAATTATAATCTTGCTACCTATTTTTCTCATCTTTGGAGAAATCCTGACTTTTCATCTGCCTTGTAGAAAATTAGTTAAGCCCATGTGTCTTTGTCAAATTCTCTTTTTTATTGATCATTTTATTTGTTTACATTTTAAATGTTATTACCCGTTCCAGGACTCCCCTCTACAAGTTCCCCTGAACCCCCCACCCCATTGCCTCTAAGATGGTGCTCCCCACCTATCCACCCACTCCTGCCTCTCTACCAGATCTATAATAATGGAACTTTACATTAAAATGCTTTTCAAATCTCTTGCTACTGAAAAACTATCATTACATTGTGTATAAAAGTATTCATCCTGTACTCTAAGAAAATTTCCTCAATCCATTAGTTTTTAATGTTTTTGGTAATTAAATCTATCAAGAAGGCTTAACATTTTGACAGCATCCAAGCATGTTCTAAACTGTCACATAATATAAGCACAGAGTACTTTTTAAAACCAAGTACTCCTGATGATTGAGCATGGGAGACCCTGTTCATGCAGCAGATACTCACCCTAAAACATTTAAATGGGTTGGATTTTTCACTGGCAAGCGGAATAGTAAATGGTTTGGGCGGCACGCATTTGCTCATGAATCTGGAAGAGTGCTTTTAGCATAGCGTAACAATCCTTCATCTGAAGCACACGGGAAGTATGTATTTTGTTCTTCTGAGATTTTATGAACTGTGTTAAACCCGGATGGAGCTAGCAGAGTCTCTTCTGATGAAATAAGCTGCAGGCTTTGTGCACTGTGCGGATGTTCACAGTGAACAGGGCTAACTCCTTTTGGTGGCTTGCCACCAAACAATTTCATCTCAGCTTGGGTTTGTTTGCCACACTGATAAAGAGTAAGCCTTATTTTCAGAATGTTTTATTATGTGAATAGCTCCGCTGGGCACTGGTTGCCAGATCCTTGTGGTCCTCCTGGATCCGAGGCATCCCAAATGCTAAAAGGAAAAGCTGGACCAAGACAAGTGTGTATAAATTTTCCAAGTCCTAAATCCAAATGTCTATTTAGTTCTTTGACATGAAAAATACTACAAATAAATCCATTTTTATGGTGTCCAAATTTAATGATTCCTTAGAAGTGCACAGTAGTATTGAAGGGCAAATAGTAATTATGTCAAAAGATTTAAGTACGTATGAATTTTATATATAGTTGGGTCAACCAAACTAGATTTCAAGTTTATGAAGACAAATTGGCTTTTGGTGACAGTGCTGGTTTCTAGAGGTCATCTTAAGGTGAGATTTTTATACTTATACTTGAAATTTTGGGCAGATGAGATGGCTCAGCAGGTTAAGTGCTGCCACATCTGATGGCCCAAGGTTGACCCATGGCACTTATGTGGTGAAAGGAGAGAAGCAAGTCTTTAGGGTATCCTCTGATCTCTACATGTGTACCATGGCACACACATGCTCACTAACGCATGTGTGTGCACACATACATATAAGTAAATAAATGTAATAATAAGATTTGAAGCATAGGTGGTAAGGAGTGTTATATGGTTTGTATGGCTTTTCTCAGCAAACCAGGAGATGAAATTATACAAAATATGGCCCTCATAAGCCAAGGTAGCAGAAAGGGGAATCAGAAGACTTATTTTGCTTAAGCTCCTGAAGCTTAGAACTTCAATACCATATATATCTAAGTCTAAAGGGGTGAAGCTGTCCATTGAGAAAAACCTAATCTTACAAACCAGAAGGTCAGTGAGATCTCTTAGGTAGAGAAAAACATAAGTTAGGTTGGGGGAACTCAGTGAAAGCAATAGACAAGGTACAGAAAGCCTGACCTAAGAACCTCTCGTGGGTTTGTTGAGGAGATGTCCTTATGTGTCTGGTACCTACAGTATAAAATAGAAAGCAGTGTTTGTCTGTCTCTTCCTTTTCCCTCCATTTCCTCTAGGCTTGCCCCTTGTCACTTCCTTCATTTAACTTACCCAATGGTAGAGGCATCCACATTTGTCATTTCTGTCTGTAAGCTATGTCGTTAAAGCACATTAAAAGAAGTCAAAAGGAATGATTGGGAAAGGGTAGCTTCCGTGTACTTCGAAATCGGTATCAGAATTCTTCTGAGCGGCTAGAAGATATCCAGAAAAGTTTTATTCATGCCTGCAAGTAAAATTTGTTGAACACTTAGACTATTTTGTGTGATCACTAGAGTCACATGTCCTGGTTGTTTCTATTTCCGTAATCAGGAGCATGAACAAAAGCTACTCAGGGAGGAAGTGGTTGATTTATCTTGCGGGAGTGTTGTGTATAATCAAGGGAAGTCAGGGCAAGAACTCATGGTAGCAACTGATGTCATGGGGGAAACACTGGTTACTGGTTCAATCCCCATGGCTTGCTCATCTTGCTTTCTTACACTACTCAGGACCACCTGCCCATGGATGGACACCACCCACAATGAACTGGGTCCTCCCACACCAATCACTATTCACAACCTCTCAATTAAGGTTCCTCTTTTCAAATGACTCCAGATTGTGTCAAACTGACAAAAAACTAACAAGGATGCTATGAATTAATTTCTTGTTGTCATGATAAAATGTGTTGCAAAAGCAAGTAAAGAGTTTCACTTTGGCTCCCAGTCTGAGAGGTACGGCCCATCATGGAAGGAAGGCTTGGTAGTGGGAGCATGATATAAGTGTCTGGTCATTAGTGCCTGCAGACAGAGAAGAATGCTGGAGCCCATTCTCTGCTCTTTCTTTTTACATCACTGTGGGATGCTGGCCATGCAATGGTACCACCACATCTTTCCTCATCAGTAACTTCTCTGGCAATGTTCTCACAGATATGTCCAGAGGTGTTTCTCCCAAGTTATTGTAAGTCCAACCAAATAGCCAGTGAAGAGTAACCATTACAAGCTATGAGTGGAAATATGATGTAATACATATCTATCAAAGGAGACAAGTCATCAAATTGGTTGTTATGCAGATGTGAGGACAGATAGGCATTAGCATGGAAGAGACAGGAACAGGATGAGAGAAGCCAGAGCCCCTCCCTGATTCAGATGGAAAGGTGTGGCTATGTCAATCAAGCTGGAGGTATCTTGACTTGTGGAAATGGGCAGATAGGATGTGAATTTTGGAAGAAGCTTATTGGTAAGCGGTAGTGTAAGAGAGAAGTGATAGGCAGGGTGCCAGTGTCATTAAAGCCTTAAAACAGAATGTGTGTGACCAAAGACCCACAAGCTAATTACACACTAAAGTTTATAACCTTATTCCTAAAGCTGGTGGGCAATCTACACATGACATTTTCACAGGGTTTTCAAAAAAGTCGCAGACCTTTGCTGTTTTCTCCTCCCTCTAAGATCTAGGTTACTGTAAATATCAGTAGATGTGAGTCGTTTCTCCCACTGCATGTGAAACAAAAATGTACGAAATAAGGGCGCTGGAACTCAACCCCATCTAATTAACCTGTCTGCAGTGGAGCTGAGTTTCCCTACAGAGACACCTGCTCACTTCAGTGCTACTGCAGACGGGTCCTCAGGGGCAGATTTGGGGGGCACAAGGTGTTTTTCAGGGATCCACACCTATGAAAGGAAGGACAAGGAGCCAGGATGGAACAAGTAAAACCCTACACGGCAGGAATCTGTGAAGTACACTTTCCACATGAGCACACCTTGGGTTGGGACAAGGGGGGGCAGGGGATGTCTGTTCCCGGAAGGGTGTGTCTTTAGATGAGGCTGCACTCTGCCGAGGCTGCATGCAGACTGAGTCCCCACAGCGGTAAGTCACTCCTGGAAAGAGTGGCGCACCTCCATGTGCACCACACTGTGTCACTTAGAGTAAAAGTGCGGAATTAATTCTTCAACAAATTTGTCTCTTTTCTCCCCAAATTTAAGACCCATGGCCCCCTCCTAATCACCAAGCACCTGTCAGTTGGGGCAACTGCATCCAAGAGAATTAGGAGGGAAAGGGGAGGAGTGGCAAAGAAGAAGACTGGAAGAGAAGAGGGGACGGGACCAGGGAGAGGGGCTAGTCAATAACATTCTTGGCACACAATTACATGGACCCACTTAGATGCCTAGCTCTGGATAAAAGCTTGGTAAGGTGGTGTGTGCTTGACCTCAGCACACAGTCTCTTCAGTGGACTCTGAGACAATGGACAGAGACTATCTGATCAATGGGCCATGAGATCCCATGAGAGATGCTGTTTAAAAAACAAACAAAAAAACCAAACACACAAACAAACAAGAAAACTGTGGAGGTTGGCTCTTCAGAAAGAATATCAGCGTTAACCTCTCAGGACGACCAGTGCGCATACACATGAACCCCACATGTGCACCTTTACTAGTGTACACAGACACACACAGACACACACACAGAGAGAGACACACACACAGAGACACACACACAGACACAGACACACACACACACACAGACACACACACACACACACAGACACACACACACACACACACACGAAGGACATAGAAAAAATACTCTTGGACATAGAATTATAATATCCACTCCTGGTTATCACTTTTGAAAATAATTACATGCACACAGCTTTAAGAAACCTTAGAAAATTGGTCTGTAAATGTAAGGTGTCCCTTGCTCCTTGACAGACACGGGAAGCATGGATCGAAGAGATTGGCCGTTCGTGGCGATGCAGAGAAATGACAGCTCAGGTATTTTTTTCCCTTACTTCCATCTGTCTTTTTTGATTTATAGCATGTTATGCGGTTTTGATATGATGCAGACTTGGAATGCTGATTTCTCCAGTCTTAATAAGGAAAGCTGGTTTTGCTTATACAATTCTGTCACTTCTCTGTCACAAGGTCTGTTTCAGCCACAAGCTGTGGATAGGACAATGCTTCCTTCTTCTGATGTGTTTTTTTAAAAAGACATTTGGATTCTCTTATAGATATTGTTTATCCATATTGATGCAAATGTGACTTTTGGTTAGAATTATTCAGGTTCTTGCAGTTTATGCCGTGGCTTTAGTGGACTTCTTCCTGAGATTTATCAATAAGGTTAATCTACCAAATTAGGAGATTAGATGTCTAGGGTGAAGAGTACACAGATATTTTACATGTTTAGAATCTTATTTGAACGATGGCATATTTAGTGTTAATTGAAATTTTTTTTCAAATTTAGCTTTTGGGTTAGGAATTTATTGATGGCTACAGTATCTCGTCATGTAGTTTGATTAATACATCGAACATGTTATGCTTAAATGTTTCCTGTTGTTGCCTAACACTGTTTACAGTGTCTGAAGCTTAAGTAAATTGAACAGCACTGTCGTTTCTAGCACCGGCAACGTTCTAGCTCATCCAGAACTGCTCTTTCTCTTGCCCTTTGGAAGCCATGTTCTACAAGGACTGCAGCAGCCATGATCTAAGGGGGTCTAGACACAGGGTATGAAGAATATCAAGGACGTCGTGACCATCCTTTATATGCTTTTCAAAATAAAAATGTGATCTAACCTCATTTTCCCCCTTAAATTTGATTTTGAATTATGCGACACAATTTCCCTGTCTTATTTTTTTTTGTCTTTATGAAAAACAGATATCTTGACAATGCATATGAAAGGTGGAATGAGAAGCTCCAGGTATAAGCCGGTGGACTACGAGCAGTTGCGCGCCTTAACCGAAGCCACAAAGTCAGCATCTGCTTCCGCAGAGCAGAAGGTTAGAGGTCTTTGGCTTATTTGTTTTTAAGTTAGGTAAATGTGAAATTGCTAGGAGATATGGTAGTGTTTACATTGAAAACACAAAACAAGTGGCTGTCCAGATGGTCTTTCGGATCTCCAACTGTTAACAGTAGAGAGCTGCAGCTAACGCTCATTGGCTGTCCTGAGCCTGACCGGTGCGGGAATATAATTTACATGCGCTGCAGTGGTTAGCAGTGCCATTGTTACGTCTACATTCAACTTCATTTTTGGAAAGATGGTTCTTTTATTAGCTTTCGACCATTTCCAACCCGCTAGGAAAAGTAAAACATTCTGGGAAGTGCCACTGTCTATTTCCTGATTGGTGCTCTTTTTCTAACACCACATAAATATGCCCTTGAGCATTTTCTGTTCTAGAATTTTCTTTATTTTTTTTTTCTCCTCCCATAAATGTCCAATACCATGCATAGGATAACCTTGACTAAATTCAAAAGGGTCATATGCAAATGATTGTGTGTAGTATTTTAGAAAACGCTTAGTTTTCTCATGCAAAGAGTATCGTTCATTAAATATAGCATGTTTTCATTGTTGCTTTGCTTGGTTGCATTGACAAGCCTGGTAAAGGAGTACATCAATTTACAAGTTTTCATTTATATTTAAAGTTTTAGGAATTGGATGGTTTTGTGTTGCCTTTATTAATAGTATTATTTAAAAGGCAATTCTTCCTAATGCAAAGTGCATGTGATACCTTCGTCTCAAGAAATTACAGATTTCCCTCAGCTATATCAGCATAAGCTGAGGTGCCTACTTAACAAAGTGGGATATGGTGTACTTGGCTCAGGTTCAGCTATAAATACTGTCATATTAAGCAGAAATTCAGGTAATTTCAGAGAGGAGCCCCATGACTATCCTCCTGGAAGAATGGTTTGTGACACGTTCTGAGACCTCACAAGCATATGTAGACACATATTTACCATGTATTTATCATTATCCACTGTAAGCATGAATACAAAATTTTATGCTTCCTCGTAATGTTTTTAATATTATCTTTGTATTATTTCCTACATATTATTTAATCAGTGAAGACTACAACGTTTAGGCTTTGTTTGCTATTTATCTCTGCAGACAGAATGGGATTATGATAGTGTACTTCCTTGTCCTTTTAGAAGGCACTGTTTGCTGAGATAAAGAGGTAATCTATCCATTAAGCCCTGGGAGAAATGCAATATATAAATATAATTATCTATACAATAATAAATATATTTATGCAATATATAAATATAAGTAAATATATTAAATACAAACTGAGAAAAGCATGCTTCCTTAGGAAATGTCACTGGACTTGAGATCGCAAGAGCAACTAAACGCTGACTAAGCAGATCTTGGGAGACACCCCATTGTGCACAGTGTTTGCCGTACAAGCATGAGGACCTGAGCCCCCACCATCACAATCCACAGGAAAGGCAGATTCTGTAATCCAGCCCTCTAAGAGTGAGATGGGAGACAAGGGAAGGAGAATGCTTGGAAGAGCACAGGCCACGTAGCCTGTACATGTAACAGCAGATAGGGTCTTTTGAGACCCTGTCTCAAAGAAAGTAGAAGGAAGGGCAGATGCCTATAGTTATGCTATGTCCTCCAGAGCTCATGTATGCCTCTAATGACCTGAGTGAGTAGATGTACACATAACACAGACACACACAGACACACACACACACACACACACACACAGGAGACAGAGAGACAGACAAAGACAAACAGACACATATAGGGAGGAAAGAGACAAATACACAGAGGAAGAGAGAGAAAGACAGACAGACAGACACAAACGCACATATATGGATATATATAGATAGATAGGTAGATAGATAGATGGATGGATGGATGAATGGATGGATGGATGGATGGATGGATGGATGGACGGAAAGACGGACGGATGGACAGACAGATAGACAGACAGCAGACACACAGAAACCATTGACACACACACAGACAGAGACAAACATACACAGAGACAGACAGACAAACACATAAACAGACAGCAGATAGATAGAAAATTTAAAACCAAGACATCTAAGTGCTCAGGAATCTGAGGCAGGAGACTGTGGTTTAAGGCCATCCAAGGTTACATAGCCAAATTCTGTCTCAGGAACAAAAATAAAATAAAGCCAAGTAACAAGCATGGCTAAATTGGGGACAGTAAAACTGTGAATTGTCTTTAATTCTGTGATGTTTCCTACTATCATGAAACCTTTATACAGAGGCGTTCCCATGTGTTAGAAACCTCTATCCCATGGGATAAACTCTTATAATATTGCCAAAAATTGATGAATATTTGTAGTGTATTGAAATCTAAAGTTTCTTTCCAAAGCAAAAGTACTACAAGCATATCCTTTGCATCTTTGTCAATATCAGGATATGTAAATATTTGTTCCTAATTTTATTCATCATTGTCCACCCATCCAATTCATCTAATCCATCCAATCTATCCTACCTACCTACCTACTACATCTACCTACCTACCTACCTACCTACCTACACCTACTTACCTACCTACACCTACCTACCTACCTACACCTACCTACCTACAAACATACATACATACATACATACATACATACATACATACATACATACATACACACACGATCACTAATCCACCTAACAAAAGACATTTTGCTTGACTGTTGAGCAATAGTTAATTAGGTGTTAAATTCATTATTTGGTCAAGGCCAATTTCTCTTTGATGATAAGTTCCCTAGCCAAGGCCACACATTTAATACTTTAATTACTAAAAGCTTTCATTTTCAACATTAAGTACAAGTTCAGAATACTTCTCCAGTGTCACCAGTGTCCAGTGTCACAGTGCTAGCTGTCACCTCAGGCCCCTGGGGTCACACATGTGAGGCAATATGGGCTTTGCTGTCAGCTGACATATATGTTGAATTGTTGACTTTTTGTTTGTAATAGAAGATAATCCCCAAAGATGTTTTATGTTACATATTTTCTAGAAATAATGATGCCTATATTTTGTACTTTTCAATTTCTGTAATTATTGAAGATGTCTCAGTCTGAAGTGATCATTCTGTTAAGTTTTTGATTCTAGGTTTTAATCTCCACAATTCATAAGACAAGAAAAAAATGTTTTTAAAGAAGTCATGTCTTAGCTGTTGTTTTGCATTTTGGTTAGTGAGAACGAATGTGCTCAGAAAACTACTACATAATTTTCTAAGACTTTAATTTTTCTTTGTGTAATTTACATTTTATTATATCTGGATTAAGGGAGGTGTTTTAGGAACATTATTGTACATGGATTTTGGAGCTTTTCTCATTCAATTTAGAGACTTCACATTGACATTTTACTTTTAATTACTTTTAAGGATGCAAGTAATTTCTAAATAGAGTTTCCTTAAAAGACCCAAGAATTTAAATAGAATTAAATAACTGGGAATTAAATAAAGCTCTTAAATATATTGTAAATTAAAAATGCTTATATGCCAAACAGTCTGTACTAGCTAGAATCAGCAGTGCCATCTCTGTTAGTCTTGCTTCTATTATTACTTAAATTTTAATAAAATGTATACAGGCTCAAAAAGTAATTATGTCTACATCATGTGGATAACAATTCACTCAGAATATTCGTATTAACCATGTTCATATTCTTGTTCATTTTTACTACCTATGTGTTCCGCTTTTACAGATGAGATTCACAGTCTTAACTGTCACTGTTAATGTCACAGGATTCTGACAATAGTAAATAGATCTGGGGTTGTAGGATGTCGACACTTGGACCCATAAGGAAAATGGCACCTCAAGCTAGATTGAACCCCTCAGACACTTGACAGGAGGTCGTTAGTGTCATGGGAGTAAGGGATAGATGTGATGCTGTTCTGTATAATCCCGGTGTCACCGAGCATGCTCAGTTTCTGAGGCCAGGTGAGACCCCGAAGTAAACGGCAAGCCCTCCAAAGAGCGGTTTCTAATCTGAAGCTGTGTAGTGGTCCTGGGCTGGAAACCGAGGCCAGTTTCTGGCACACTGTGTCTCCAGTCACAATTTATTATGTCTAAAAACACTCTACATAATTATTTGAATTTCTTTGCTTAGGATGAATATAGCTTCTTGCTCAATTCAAGCATCTTTCCATTGAGTCGTTTAAACCTCAGGGAAAATGACACACAAAAATGCAATTACTCTGAATGGTATGCTGAGTGACTATGCCATATCACCCAGCATCAGGAAAGATCAGCTTTGGCCAAGTTTTGTTTATGCCAGAGTTAATATTGCCAAGCTGTGCTGAACTGTTCTGCAGCAAAATTATGCCGGTGATGATGTCATAATACATTTCATTCATAAACACTTACTGTGTTACTCTAAAACATCAGAATGTAAAAGCCTTGTGTCTTTCCACCGCTGTGTATGAAACTATCAACTTCTCAATAATTTGCATTATTTAGTTAGTATTATTAAATTTTCTTGGTTGCATCAGATGATTTTTCTCAAAATGTATTCAAAGAAGCATCTGAAAACAACCCAGAGGTTGCAATTCTCTTTTGTTAGGTTTCTTCCTTTATCTTCTTGTAGTTTCATAATTTGTATCTCGAAGAAGTCACATCATTGGTCTTTGCAGTTTCTTTCAGTTTGAATTATGCATCATATTGTGTCACGAAACATGTTTTTCTCTTTGTAGTCTCTGAAAATTGGTAGTAATACCTAGAGAATTGATCAGATTCGGGTTCAATTTACTTTGGAAAGAACACTTCCTGATGGAATTTTTGTTCTTCAGTCTTTTTTCTCTTGCAGATGGTGTTGCAGTGAATAATTCTGTACACTTTAGCCAGGATGGTCTTCAGATATATTTCTGTAAATGATGTTGCCAGGTCATAGTTAATCAATGAAAACATCTAATGTATAATCGTATTACCTTCTGTGGGGCTTGTATCATTTTGTATTCCCGTTGGAATTTAAGAGTGAGCATGTTTCACCAGCGCCTTGTAGAATTCTTTGTTAAGTCACTGCTAGTCTGGCAGCGGAAGAATTGCATCTTAGGGTAGCGGTTCTTTGTTATGTTGACAGTTCTTTATTGGTAGCGCTCACAGCACATCCCAGTGAATTTTGAAAAATATGTGAGAATGTGCATTAAAGCTGCAGCTATACACTGCTTATGGATGTTCTGTTTCTGAACGTAGATTCCCTGACCCACAGGTCTTTTGTAGTATTTCAGAAGGCTTAATCAGAGCTTCTTATCTTAGATAATCATAAGTAGACTTTTGTTTCTGATCTTTTAATGAGTCCATCATTTTTGACATTCTTTCTTGAAAGTATTTTAAATCATCAGCATTCTGCATATATCATCATCTACCTTAAAAATGATTTTACATGGCTTGTCATCCAGGAAAATGAACTGGAATCACTTAAAAAAACCCACTAAAGATATAACTTTAAATCTTTGAGTTCTTTTAAAAGTTTGTTTTCGATGTTGTTTTTATTTGTGGCCCAAGGATAAAAGTAGAGTCCATGGCTGAATTTCCAGGAAAACAAAACATAAACAATGGAGATGTTGCACAAAGTGTTTCAAGTATTTAATGAAAAATAGTAGCTTAGTTTTTTACTTTTATATTCTATTTAGTTGGCCTTTCTCTGGGCCCAAAGGCAACAACATTGATTTTTTTTCCTTAAGCTACAAAAATATGCTCACATCTTCCAGCAATGTGTTTTAATTTTTTGTACAACATGGACTGAATATGTCAAAGGAATCTAATTTTAAAGTTGTGTCTGTGGCAAGAAACCTTGGGGACTGTAGATGGTAAAAATTTTAAATTGGTTTTAGACATTCTTAACTCAAGGGCTAATGTGCCAGACAGAAGACATAACCCATTCTTTCATCTTTCAATAGGTGGAAACTATTGTTTTTACCAATGTCCCCTACCTCATTTTTCTTAAACTTCATAATTACAACATCCTCATGAATTCCTGTGGAAAAGGTTTGATTTTTGTCTCTTTGAAGTCATTCTTTAGATTAATTTGTTTCCTCGTGTCCCTAATTTTGAATCAGAAACCAGAAGAGCACAAAGATATTCTCAAGGTTAAAGTAATCAGTGAGCAGCAATTGAAATAGCATGCATTATAAGATCCCTTTGTGGAACTTCTCTTCTCAAAGAGAAGATATTTCACTGCTATAAAGTACTTTATAGCAGAGTAGTTTATGGAAGAGAAATTATTAAATATGTACATTTTTGTCCAGTTTATAATTTCCCCTTTCTTTTTTAAAGATTTTGTAGGTGTGTGTGTGTGTGTGAGTGTGTGTGTGTGTGTGTGTATGTCTGTGTGTCTGTGTGTGTGTGTGTGTGTATGTCTGTGTGTCTGTGTGTGTGTGTGTGTGTGTGTCTGTGTGTGTGATGTGAGTACAGTGCCTACAGAGGCCAAAAGAAGATTTCAGATCTCCTGGAGCTGGAGTTGTGGGTGCTGGCAATCAAACCTGGGTCTTCTGCAAGAACAGCCAGTGCTCTTAACCACTGAGCCATCTCTCCAGTCCTGATTTGTATGTTCATAAATATTTAAAAGTGTTAATGAGAAATACAAAGTCTGAAGTACACACAGCTATACGTAGAGTCTAAGCAAGAATCAGACACTGCTTGGGGTTTGGAGTTAAGCAACATTCAGTGCTGGAAGGTAGTTGTGCAGATGATAGAACGAGGAACCAGAGGTCTGTGGGGCAGCATCGAGGTGGACAGCTGCTGCAGTCACCACCACTCTCAGGTCAGAGGGATGGGACAAAGGAGTGGGGTGCTACCACACTTCGGGACAAAACTTCAGAGCTATTTGGAACCACATCCATGGAAAAGTGGGAGCACTAGAGAACCTGAGGCCCTTCTGAAGTGAGGGGTAGGTAATGCTGATGATGATTTGGCTGTGCCTCGTCTCCTTCCCTGAAATGTTCCACAGCTGGCATCTTCCTTCTGTCTGAGCCAGCCAGAAGCCAGATGCATGGGGCTTCTGAGAAAGAGGCTGCTTTCGATCTGGGCACAGATCAGGGAGACGGCAACCATCCGAAGCTTGACAGAGTTGGCTGCAAAGTCCTCACAGCATTCATGTGCTTCATGTTAAAAGGCCACAGAAACCAGTGAACACTACATTTAGCTGCAAAAATAAGTTTCCATCTTCCAAAATTTTTCAGTATTTCTTTGTTAAGTACCTTGTAATAACTATTTGCCTGACTCTGAAAAGTTTTCTTATAAAGCTATGAAGTAGAATGACTCCAAATTGTGTGTTCTAGGTCTTGTTCTTGGGTTCAGAAGCTGAGACTAAAGCCATGTCCTCTAACACTGGGCTTAAAGCACCTTTCCCATCTTATGATGAGAGTTTAGATTAAATCCGACACAACACCAAGGGTCTATGACTGTGATATGTTTACAAGCTTTATGATCTTCACCAAATCCTTGAGCCAAATCTTCATGGCCTTCATCATTTTCATACATAAAACAGGGATAATGGTGCCTAAATGCCTTGTAGGGAACATGGGTCCAAAATGGGGACAAAATGTATGGAAACTCTTGAGAAGTCTTCCTTGAGAATGAAGTGAGGAGATTACTTCGTGCTAGGGAGATGGCTCAGCAGACATTACTTGCTGCTATTCCAGGGGACCCAGGTTTGCTTTCCAGGATTCACATAGTGGCTAACAACCATCTCTAACTCTGGTTCTAGGGCATCTGAAACTCTATTCTGTCATCTGTGCATTCATGTGGTGCATAGACACAAATGAAGGTAAACACCATTACACATAAAGTAACAACAACAACAGCAAAAATAGGTCTAAAACACAAGCAAGTAAGTAAATAACAAAAAAACAATAAAACAAACAAAAAAAGCCACAGCAACTTCATTTTTTTTTAGTACATCTTAAGGTGTACTACTTACTTTAGGTGAATTGTGTGTTAGAAAATGTACCAGTGATGACTGTAAATGCAGGAAACCTTTCTGTCTTAGTCAGGATTTCTATTGCTGCACAAAACATCATGACAAAGAGGCAAGTTGGGGAGGAAAGGGTTTATTCAGCTTACACTTCCACATGGATGTTTAAAAGGAAGACAGGACTGGAACTCAAACAGGTCAGGAATCAGGAGCTGATGCAGAGGCAATGGAGGGATGTTGCTTACTGGCTTGCTTCCCCTGGCTTGCTCAGCTTGCTTTCTTATAGAACCCAGGTCTACCAGCCCAGGGATGGCACCACCCACAATGGGCTGGGTCTTCCCCCCTTGATCACTAGTTGAGAAAAAGTCTTACAGCTGGATCTCATGGAGGCATTTCCTCAAGGGAGGCTCCTTTCTCAGTGATAACTCCAGCTTGGTCAAGTTGACAAAACCAGCCAGTAAATTGACCTCTTGTCAACTTGACACAAAAGTATCACTATTAAGCCTCAACTCTTACTTTCTTATTCTTCCCCAAGATCTGAATAACCTTAAGAGTCCCACAGTCTCTTTAAAATTTCAATCTCTTTAAAATATTCAGTCTCTTAAAAATCAAAGTCTTTTTTAAAAAAATTCAAAGTCTCTTAACTGTGAGCTCCCCTAAAATACTTTCTTTCTTCTAGGGGGAAAAATAACAGGGCACAGTCATAATGAAAATCAAAATCAAACTCTAACCATTCAATGTCTGGGATCCACCCATAATCTTCTAGGCTCCTGCAAGGGCTTGGGTCACTTCTCTAGCTCTGCCCTTTGTAGCACATACCTTGCCTTCAAGGCTCTAGATGCCTGTTCTCCAAATTGGCCAGTATTCCAGGCAATTTATTTTCTTCTAATTGCTATTTTTGTTTTGTTTGCTTGTTTGAGGATGTCCCAAAGTCTTGGCTTAGCTAAGGCTAGCCTTGAATTTATGATTCTCCTGCCTCTGGGTCCTGAGTGCCAGGATTATTGGCATGCACAGCTCTCCTCCCGCTGATGTTTAATTCTGTACTTACTTTAGGTGGATCGTGTGTTAGAAGATGTACCAATGATGACTGTTAAAACAGGAAACCTTTCTTTTGTGGAAATACATTTCAAAAGATGTAGTATTTTCAGTAATTCTTTGAGAAGTTCAGGCATGTGTTTGGAGGATATTCACTATTTACCCCTCCCCCCAACTCTCCCTGGATCTGAGAAAATACATTTTTCAAAGTTTGAACACTGTCTTTCTTTTGGTTCTCTTCTAAATGTAGATTAGAAAAACCATGGAGACGTCAAGGGCGGCTAAAGAGCAGATGCTGATCAAGCAACACAAGCAGGTGTGGTGGCAGGAACAGGAGAGGCTGAAAGGGATCAGGTGAGACTGGGGACCCCCCCAGGCCAGTGAGAATGCATGAGAACCCCTGGGAGTTTCACACCCCATGATGGACTCATATCTATAATACCTGATCTCAGTTAAACCACACAATGAAAATCTAGAGTTGTTTGAATGTGAGTCACATTTTCTTAGCTTACTCTGGAAGGCAAGGAGCCTGTGGATGTGCGTTTGCTTCCTGACCAAGTAAGGGACTGTCACCTCTATCTGTCACCCTCTCCCTCTTTTACACTCTCCATCCCAGGCATGACTGTGTGCAAGTATGTGTTACATGCTGACAGTGGCTACATGTTCTTCCCCATATGAAGCAGAGGCTCCTCAGGGACAAGTGTCACTGTCATCTTTTCATAGTGGGTACACAGAAGAAGCTTAGAAATGCTCTCAAGACAAGGGAACTGAAGACTTCAGGCTGCTCAGGGTTGGCTCACTGTTGCACTGTGACTCACTCACTGTTTTGATTTGGATCCTCTTCCTATTTGTAGCAGTCAAACATGAATTAAGAGAAAATAATAATTTGATGTTTGATCTTAAATATAAGCTCTGTAAAAACAGTTTTCTTTTCAAAAGTAAAGGCCAAAAGAGAAAGCAGATGTCTTTGTCCCCCTGTGAGGCTTAGCCATTTGCTCTGACAATGTAGCATTCATAAACTAAGCTTTTAAAAATGTTATTATGTGTTCTTATTCTTAGGAAGGTAGAGCATTGTTGTGTTCTTAGCCTAAGTCAAGTTCTCGAATCCCATTGCCCTTGCTTTGGCCTTGTGTGCTTTCATGTCCAGTGATACCTACGTGAGAGGTGCAAGGCTCACGATTGACAAGGCTTTTAGATTATGTTAAAAACAAACAAACAAAAAAAAAATACAATGATATAAGCTGTACAGCATACCCCAGCTTTAAACACCAAATCAAACAATACACCACACCCTTGCAATGTTGCCTCTTATAGAGAAAAAATAGTCAAGGCCACTTAAACAAAGCATTTTAAAAATGTGCATAACCTGAAATACAATAAAAAGGAAAGCTACATGTTAATCTAGCAACCGCTGATACTCACCCAGTGAAGGAAGATACTGCGAATATCTTAAGATACTCTTCTTTCATTTTACAAATCTTAAACATTCTGCACCTTCCCCAGTGTGTGGAGTGAGTTGATCTTGAGCCAGACAGATGAATCATATGCATAGCATTATGGAAACTCGTTCTGTCGGCTGAGCTAGGAGGTCACAGAGAGACTGGAGGCAAAGAATTCTCTAATGGAGATGACCCCGCTGTCTGCACACGTATAAGGACTAAACACCACACACACACACACACACACACACACACACACACACGGAGGGGGGAGGAAGAGAGAGAGACTGCCAAGATCATTTTCTGTGTCATTCTAGAACATCAGGAAAATTTAATACATATTCAGTGAAATCAAAGCTAACAATAATAGGTACCCACTAAAGAAGTGACTAGATGCTGGCACTGTGGGGGACTTTAAACAAGTTAGTAGTTTAAGTGATGTATGTTTCTATCTTAGAAAATCTGCCTGACATGCAGAATGGCACCTATAAACTCAATACCCAGGATGCTGAGGCAGGAGGATCACTATAGTTTTAAGGAGCTAAATAGCAAGCTCCATGTTAAGTGAACCACAGAGTAAGATCCTGTCTCAAAAAAATAAAAAATTAAAATGCACACGCACACACACACACACACACACACACACACACACACACACGCACACACATGCACATGCACACATAGACACACACACATAGTCTGTACTCCCTTAATAAGGAAAAGACTCTTATTTAAGGGCCTCAGAAGACCTGCAGAAGATAAGGGGCACAATAGTTTAACCTTCCTTGGTAAATGAGTATGTACCAGATAACACAGATAATGATTACGATGCTTAACCTCAAACAAGACAATAACTGTACCACGTAGGTCTCATGGCTCTCCTGGGACTGATGCTGGGAATCCTGACTGAGCTGAGAAGGTTAAAGTGTCTGCAGAGAATAAACAAGGCAGCCTGTGGGAAGCTGGGGTTGAAACATTGGTATTTGTTTCCTGTCTTCTAGTATCTTGGAGCTGGCTGGCTTTTCTTTTTCCTGAAACGTTCTATTCCTACCAAAGCAGATCTGGTTCTCCACCCTCGCTAGTACAAACTAAGGATGGATGGGGCTAGGAGACGGTTCAGTTGGTAAAGAGCTTGGGAGGGAGGCACAAGGACTCTGAGTTTCATCTCTACTACCCAGATGACACAATTCCTGGCACGCTGGCCTGCAGTGTCCTAATGAGCTGGGGACATGATGATCCTTGGAGCTTGCTGGCCAGCAAGTCTAGCTGAGTTGGCAAGTTCCAAGTTGAGTGAGAAACACTATCTCAAAAACTAAGGTAGATGGCTGGAGTTAAGAGCCCTTGATGCTCTTGTTGAGGATTCAGGTTAAAATTCCAGGAGTCTGTTAACTGTCTATAACCCCAGGCTCAGGGGATCAGAAACCTCTTACTATATTCAAGACATGCATGGTGTACCTATGTACATGTATGTAGGGTGCACATACATATGTGTAAGCAGAACACACAAATAAATAAATCTTTTAAAATAATAAGGTGAAGAATAGTAAAAAATGATACTCAATATCAGCCTGTGGCCTCTACGTGTGTACATGTATGTCCACACACACAGCCACACACACAGCGAGGTACGTTAGGACCTTGAGATCTGAACTCAGGGAGCTAGATACAATTTCCTAATATCAAATTTGCTTAATATTTAAAGTTGTAAATTTTATCTGAAATTTAGCTTACTCAAATCATATGGTCTGTTGACTTTATTACATGTTCCCAGAAGTGTTTGCTCTTACTTTATTCATGACACAAAGTGATGCAAAGATTTGGTACAATTATTTGTAGACGCTACAGTATGTATGTCTTGCAATGCAATGGTTTGCAGGTGGTATTCTAGTGAAGGGTGTGTCTGAGTCTGGTACAGGTATCACCCTTGCCTAAGGACTCAAAGTTCTGCATGGGGAATTGGTTCCCTAAGATCACCAGAGGAGCACACAGCTTCCTTTTTCTGGAAGCTTATGAACTCTAATGCTTTCTCAAATAAAAGAAGCCAAGCTGGTTGCTCAAGAGCTACATTTGTATGTAAACAACTCTGTTCTAAAGTGAATTCTGGGTTGTCTTTATAAAAATACACCTACCCTACTTCAGCCCCTAAAAAAGAAAAGAGAAAAAGGATGCTGTGCGTGTGTGCGTGTGGTGGTGGTACACACCTTTGGTCCCAGAACTTAGGAGGCAGAGGCAGGTGGATCTCTTGAGTTTGAGGTCATCCTGGTCTACAGAGTGAGTTCTAGGACAGACAGGACTGCACAAAGAAGTCCTGTCTTGAAAAGCAAACAAAAATGTACTCACCGTACATATAACAGTGGCAGGTATGCTTTTAGAAACAAAGGCTTGGGCGGTTTGACTGGTAGAGCTCTTAGCTAAACAAGACCAAGAGTCTGAGTTTGATCCTTAAAAGCCAGGTTTAAAGAAAAGCTAAGAGTACAGCACACATTTGGGATCCTAGTGCTGCCAAAGTGAGGATGGATGGAACCCTGGGCTCACTGGCCAGCCAGTTCAGCCTACTGGGCAATCTCTATGCCAGTGAGAGATATGCCTCAAAATGGGAAGACACTTATGGCTGACCTCTGACCTCTTTGTACACACACCCAAGCATACCAACATGTATACACAGATGCACACACATATGCATACCTTCTTCCCCTATCTGCTAAAAGCTACCTGCTAGGAAGTAGAGAAGGGTCACTTACAATAGCCTTTCACCTTTATTCACATATAGGAATTGGCTTGGAAGATGATGGCACCTATACGTGTGACATCCTCCAATAATATGACAACATTAAATTGAAAACTATTTGGAAATAGTGTAAAATATAAGTGACAGGCAGAGCAACCCCACCACACTACAACATGAATCATTAAATATGCTGTTATTTCAACCACACAAAATACATGTAGTCAAATAATAGAATCTTGTTTGTGAAATGAAAAATGGCAGTCATATTAACTCATTATAATGGCTACTATTTTCTCATGCCATTTCAAAACTAAAGTACACATCAGCAACAAGTCTGAGATTTAGTTACATAAGCAAGGTGCACAAAATGTAACTGTGTTGAATGCCCACCTAGAGGTTACTATGGTTTTACTCTAAATAAGACTGTATCTTTAAAAATAAAGAAAAACATTATAAAGATGTATTGATCACTGACACATTTAAATACAAAAAGGTTTTTTGTTCCCATTTGTCTGGCTCAGACTCTCATCATCCCTCACTTTTAGGACCTCCTTGCAGGTCCAGGTTGGCCCCTCTTCCCTTCTAGGGCAGCCATTGCTGCTCCTTGTTCCTCTTCTCCAACCAGCTGCCTTAGGGGTCTTTCTGTGCTGAATACTTAGCATGCCGAGTGGCTTCCGGGTACCCAGGGTGCTTAGTGTGGCATGCTGCCAAGAACTGTAGAGGGTGCGGCCCACACTCATCCCATTGTTTCTGCCTATGTTAGAAACTCAGTACATGGCTCAAATCAACCAGCAGATGTACAAAAACCAAATCTGATGGCCTGTTCCTACTCTATTCATTTTAAGGTTATATGTATGATTATAACTGTACAGAAATTGATTGAGATCATGTCTGTTTTAGATGTAAATTGGAGTCTGAAATAAGATCTTGTCTCAATGAGGAGTGCATTGGAAATGAATGTTTTTGTGAGCTTATGAATTTTGGTGAGTTTTTTTTGAACCTCCATATAAAGGGAATTTTATATGGAACTATGAACATTGTCCCGCCCCCTTCATGCTCTTCTTGTAGTAACAACTGTCTGTTTTTTTCTTAGCAAATATCAAAAAGTATAAATTAACAATCTGTTCTTTATCTAAAATAATAACATCTTCCTTGATTCAATTTCACTTCACACAGAGAAAGAGCTGTCAGAACAATGGTGTGCATATATTACAGCTGTCATTGACCCTATTCATCAACTGAGAATAGGCCTAAAGAGACAGCACCACATTTCTGAAGGTACACCCAGCCATAAGGGGCCAGACTCAACAACAATTCTGGAAGAGGTCAGTATGTTGTCTTTTAAAAGCATAATGTTGTCAGCATACACTTTTTGGCATCCACAATATTGTTTTGGTTTGGTGACTGTATATGGGATGGATCCCTGGGTGGGGCTGTCTCTGGATGACCTTTCCTTCCATTTATGCTTTACAGTTTTTCTCTGTATTTCCTCCTGTGCATATTTTGTTCCCCCTTCTAAGAAGTACTGAAGCATCCACACTTTGGTCTTCCATCTTCTTGAGCTTCATGTGGTCTGTGGATTTTATTTAGCATATTCTGAGCTTTTGGGCTATTATCCACTTGGGTTACCTCACTCAGGATATTTTCTAGTTCCATCCATTTGCCTAAGAATTTCATGTAGTCATTGTTTTTAATAGCTGAATAGTACTCCATTCTATAAATGCACCACATTGTCTGTATTCATTCCTCTGTTGAAGGACATCTGGGTTCTTTCCACTTTCTGGCTAGTATACATAAGGCTACTATGAACATGGTGGGGCATGTGTTTTTGTTACATGTTGGAGTGTCCTTTGGGTATATGCCCAGGAGAAGTATAGCTGGGTCTTTAGGTAGTACTATGTCCAATTTTCTGAGGAACCTCCAGTCTGATTTCCAGAGTGGTTGCACCAGCTCGCAGTCCCACCAGCAATGGAGGAGTGCTCCTTTCTCCACATCCTTGCCAGCATCTGCTGTTATCTGAGTTTTTGATCTTAGCCATTCTAACTGATGTGAGGTAGAATCTCAGGGTTGTTTTGATTTGCATTTCCCTGATGACTAAGGATGTTGAGCATTTCTTTAGGTGTCTCTTGGCCATTTGATATTCTTCAGTTGAGAATTCTCTGTTTAGCTCTCTGTCCCCCATTTTTAATATGTTACTTGGTTCTCTGGAGTCTAACATATCCATCCATCCATACATACATACATACATACATACATACATACATATATATATATCTTCTATTGGATGTAGGATTGGTAAAGATCTTTTTTAAATCTGTTGGCTTCTGTTTTGTTTTCTTGACAGTGTCCTTTGCCTTACAGAAGCTTTTTAATTTTATGAGGTTCCATTTGTCAATTCTTGATCTTATAGCGTATGTCATTGGTGTTCTGTTCAGAAAATTTTCTCCTGTGTGTATGTGTTCTAGGCATGTCCCCTATTTTCTCTTCTATTCGTTTCAGTGTATCGGGTTTTATGTGGAAGTCCTTGATTCCCTTGGACTTGAGCTTTGTACAAGGTTATAAGAATGGATTGATTTGCATTCTTCTACATGCTGACTGCCAGTTGAACCAGGACCATTTGTTGAAAATGCTGTCTTTTTCTCACTGGATGTTTTTAGCTCCTTTGTCAAAGATCAAGTGACCATAGGTTTGTGGGTTCATTTTTGGCTCTTCAGTTCTAGTCCATTGATCTACCTGCCTGTCTCTGTACCAATACCATACAGTTTTGCTATTTTTTTTTTTTTTTAAATCACGATTGTTTGGTAATATAGCTTGAGGTTGGACATCAAGATTCCCCCAGATGTTCTTTTATCATTGAGAATAGTTTTTGTTATCCTGTTTTTGTTTTTTTTTTTATTCCAACTGAATTTACAAATTGATTTTTCCAACTCTATGAAGAATTGAGTTTGAATTTTGATGGGGATTGCATTGAATCTATGGATTGCTTTTGGCAAGATAACCATTTTTTAATTACATTTACCCTGCCAATCCATGATCCTCGAAGATCTTTCCATCTTCTGAGATCTTTGATTTCTTTCTTTAGAAACTTGAAGTTCTTGTCATACAGACCTTTCACTTGCTTGGTTAGAGTTACACCAATGTATTGTATTATATATATATTTTTGTGACTATTGTAAAGGGTACCGTTTCCCTAATTTCATTCTCAGCCTGTTTGTCCATTGAGTAGAGGAAGGCTACTGTTTTGTTTGAGTTAATTTTATACCCAGACACTTTGCTGAAGCTGTTTATTAGGTTTAGGAGTTCTCTGGTAGAATTTTTGGGGTCACTGAAGTATACTATCATATCATCTGCAAATAGTGATATTTTGACATTTTTCCTTCCAGTTTGTATCCCTTTGATCTTTTTTTGTTGTTTAATTGCTCTGGCTAGGGCATCAAGTACTATATTGAATAGGTAGGGGGAGAGTGGGCAGCCTTGTCGAGTCCCTGATTTTAGTGGGATTGCTTCAAGTTTCTCTTCATTTAGTTTGATATTGGCTACTGGTTTGCTGTATACTGCTTTTACTAAATTTAGGTATGGCAGTCTCCTGAGAGGCTCTGCCAGAGCTTGAGAAATACAGAGTCAGTTGCTCTCAACCAACCATTGGACTGAAAACAGAGTCCCCAATAGAGGAGTTAGAAAAAGGACTGAAGAAGCTGAAGGGGTTTTCAACCTCAGAGGAAGAACAACAATATCAACCAACCAGATCCCCCAGAGCTCCCAGAGACTAAACCACCAACCAATGACCGCACATGGAGGGACCCATGGCTCCAGCCACATACGTAGCAGAGGATGGCCTTATTGGGCATCAATGAGAGAAGAGGCCCTTGGCCCTGTGAAGGCTCAATGCCCCAGTATAGGGGAATGCCAGTGATAGGAGAGAGTGGGTGGATGGGTGGAGGAACACTCTCATAGAGGCATAGGGAAGGCAGAAGGGATTGGAGGATTCTAGACAAGAACTGCGAAAGGAGATGACATTTGAAATGTAAGTAAAGAAAATATCCAATTTGAAAAAAAAAAAAAAACCCATAACGTTGGGCTGGAGAGGTGGCTCAGCAGTTAAGTGCTCTTGTTGCTCTTTCAGAGGAACCAGGTTAAATTTTTAGCACTCACGTGGCAGCTCACAACTGTCTGTAACTCTAAGACCTGATGCCCTCACACAGACATATACATAGGCAAAACACCAATACACACCAAACACAATGAAGCATAATGTAATACTTCATTTCTGTCTGAAATAGAACAGTTGAAACAAACACCTGGCCTGTGGGGTTAGGTAAAGGGCTCTCAATATCAAGATGAACTTGAATATGTCCAGGCAACCTCATTTGAACTCACCCTTCTGCCTTCATCCTTGTCCCTCCTCCTAGTGCATTTTTAGATCTTGGCCCAGAACATGGCGATCAAATTGTCTGACTTTCCCCACAGGCACTTCCTAGTCCAGTAAACCCACCCACAACCCCCACCACTGAGTCCTCCTTCAATCACATCTCTTGTATGACACTGTCCCATATCATTTTGTACTCGGTCTTTCACATGCCAAATCTACTCTTGTCTCAGAGCTCTTAGGCCAGCTCTTTTCTCTGTCTGGCTGATGGCCCCATTTGCCCTTTAGTTCTTTGTTGACCAGAGACGTCTCAGTTGTTCCTATTCGGTATGCCTCCGTGTGTCCTTTGTTTGCTAGTTTGTGGTGCTAGGTTTAGAATCTGAACTTTCATCTCTGTACCTGTCAGTATTCTATAATGCTATACATCTTTCATGGATACTAAAAAGCTTTAGCTATTTCTAGCTGTAGACTAGTAGCAAGGATGCTTGAGAGCGAAGGCATGGTTTTCATCACCAATTCCAAACCCAGAACAGGGCTTGCTGGGACCATTATGTTGTGAGCCCTGTTTTGGTAAAAGGTCTGGTCTCCTCATTGAGGCTCGTTTATGTGCAAGCCCTGGCTCTCTGGCTGCTCTTTTTTTCACAGATCTTCAAAAGGGTTTTTCTCTCCTCTAAGTTTTTACCCCCTACTGGCTTCTGAGACTGTGTTTTTCATGAGAAATAATCTTGGGTAAGTTGCAATAATTTACATGCTTCTTGTCCACATGCTATGTCCTCTAGGTTGACTTTGTCAAAAAACAATCTAAGGCTGCCTTTGAAAGACTTCATCAGGAGCAATGGCACTTAGAAAAAGAACTTTTGGCCTGGAGTGTGAAGGTAAGTGTGATGCAACTGCTTATTTTATTCGGTTACCCACCTTGTGTTTTTGTTAAATAAAATAACCATTTCTTTAGCTACTAGGTCACTCTTCAGAAGAAAAGTCTAACCTTCTCAGTGAGCAGCCCCTGGAGTTAGAAACGTTGGATTGCCCATACCCTGATCTGAAATCATCAATCCTTAACGAGTTCTGTAAATTTACAGAGAAATACCAAGAGAAACTTGAAGATTTTGATCTGCAATTAGAAGACATACGCAGGTGATCAAATATAACCCCTTGACTCCCAAAGGACTGACTGTATTTGAATTTGTGTTCAGGATCACTAGACTTCTGATTTACTGTCTTCTATCTTCTAGCTATGTGTGATTGCAATATGGTCAATATATTTTTGGCCGAGGTTGTTGAATAAAAATAATAGTTTTTATTTTGCTTCATTATTTTATTATGATGCTGGGGAATCTAACCCAAGGCTTTGTATATACTTGGTAAGTTCTCTTACAGAAATAATTCTTTGGCTCTTGGTTTTTTGAGATAGGGTTTCACTCTGTACCATGATCTGGCTTGGCAGTGGCTTGCAGTGTCCTCTAGTCTCAGACCTATGGTCACCTTCCTTACTCTCCCAAGTGCTAGAATTATAGACATGCACAGTATACCCAACTGGAAAGAATGCTCTATGTTTATTTTGCTTTTTCTTACTTTCAAAATATTTTCCTGATAACAAGGCTTGTAAAAGTTTTACTGGGCCTGGCGTGGCCATGCACACCTTTAGTCCAGCCCTTGGAAGAGGCAGAGGCAGGTGAGTCTCTGTTATGAAAAAGCAGAAGGTTCATAAATCATAGCAAGAGTTTGTATATTACCCACAAGCCTCTTAATATAAATGCTGTGTTTTATTTGATAACTATTGGAAAATTCGTACTAGACAGTGGTCTCTGTTAAGCTTCTTTAAAAGAGGTTCTAGATTAGTCTAGAAGATGACTTTTTGTCTTAGACAACTGGCAGTATTAGAGGGGGAAAGAAATGTATGTATATGCCCTAGGCACGTATGCCTTATGTGCAGACATTAACTGAAGAAGAGAGGAACATGCTGGCAGTGAATAAGAAGGTAAATGCCAGTGAGTTTTTAGGGGTAGTTTCTTGGAGGAGGGAAGATAACTTGAATTTATGGGTGGTTCGTAGTAGTCATCTGCAGCACAAAGGCATATAAATGGAATCTTTAATTAGCAGAGTGAATGGCATACTTAATTATAACACTAACTGAACTTCCAGTTTATCAGGATCTTGTTGTACTATGGCTATTTTCCTCTCTGCTTCTCATAATGGGGACTTTGGAATTCTATGTTCTGAGTACGTGCACATGCGTAAAAATGTATACACATTATTTATTAATTTAAATTTAGTTTAGTTTTGGTAATTTGAATCAGGGTTTCACTGTGTAGCTCTGGTTATCCTGGAACACCCTACGTAGGCCAGGCTGGTCTTGACCTCAGAATTCAAGTCTGTTGCCTCCAACTACCAATGAAAGGGATTAGAGGGCATTAAAGGCCTCGGCTATAATGGCTGGCTGAGGTTGTACATACTTTATAAGGATTATTTGTCTATATTATCATCTTAAGCCAATGTGACCTGAGCTTTTAAAATAAAGCAACTAAAAACTTTCCTAATTTGATACAATTATTACCCTAATTCCATGCTTTATATTAGGGTCACAGTCTTCTTCAACCCTCCTTAATTCTTTGTTTTTTAACTTTACTTAATTGTTATGTAATAATTTATCTCTATATAGAAGGATGTTGGAACCTATTCTATCACAAATTAATCCCCTCTATCACAATACCACACAAATGCACCTAAATATGTACACAGTGCTCACATTTACTAGTTATCTTTACAGCAATGAAAGGCTGAGCAAAATCGTAAAAGGACTGACTAGGTTTGTAGATAATGTCCATAGAACTTATTTTATAGGTGAAAAGGAGAAAAATGTACATTTACATAATGGACAGTATTCAAGCTTTACTGTGAATGTAGAATCTAGAGAGCAATATACAGTGCATCCTGTGTGTATCAGGAGAGAAGGAATTTTGGCATAGTCACTCACAGATTTGTTTTTGAGTGTCAGAAGCAATGTACAGAACTTGATAGGGTTCATTGGCTCTGGGAAGGGAGACGTCATGTAAGATCGCAGGGACTCACACTTGACTAAGAGAAATAATTTTTCAAGAGGGAAAATATAGCAATATATTTTTAATTTATATTTTATATTGTATTATATCTGTTTATATTACATATACTATTAATATAAATAAATATTTATATATTTATATTGTTATATAAATATAACAATGGTAAAAAATTAAGCAACAGATAAAAATGTTGGCCACATGTGAGATGAAAGATATTAAAATACCTGATATATAAATACACTTTGCAAACTAATTTAATGATAAGCAGCAAAGTAGAAAACAAAAAAGGAGATGAAGAAGAAAATTACTTTTTTTCCTGCAAATATCTACTTACTGTTTATAAACATAAATTACTGTGCTTAATGATAATGGGGGTGGGGCACAAAAAAGACTGGACAAACAGGAAGTTGTTAACCTGTCTCAAAATTTAAGGTGAAGAAGTGATAGATATCCAACATCGACTCTGGACTCCATGTGTGTGCACACACTGGAAATCTTTGTATTGGGGGAACAATATGTGTCTCTTCAGAAATAACATTGAAAAAAATCATTAAAGTGAAATAAGTATTTGATTTCAGTATTGTTAGATATTGGTTTTTTCTTTCTCTTCACATCGGTACCAAAATCTTCAAGACTGCCTATCCTGGTTCCTGTTTTATCAAACACATTAGTCGATGACATGGTGATTGGAAGTTCTGAGCTATTGGGTAGAGCTAAGGCATCTGCTAGTAGAGTCACAAAATAAAAGGCTAGGGAACTGCAGTAGGAGTTGCCTGAAGTACCTAGCTTGTTTGAATTGGGTATCTACAAGACTGGAGGTGAGCAGGCTCTCTAGTGGGAGTGGGATGATTAGGTATCCAAGCTTGGACATCTTGAGTTTGGGGCAGCCATTTTGGGCTTTGTGATTTCAGAGTTCAGGAAGAAGATCTGGTTTAGAGTTTTTGTGAGTAATTAACATAAGATTGGATATGGAGACCAAAGCAATTATCCAGGAAAAAAAAGACCAAAACTCCTCTCTAAACATGTGAGCAGAACAGTGTAAGAGAAAAGAAAAGAGGGAGAAACAGCAAAACATAGACAGAAGGACAGATAGATGATAGATCCATAGATGATAAATAGATATAAGTAGATATAGATAAATGGTAGATAGATGATAGGTAGATAAACAGAAGAAAGATGCAGAGAGACAGAGACAGAGAGAGAGAGAGAGAGAGAGAGAGAGAGAGAGAGAGAGAGAGAGAGAGAGAGAGAGAGAAAGAAAGACAAAGAAAACGTAGCCTGTACTGTTTGTAAAGGAGGTGGTGAACCACTGAAAAAAATGCTGCATATGCCAATGACTAATAGCTGTTTGGTTCTAAAGGGAGATAGCTGGGAGCCATTTCCATTGGCAAGGAGAATGCAAAAGGCCAGTTGGAGTGGGTTTGAGTGAGTGGGTGGAGAAGGATAGAAGAGAATAAATGTGGAAAACTTGAGAATTTTTTCTGTCAGGAGAGCAGCAGAATCTCTTATTTTTCTGTTGATCTCCCCACTCTCTTATGTTTTAATTTTATTTAAAATAGGTAATAATTGGAATGCATTTGATACTCATGGGAATAATCTAGTTAGGGATAAACTTTAAAGGAGAGGAAAGAAAGGGAAGGGGGAGGGAGGGAATAGACAGAGAGAGGAAGAGGGGGAGGGAGAAGGGGAGAGGGAGGGAGAGGGAAGGGGGAGATGGAGGGATATGGTCAGGATTGAGGAGGCTTAGGTTCAGCCCAGGGCGATTCATTACTGTCAGAACTAAGGTGGGGGGCAGGTGGTGCATAGCATGTGATTCAGATCCTGGAGGATGAGGTGTCACGGTGGCCTGGAACTTCTTGGTCCTAATTCTAAACACAAATGAGTCAGAAATGTATGACCCTCTCTACTTATCAAAGAAATGCAGAATAAACAAAACTCAAATAGTTACCTTGTAAAAATGGCCAAACAGACGATATTTTTACCCAGGATTAAAAACAGTATAAGGGAAATGGCTGTTTACATATAATTGGCATGTGACATTTCTCAAAGTCATGCATTATTTGTCAAAGGTCATGATGGCACCAGAAACCTATGGGGCCAGGAACATGGTTCAGTCAGTAAAGTGACTATTGAAGACAAGCATGGGCACCTAAGCACAGATCCCGAGTAGGCACATTAAAAGGCAAGTGTGGTCACACATCTGAAATCCTCACATTGGGGAGTGGACGCTGGACGATTCCTAGAGCCTAGAGCCAGCTAATCTTAAACAACTGGTGAACTCCATGTGCAGTAAGGAACCTGGGTTCAAAATATATGATGAAGAGTGGTTAGCTATCCAATATCAACCTCTGGTCTCCACATACATACATGAACAAGCATACACACACAACCTTAATATTGGGGCAGTAATAGTTGTTTCATCAGAAATCATAATGAAAAAAATTTAAAGTGAAATAAATACTTCATTTCAAGCATACTCAATATTATTTTCCTCTTCTCACTGGTAGCAACATCTTTAAGACTGCCTGTATCGGTTAGAGTTTGGTGAAGTTGACACACGCTAACATCATCACAGGAAAGGAACCTTAATTGAGGAATTTCCACCATCACATTAGCCTGTGGGGCATTTTTTATTATTATCAGTGATGGATATGGGAGTGCCTGCCGAGTTGTGGGTGGTGCCATCCCTCAGCAGGTAGTCCTGGGTTCTATAAGAAAGCAGGCTGACCACACCATGGAGAGCAAACCTAGTGAGTAAGCAGAACTCCTCCAAGGTGTCTACATCAGTTCTTGCCTGCGTATCCTTTGGCTTCCCTTTATGATAGTCTATAAACTGTAAGAAGAAATACACTTTTTAGTCACAATGTGGCTTTTGGCCTTGATGCTTAGCACAGCAATAGAAAGCAAGCTAAGACATTACCTAAATAGCCAAGCATTAGCCAGCAGTGGCATCTGGCATGCTGTGTCCATTCAGCACATTGCTACACTAATTCTAAGCCATAGGGATTTTTAATGACACAAATAGCTGTGATATGTGTTATATAAGTACAAAGCAGGTCGCAAAGTAGGCTATATAATGTAAATTCTTTTCATGTTTCTTAAAGTATGACATATACATCTGTACAAACACAGCAAAAAAAAAAACCCAGATACCCAGTCATTCAAATAAACAATAACCACAGCCATCTCAGCTAGTAAAATTATAAACATGTTCACATATTTGGTTTGTATTTTATAGGCAAATCACAGGTTTAAGATCTTAAGTTAGCAGTTCAATAGCGAACTGATATTTAATGAGTACCTATTGCTTGATATGACAAGTACCCATGACCTTCATCCTTGGTTTATCTCATTTCATAGCTATATTTTGTCAGGTGAGGCACCCATGTGTAAGCTTGTCTCTTGGGAGGCAGAAATGGAAGCTCTGTGAACTGGAGACCTGATGGACCACATAGCCAGACCCTGTCTCAAGGAGTGGCAGAAACAAAGGGACAAAGAAAGCTGTTTTATACAGGAAACGACCACTGCTCAGAGAAGGGGAAGCCATTTCCCTCGTTCTGTGCCCTTAGTAATTCAATAGATGAGATCCTTTCTGTCCATCTAAATAAGAAAGCTATTTACACATGCCAGGAAGCTGCTCAACCAGCTTGAGTCCTAGATCAGAGATGTTCAATGAAAATGTGTAATTAAATGTCTTACCCAGTTATATTAAAAAAGTTAAAAAGAAAAAGTTGATACATTTCAAGCATATTTTAATTAATATTTCAAAAATATTATAATTGCAACATGCAACACATATTTGAGAATTACTGATAAGCCATTATACACATTCTTTTTTGTTCATACAGTTTGTAATGCATACTCATAACCCAGATCGTGTTAACATGGATACATCAAGCCACACACGTGTGCCTGGTGGCTAGTTCTTTGGACAGCACAGCTTTAAAGGATGGTCTAATTCACTAAAACACACTATAAAAACAATCCGACTGCAACGGAGCCCCACCCTTTATTCATCATATGCTGGCAAAACAATTTGGACTCTGCTGTGGTGGATTAGGCCTGTGTGTCATTAAGAACATGAAGGCAAGTTTAATTGCATATTTTAGACCCCAAAGAGAGCGTAGCTTTAATTTCCTTACATTTAGATGAATTAATCATGTAGATGAGACATAATTGTGTGATGGTCCATTTAGTTGTGTCAGATCTGAAGTCAATATGTAGAAGGCTACGACAAGATGACAAGTAATTTATAATTTATTGTTGATGGGTATATTAAATTTTGTACTGTTGGCTCATAATTAATATTCTGAGATCTGAATCTGACTGCTGTTTAACAGTGAGTTCTCACAAAAATAGCCAGTGCTTTAGGATCATGGTTTTCAACTTAATTATTTCGATTCATCATATTATGTTAGCATCATTCAAGTAATAGCTTTAGTGTTGTGTGAATGTTTTAGTTGTTGCATTTGCCTCTGAATTCAGAAATAGTTACATTACAGAAAAATTTAAAACTAGAGATAGGCAAAGAGAAAAAATTAAATTAACCTGAATCCAAGAGAGATCCACTCTTGTTTATGGAAAGGAGAACTCTACACGCACATTCACTATTGCTTATGGAAAGGGGAACTCTATATACACATTTACTTTGAATCCCACCTTTGTTGTTCTTTTGTCCACTGGCGTTTATTTAGTTTCTCCTCTGTTTTGAGTCACCCACTAAATATCCTTGTACATGCATCTTATTAGATGAATAGTAGGATAATGTGTGATTATGTCATATAAATCCAACCAATTCCTCACCTTTTGGTAGTAGGTATTCTACATTCTGATATTCCTTTAGAAACTTTGAAATGCACTGTCTTTTGAACAACTCTATGATTATTCTCATCAGTTGGATTTTAGAAATGGAATTTCTGAGTCAAAGAATATTGTTAAGTGTGAAGAATATTGTTATATTTCCTTCTAGAAAATCAATCCAAGTTATAATTTCTTTTCCTTCTCCTTTTAGGTTTCCTCTTCTCTCCTCTCAACCTCCTCTCTTGTTTTCCTTCTTCTTCTTCTTCTTCTTCTTCTTCTTCTTCTTCTTCTTCTTCTTCTTCTTCTTCTTCTTCTTCTTCTTCTTCTTCTTCTTCTTCTTCTTCTTCTTCTTCTTCTTCTTCTTCTTCTTCTTCTTCTTCTTCTTCTTCTTCTTCTTCTTCTTCTTCTTCTTCTTCTTCTTCTTCTTCTTCTTCTTCTTCTTCTTCTTCTTCTTCTTCTTCTTCTTCTTCTTCTTCTTCTTCTACTCCTTCTCCTTCTCCTCCTCCTCCTCCTCCTCCTTCTTTTTCTTCTTCTTCCTTCTCTCTCTTTCTCTTCTTTCTTCCTTTTGTTTATTTTAAGACAGACTCCTCTTACCAGGGTGAACTGATATGAACTCATGTGAGCCTGAGCTCCTCCTGATCTCCTACCTCCTCCCAGATGCTAGAGTTTCAGTTTCGTGCCGCCAAGCCCAGCACAAATTATAACACGTTTCACCATTTGGTTCATTACTGAGTTAGTGACAAGTCCTTATATATTGCTGTTTTGAGGGCATATCACCAGGGCTTTTTCATGAGCACTCCTTGTGTTCCCATGTTTACCAACACAGTGCACCTCTATCAGTGTCCTTAAGTAAAAAGAGAAACACACACATTTCCCATGCACCAAAGCAAACTGTAAACTCCATCGCTACTAAGGATGAACTGAGACAAGTCGGTGCCAGAAGGCAACATGGCCTCATAAAAGTTCAAACAAACGTATGCCTGCGCATGTGTCTCCTCTCAATGAACTCAGTGATTAGAACACAGGGAAATAACAAAATGGAATTGACATGGCCTCACTGACAAACAAAGCCATAAGTTTAGCCACCACTGGGCATTTTGTCCGGAAAGTGCACTCAGAACTGTTGGGAAGGTTCAGTGCCTGAGCACGACCAGGCTCAACCTCTGCATATAGACACCTGTTGGTTGTTTGCCAAAAGTGATTAATAAAGGGAGAGGTTCTGAGAAAACAGCATACTTCTTTGATCTTCAAGGGTTTGCTTAGTCCCATTCATTAGCCAACCCAGGCAGCCAACATTGGCCGCTGCAATCCCCACTTCCCTTGGTGCAATTTCCCACTTCTTGCTGACATTTGCATCTCTTGGAGGATGGGTAATCATTGTTCACAAGTTTATGTTTGTCATATAGATTTAGTAGCATTGTTTTAAAAGAAAATTTTCATGAAAATTACTGGTTCATAACTTATTGTTAGCTCATACCAGAAAACACATTTTGCAGTTATTAAACTAGCTTTGGGTGTGTTGCAAGAAGAGAATGTTTGTTTTAATTATTTTGCCTATAGCAGAATGCATCCTATCAAAGGATCATGAATGTTCTTTTTAAAAGATCTAAACGTTCTTTACTTATGTGGACACACATGAGTCTGTGTGTGTGTGTGTGTGTGTGTGTGTGTGTGTGTGTGTGTGTGCGCGCGCGCGCGCATTGTTTTGTGCCTGTGGATGATAGAATAGGGCTTTAGATCCCCTGCAGCTGGAGTTATAGACAGTTGTGAGCTGTTTGATATGGGTGCTTAAAACTGAACTTGTGTCCACTGCAAGAGCATCAAATCAGCTCAACTGCTGAGCCATCTCTCTAGCCCCAAGGTCTAGGTTTTATGCAACATGCCACAAAGTTGTCTTAGAGTTTACTTCATTGAATTTTATTCAATGCATGCTGGCATTTGTAAAATGTAAAAATAACATTTGTTATGTCTTTAATTCAACAGTCCCCCTTCATATCTGTGTAGGACACGTTGAGTAGTGCTTGTTAGGCCAGCCAGGTAGTGATGGATCTCCTCAGTGTTTGCTTTGGAACACTTTACATTTGTCCTGCATTTTTGAAATTAGCTTTGCTGCACATGTGTACATGCGTATAGCATGCTGGGTTCAGCTGTGCTGTTTGATCAGGGCTTTGAATGTTCCATGCAGTTCTCTCTTGGCTTGTAAGGTTTCTATGGAGAAGTCTGCTCTAAGCTTAATGAAGTATTTTATGATTTTTCTTTTCTTTTTGCTGCTTTTAGAATCCTCTTTGTCTTTAAAAAAATGAGCGTATGTGGATTGGTGGATGCACATGTGTGTGCAGATTTGTGTGGAGGCTAGATGACCTCAGTGTCATCCACAAGAATGGTGTCCACTTCTGTTGGGACAGACTCTCAGTGGTGTGGAGCTTACCAGTTGAGGCCAGGAATCTGCCTGTCTTTATATGTCTCTATCTAGTCCTGGGATTATAAGTGAGTGTCCCATGGCTGGCCTTTATGTGGTGCTAGAGTTATGCTTCTGCAGAAGACACTTTAGTGAGAAGCCATCTCTTGAGCCTCTGCTGTGTACTTCTGACAGTGTGTTCAGAATAGGTCTCAGAGATTATGTCTTTTGGTCAAATCTAGTAGGGACCTTTTGAGCTTTCTGGATCTACATGTCCAACTTTTAGTGTTTCAGAAACTCCATGGCAGCTCTTTGGCAGGGTGGAATCTCTGTGCTTTCCCTTTTAAAGCTTGTCTGAATTATTTTTAAACTTAGAAGCATTTTCTTCTGCTTAATGAATTCTGCTGCTGAGGATCTCACTGTATTTTAATTGTATTTATTGAGTCTTTAGCTTCAAGATTTCTAGTAGGTTCTTTTGTTATATTTATTGGAATTAAAAATTGATAGTTATAAAGTTTGTATTGTGTGTTGCATATTGTTTTGAAGTATAAACATACATATATCTATATACAAGCATACACATTGTGGAGTACTTTAATACAGTTTATTAGCAAATATATTACCTCATATAGTTACTCTTTTTTATGTATTTCTGTAATTAGCATACAAAGTGTAGGTTTCATTATGGCATTTTCCTTACCGACTGGTTCATTCTTAAGCCAACTCTTTGCTGAATGTCATATTCATATTATAAATTACCTTTGTAGTTTGTTGAATTGTCTATAGTTTGAATTCTTTTTCATGCAGTTCTCCATTTTTCTTGCTAGTGAGTCATTGTGTTCCTTGGAGATGGCATGTGTGTCACCTTGTTGCTTTGTATTTCTGTGTTTCTATGTTAACATTTGTGCATTTGGCCAGTTGCTTCTTCTAAGTGTGCAGGGTAACTTTGGTGGAAAATCTTTCTCTTGACAATGTTTCCAGGGTGATGACTGGACAGGCTGCATTGGGATTTTAGTTGGATACATTCTATAGTGTCTGTGTAACTTCTCCAGCTCCTCTCCATGTTGGCAATATCTGCAGGTGTCTCAGTGTCGGAGCTCGCTTGCAGGATTTGTGGGTTGTTATCACCGACTGGGGTTTGCCTCTCTCTCTCTCATTTGGGATGGATTTGTTTTGCCTACACCAGGTTTCTATCAGTTTCTGTGGGTTGCTGCCTCGTTGGTGGGCCCAAGAATATTGCTCAATGGGGACACTGAATCCAGATGAGAAACAGTAGATGGTGAGTCGACATAGGCTTTTGTAATGACTCAAACACATGAGATTTAGTAGAATTCAACCAGGGTCAGGCCGAACTTTCCAAGCTTCGTGCTCTCTGTTTTATGAAAGCCTCACCACACCTTTTAGAAAAATCACACTAAAATGATGTGTGTGGACTTCTGTGTTTGGAGGTGGAAGAGAGTGAATGGAGGCTGAATGTCACATGTCTTACTCTCTGCATACTCATGTAAACTGAGAAGTCTTCATTAGGCACGCTCTAATGAAAACAAAGTTTGCAAAAACACTTTTAATCATAAAATTTTGGTAGAGCAATAAAAAAGAAATGGCAAATAGCTAACAAATATTTCTGTCCAAGGTATTTTTAATTAATTAATTAATTAAATTAATTAATTAATTAATTAATTAACCAATGAATTAATTCTTGCATGTATGAGCATTTTGCCTGCACTTCCATGCCCAGTGCCCACAGAGGCCAGAAGAGGGCATCAAATCTCAGGAATTAGAACTACAGATGGTTGTGAGTGGACATATGCGTGCTGGGAATCAAACCTGCTCCGCTGCATTGCTCATAACAGCTGAGCTGTTGAAATGTCTATGAGACACTTCTCATTAGAAAACTTTAGGGTAATTTTAATGTTTTCTTTAGGATCCTTTAATTGTTAAACAATTTTCTATTTTAGAAAGTGGATAAGGGATTCCTTTTTTAATTATCTGTGTAACCAAGGACATTTTGTTATGACATTCACTAGAGAAGTATTTAATTTGAACAAGAGCTTTGGCAGGTAAAAGCTAACTCAGTCTTAGTTATTTTACATTCATGTTTCTATAATAAGAAAAAATAAAGGTTTGATCAAGAGAGATAAATGTTCAAGTTTTAGTTTAGAAGCATGCATATGTTGAATGTAATTTTATATTTTAGAAGCTGAAAGGCCGTGTGTTTAAGATGTGGCTGCTTTAGTACTATGAGGAAACTACTCTGCTTTTGGAACACTCACTCCTTTTGGATTTTACTACATCAGCTTTGTGTGTAAGTGTGTGTGTGTGTGTGTGTGTGTGCATGCATATGTGTGCATGCACGTGTGTGTGTGTTGTGGATGTGTGTCTGTGTGCATGTATGTGTAGATTCATAGGCAAATTGTCTCCCTTCCCTCTCAAATTGCAATCCAGTGGTTATGCTATTGCATGGGTATTTGCGTTAAGACTTAAGCCTACTCTTCTGGAAACTGCTATAAATATTCTAGAAATGATAATATTATGATATTTAACATTTCATTTCCTTTCAGCACGTTTTTCAATTTTACCTTTTGTGTATCAAAGAAATGACTTGCAACTTGTGTGATTTTGGTAAAAAGAGAAAGACAGTTGAGATGTGAAGCTTCTCCAGTCAACTGCAAGGTCAAAATGGATGTCATCACTGCATATAGCTTACTTAGTTTGAATGTCTGCTTTAAGTATTATATAGTCATTTCATACATTTAAGTGGATTTTAATGCCATAAAAAGCAACTAATTAATACATTTGTGCAATTTATAAAAACGAACCAAACGCCAGAAATTCTTCTGTTGCTATATTTATTTATAACAGTGTATGCCACTTAGTGTGTGCTTGTATTTGAAAAGCATTTCAGTAAATGCTTGCTGTTTGCAGATTGTGGACAGCTACAATCTTGCACTACCATTCAGTAGACGAAGCCATCAAAGTAATTAGTTTAAAAGTACTTCTCCATTTATCAAACCATTTAAGATGTTTGAAAATCATGGGTAAGATTGCTTGTGGATTATGTTAGGATGAGTTCTATAGAAACAAAAGACAGTGCTATTCAGCAAAACTATTAGCAGATGCTCTAAGGCTTGTGAGGGCTGAAGAACAGGGGGATGGGGGAGAATGCCTAGGCAAGAGGGCAATTTGGCAGAGGCTGATGTTGATGTTGACTGAGTCAGATTGGTACCAGGGTTGACCTCCTTGGATGGATCTGATTGGGATAACCATGTCGACCTATGTATGTTAGCTGGTATTTGTAGCCGGTCTTGGAAACAGTGTGGGAGGGAACCTCAGAGTGAAACCCTTCTGCCATGACTCAGGGAATTTTACACAGAAGAGAAGGGTCTCTTCAAGTCACTAGCCAAGACTACTGGCAGCTTGGTGATGGGGATTCCCCATAAGAACACCCACTATTTTAAAGACAAATAATGGTTTAAAAGGACAGCAACTCAATGGGCCTAGATTCTGTCCTTTTTCCCTTTGGGGAACACCCCACATGCATATGAATCTGATAAGGGTGAAAATTTAACTGTGTTCAAGGCCCTTTGATTTTAGAAATAACTTAAAACATTAATAAGGACATGGGCTTTGATTCTGTTCTCCCATTGCTTGTGGGATGATATTGAAGAATTTCTCCTGCTAACTGCTGTTAAAATGCATCCACATTACTGTGAATGAAAATGGCCCTTGAGAGAGGACCAGAGACATTGTCCTTGACAACCTGAGGGCATTTTAAATGCCAAGTGCATGCAGGAAAGCTTTTCTTCTGGTTAATTTCCCTACTTGAAATGTTTTATTTGCAGAAGCCTTTGGCTGTCTGCACATACAGAACCCATCCACTTGGAACCAAAACCCTTGGTGTATTTATGAATGAATTCATTTTAATATTTCTTCTGCATTGGATTATTATGACATACTGAATAGTTTTCTCTTTGTACACCACATCTCACCCTCTTTTTTTCGTTTATATAGAAGGTATGGAAAATTTTCTCTTTTGAAAGATATTTTTTCAAATACTTCCTATCAGTGTACTGAAGAAACTAGTTAACTTTGTATGAGGATAGTGAAATCCCATTAGTTCCACTCACTTAACGGGCATTTTATTTTGTTAAAATGTCAGATATTTTTCAGAGATAGAAAGATACCTGAAAAATATTGAAGTGCATAATTTAAGGTATAAGATCATTGATACCATAGGAATAAACAATGGTGATCATCTTAGATCAAGGAAATATTCATTACTATTAATACTTCCCTCTGATTGCATCTGTATTTGATTATTCTAATTTACTTAGCAGGAATAATAATGACATGCAAATAAAATCAGAATATAAAGAAGCATTAATTCAGTTGATAGTTCAAACTGACAACACAACTTTTGCACTTTGCATAGGACTTTGCTAATACTTTATGCAGAATAAGAGTCATACCTTGCCTAGAGGGGTGAGGACGGTACTAGGTGTGTTGGCACAAGGTGGACACATGACTAGGGCAGCTTGCAGGATCTTGTTTACAAGTGATGTCATGTAAAGGCGCTTCCTTCATCCTCACAATCTTCATTTCAACCCTTGAAACCCAAATAGTAGAAGAGAACCGACTTCTGTAAGATGTCTTATAACCTCCTGTGTGCGCATATACAAACAAACACACATGCATCAAAAAAAATACCCAAATTATGTATTTGGTCATTAGAAACATAGCCCCATTGTTTGTCTTTTCACTACCAATCTGTAGTCTTATCCACAAAGCATGAGGTAAGGAGAATAAAATAAAAGATTATTTGACTTGCCTTGGAGCTCAAAGCACAAACAAATGCCTCTCTCAACTGTCTTTATTTTCCTTTGTATAAAATGTTCATCCATTTACATTTGTGTTTTTTTTCCAGTATAGAAATGAAAACTTTATTGGATAAGAAAAAATATTATCTTTTTAATCTTTATCCTTAATAAGTATTTCCCAGTGTATATCTACTCCATTCACTGGTGATGGATTTTAAAATATTTCTATAGGCAAGATAGAGTAAATATTAAAAGAATATTATGTCTCACCAACATCTTTGAATTATTGCTGAAACTCTGGCAAGATCAGAGCAAGGACCAAAAGAGCCCATTGGTCATGGGCTTAGAACTATGGAACTTAGAACTATGGCTGACATGGTGTTAGCTCACCTCAGTTGAACGTGTTGGTTAATTCTCATGCCCAGCATGTAGTTTGAGGGTATCTTGAGACCAGCTTGAACAGCATAGTGAGATCTCGTCTTCAAAAGCCTCATTTTCTACCATGATCTCCACTGGTTTGAACAGTTTCAAGTCCCTTAAGTTCCATGATTGTTCACTTATGTGGATGACATTTTTATTGCTTCCAGTAACTTCCAATTAAGTGAGGAAGAGCATTGGACGTACCAGGCTGTCTTAGACCAGTATCCTGGAAATCTCCTTGGCAGAAGGGCTCTGTACTTGGACATGTTGCAAAGATATTTTCCTCACAAGTCCAGGCATCATTTGGTGAGTGATTCCAATGATGAATATTCATATCCTATATGCCTGTAAACTGCTGTGTTTAGAGGTCCATAATTAGTAAGACAAATATATATATAATCAGTTAGATAGTGCTCTGAAAATTCTTTATTCCTCCACTATAGAAGATATAGTTATAGACCACAAACCCATGTGGGCCACATTTGAAGCCTGTAAAGTCTAAAGTCCAAGGTCAGTCAGTGCCCACCTGCCTGGATACCTTCTGGTTCCCAGATACAGAACAGCCATTTTAACTCTGGAGGTCACACCATCTTTTATCTGCTTGCTATGGTCGTTCTACCATATCTGGATCTTGCCTGAAACTTGAATGCCTGCTCTCTACCCACAGAACCTTTCTCACTTCAGTCCTATGCCTGACAAAAACAACATTTTTCCTAGACAAGGCCACTAGCCTCCACCACAGCTCTGCCCAATTCCCAACACAAAGCTCACTTCAGGGACTAAAGGTTGGACTGAAAGTTACCTGAGAGGAAATTGGGAAATTATTATTTCATTCTGTAGTGGACAAGACTACAAGAGAAAGAATCTAGAAGTTACCATGTTACTAATGAACTCAATAGTAACTCACCTTATAACACACATGTAACAAACATGTACAGATTTAACTTTTAGATGAGCGGTACTACGAAATATCAAGCACTACACTTCCTGTGAAAGTCCTTTAGTACACATGACAATAGATGCAATTCTATTGTTATCATTAATGTCTGGTGAAGAAACTGAAGACCACATACTACCGTGGTTATCCTCTCCTATCCCACTTAGCCTGCCCCATCCTGCTCTCCACCCCTATGTAGTAAGTATTTAATTTTGGTCTTTAAGTGACTCATTATAGAGCTTTAAAATTTTTAATTGATGAAATTAGAGATTCCTTTTCATTCCCTATTAGGTCTGCCTCAGCAGCTAACTGTCAAGTATAACTCTGTAGATTTTTTATATTTTATTACTATTGATGTGATAAAGATTTTTACATTTACTTTGTACACTGAATTGATTACTATATATTTCCTGCATGGTGCACACTTCCTCTCCTTGATGTTTGACAAATGTTAAGTATATTTTTAGCTTTCTAGAACAAAGCTAAGAAGTTCACAGAATGTGTTTTCTTTCTGGGTAAAGTGAGACTGTGGCCTACTTTATCATGATCCCAATTAATTCCACCTAAAGCACTGTTCTTTATGTGGGTATTACTTTCTCTTGCTTCTTTTCTAATGCCTAGCAACTCAGGGATCAGATAATTTGTCAGATTCAGAGGTGTGGGCTGTACTAGAAGAGTAAAGACTTCTAGCAATGACTCTCACTTCAGAGTCCCTTGCAAGATTTTAGCCAGACCAGGCTCCCTCTGACCCTGCACTTCCCCCATTTCTACACTCCCTTGGGATTCTATATACTTCCCAGGGTTACTATTCACCATGGGAAGAAGTGCCTGCTACCAGTGTGAGAACCCATGTCCCTCATGGGGGTAGATAGAGAACAGGAGAGGAGTCCAGTGGACATTATCACCATATTACTTATAAACATCCCAGCAGCTGAACACTTTAGTGATTACAGTCAAAACTGTGCCTTTCCAAGATTATTGTGGCATTTGAATAGTTTAGTGTGGCTGGAGAGATGGCTCAGTGGTTAAGAGAAATGGCTGTTTTTCCGAAGGACCCAGATTCAGTTCCCAGCATCAATATGGCAGTTAACAACGATCTGTAATGGCAGTTCCAGGGTATTTAACACCTGCGCATAAACATGCATGCAAGCAAAACAAATATGTGCATAAATTTAAAAGAAATAAATTTAGCAAAAATGTGTTATTTGACTGAAGCAATGTAATCATGTAAAATACCAGCATTGACTTAGAAGAGGAATATTTAAAATTACATATGGGGACAGATTGATTTTTGTTTAAGCATTGGCATTTAGAATTAAGATTCACTGTAGTAACTACCTTGACTGCTTCCATCCTACGCGAGGAAACAGAGGACTTAGAAAATTAGGGGGCATCACTAGGTGCCAGTTAGGCAACAGTCTCTGTGAAGAACGGGGTTTGTCTTATTCCTGGTCATGGTGAAGATGTTTGTTCCTAGTTGTTCAAACTCTTTTATTATAATGAATCCTATCCATTTCACAACAATGTTATAAATTACAGGCCTATTTGAGACTGATAATCAGCTGGCTGCCTTCTGTTACCTTTGTAGGTGGAACACGAGAAATACTGTGACCAGTACCACTTTACTAGAGAGCAGAGAAGAATCCTGATAGACAATTGGAACAGGAACAGGAACGACTTTATACAGAAAGCCAGGCTGACTCTCATTGAGGCCTGTGCAGCCCATGAAATGGAGAGCCTGTTGGCTAAGGACAGGAAACGGCAACAGGAACTGTGTGCTGACCTGAAAGCCAAGGTAAGACCCTGCACTGTGTGCTATGAAACAGGTGTACGGTAAGACTCTACCTATACCAGGCCATGGCGCCACACACCAGAGACTAAGGGAGGTGGATTTCTGAGTTGAAGGCCAGCCTGGTCTACAGAGTGAGTTCCAGGATAGGCAGAGCTACAAAATCCTGTCTCAAAACACAAAACCTGAAACAACAAAGAGTCTACTTCTGTTCAAATTCTACCTGCAGATCAGTTTCTCTGAAAAAGCCCATCCTGATGAAAACTGTTGGCTTGAACCATAGGTGCTGCAATTCATTTAGGCAAGGGATGGCCCACAGCCAGTGATTCTATAAAACTCAATCTAAGGTTACCATACTAGAATATTATTACTGAAATTTCGATGGCAACCTCTAGACCTGCGCATAGGTGCCACACATCAGGCCTGGCTAGATGGAGCTGTCTGATGCTGAGCCAGACTCCATTCACACTGGAGAAGCTGGAAAGGTCTAGAAGGAAAGACTCACGTGGAGCATGCACGGGCAAGCTTCATGGCCATGTGTGGCCCTCAGCAAGTGTGGGGTGTTGACAGGGCTTTGCCCCTTCTCTGACTCACTGGAGAGCTGTGGTTGGAAGGCTGGCGTGCGGGTGTCTGCTGCACATAGGCAAATACAGAGGCACTGTCCCCATGCTAGAACTGAAGGCAAGTGCTCGAGTAACTGTGCTTTGCTTTGCAGACACAGGACCAGTAAATGAATTGTACTCAGCTACAACATGATATAGTCATCTTGGTTTCCTACCAAGTCATTTAGGTGGATCACGAGGGCACAACAAGGCAGTTTATTCTCTTAGTAGGAAAAAAAAAAAAACCTGGCAGACATGGTATAGTGAGTAATATGCCTGTTTGCAAACATTGGAGGAAAACGTGCTTGAATGGCATTTTTTTTTTAAAAAGTAGGAAGATCTTTTCACACTTTGTAAGTTTGGAACATAAAAAAGTATAAGTTGTCTCTAGGGTGATCTATCCCAGGCTGTGGAGCCGGTATGTGTTTCTCATCCTTGGAGGCTGGTAGGAAATGCAGGGTCAGGGTCAGGGTCAGGGTCAGGGTCAGGGTCAGGGACAGGGGCAGGGTCAGGGGCAGGGTCAGGGTCAGGGTCAGGGTCAGGGTCAGGGCCAGGGGCAGGGGCAGGGCCAGGGGCAGGGGCAGGGTCAGGGTCAGGGTCAGGGTCAGGGTCAGGGTCAGGGTCAGGGGCAGGGCCAGGGTCAGGGTCAGGGGCAGGGGCAGGGGCAGTGTCAGGGTCAGGGGCAGGGGCAGGGGCAGCGTCAGGGTCAGGGTCAGGGTCAGGATCAGGGGCAGGGGCAGGGTCAGGGGCAGGGGCAGGGGCAGGGGCAGGGACAGTCTGTGCACTCCTAGACTGCCTCTGTTCACTTGCAAGCATAGCCATTAGGCTTTGCACTGTGCTGTGAGTTTGGTACTGTGTGCTGTCAGGCACTGAAGTAAGCTATAGAATGAAATCTGCTTCTTAGAACCCATGTAAACACTGAGATAAGGCACACCATGTACAAAACAAATTTCTGTGTCTAAGAGACTGGCTCATGAATATTTTTTTTTTAAGTCAAGACTGCCCCCTCATGCTAACCACCCTCCTTACACCATCATTGTGGGTGTGTTCTGTCTACCACAAACTATATCTATATCAAATCATTGGGTGCACAGCCTTTAGCCTTCTTAGTGCTCCTCATATCTGCTTGAACCATGTTTCATGTGAAAAGAACTTGTTCTTTTTAATGCCATCTAGCATTTCATTTCATAACAACACAATTTATATGGTTTCTTGAGTTTTGCTATTCTGAACATAATTGAACATGCCTTTCTGAACGGACGTGCTGATTTCTATTGGGTCCTTAGGAGTGGAGTGGGTGGATCACAAGGTTTGAGTGGTTGTAGCTCAAGTAAACAGTGCTCAGATGGTTTTCCCAAGTGGCTTTCCAGATTTTCAACCCACATCTTTCACAGTATGTTCTCACTGCCGCCGCCTCTTTAGCCTTAGCCTGGTGACTAAGGAGTGGGTTAGGAGCGACTCCATGCAATTTTGAGGTGCATTGAAAATAATGGCTGAGAATATTTACTCCATATCTACCTAGTGAACCTTCCTCTCAAGTCTTGCCTGTTTCTCTCATGGGTCTCCTGCTTTTCTGTTCCTCATTATATGTTTTTATGTGTTCTCTCTACAAGTTCTCTATTTTCCCTCAATCCATGGCTTTGTCTCTTTAGTCTTTGAGCAGTGTCCTTGCCTAAGAAAAACTTTTTTTTTTATTCTCCTCTCATATATTACATCCTGACCTCAGTTTCTACTCCTTCCCTTCCCCCACAGCCTTCCTTTGTTGCAGTGAATATTACGTAGAATGGCTTATCCTTTACCTGGCCCCGCGGTCTCACTACGGGGACGCCACTCTAGTATGGAGTCGAACGCACGGACTCTGCCACTAGGTCCGAGCCTCTTTCCAGAGACTTACTCTCACATGCTGCTGGTGGAGATTTGTCTCTACGCCTGTCTCAGCTCTGGAAACCGTATTAGGCTTCCAATGTTATTAGATATTTGGCTACTCTCAAATTTCTGACAGAGTTGAAGATTAATTTAGTTTTGTAACCTGCCGAAGCTAATTAACTTTGAGAAAGCATAATCATTCATAATATCTTTAAGTTGTCACAGCTTACATTTAAAGACAATTCTTTTGTTTTGTTTTTTAAAGTAAACAAAAAGGGTGACATGCAGATTTATGTTAAGATGGTACATGATTGGACAGGAGAAAGATGGGTGGAGAAAGGCCAAGGAGGGGGAGGAGAGGAGGAAGCAAACGGAGGAGATCAAGATGGAACTAGAAAAAGCAGACCCGAATCCTGGTGGCTGTAATTGGCAATAGGTAGACAGGAATATTTTAAGGGATTCTATAGGCCTTTTATCTCACATAGAAGGGCAGTTTATATCTGTGCGCATTTGATGTAATCATATGGTGTAGAGGGTTTGTAGATCAAGAATGTAATATATAAACCTGAATGAAAAGCTATTGGGCCTTGGAGTAATGTTTGTGCCAGGCAGTGGAGGAGAGAAAACACAAGGGCAGTAAACCACCACCCAAGACAGAAACAGCAGGGCAGGCGGAGTGAACTGCCTGGGAAGGAAATTGTGTGGAGAGAGCGGCTTGGACTGAGTGACAGAGTCTGTGCGTTCGGCTCTGTACTAGAGCTGCATCTGCGGATTGAGACCGTAGGGGCCGATAAAGGGATAAGTCCTCTATTTTCATAATTACTGCAACATCCCCCCTCCCAGATTCACCCATTCTTCCTCCCATCAGAGAAGAGCAGGCCTCCCAGGAGCATCAAACAAAGATGGGATAACAAACTACAAAAGCAACAAACAAACAAAAACAAAAAAACAGTACAACAACAACAACGAAAAACCTCCATAGGCACAAACTATCACATCAAAGCTGGACAAGGAAACTCAATAGTCAAAACCACTTAGATCTACATCATGTCTTGAAGATGCTTTCTTTTTTACATTGTGTATTTCTGGCTTCTTTATCAAAATTCAGGTATCCTCAGGTATGTGATTTTACATCTGGGTCTTTGATTCAATTCCATTGATCAATGTATCTTTTTGCCAATACTGTGTGGTTTTTATTATTATAACTCTGTTGTACCACTTAAGATCCGAGATGGTGCTACCTCTGGAAGTTCTTTTACTATTTAGGATTATTTTAGCTATCCTGGGTTTTTTGTTTTTTCATATGAAGTTGAGCATTTTTCTGTCAAGGTCTGTAAAGAATTGTTTTGGCATTTTGATGGGGGTTGTATTGAATCTGTAAATTCCTTTTTGTTAAATGGCCATTTTTACCATGTTAATCCTACTGATCTGTGAACATGGGAGATCTTTTTATCTTCCGAGATCTTCAAAGACCTAAAGTTTCTGTCATATAGGTCTTTCATTTGCTTGGTTAGAGTTACCCCAAGATATTTTGTATTATCTGTGGCTATTGTGAAGGGTGCTGTTTCTCTGATTTTTTTTCTCAACCTGTTTGTCATTTGCATATAGAAGGGCTACCGTTCTTTTTTACAAATTTGTTTGTTTGTTTTGAGTTAGTCTTGTATCCAGCCACTTCATTGAAGGTGTTTATCAGCTGTAGGAGTTCTTAAATAGGATTTTTGGGGTCAATTATGTATACTATCATATCTTCTGTAAATATCAATACTTTGCTTTCTTTCCTTCCAATGCATGTCCCTTTATCTCCTTTAGTTGTCTTATTGGATGAGGAAAACGTTTAACAGTTCTTGTAAGGGCGTATTTTCCTGCCACTCCCAGGAGAAGATATTTTTCTTCTCTTTCCAGCTCCAGGGGATCTGTTTGTGTGCTCTGTGGGCTGACTGCCTTCCCCTTACACACCTCCACTGCCCACTGCCATTAGAGCCTTCTGCTCCCTGGACACTCTGACCCTATTCTTTCTTCTGAGCACTCAGACGAGCACAGCAGGGCCTGAGAGTGGGCACAAGTTCCCCATGCGTCTGTCGCTTCTGCAATCTTCTGTGTTTTCATGCTCTGCTATGTCATCAAAATGTGCAAACCATTAATATTTATCAATTCTTCAGAGAGCTCTAGCTACTGTCTTCCTGCTCCTGTGCACAGTGGGCTCATCTTTTCCAGGTGCTTTGTTACAGGCAAGCCACCTTTCATATCACATGTGTTCTTAACAGGCCTCTGCCCTAACCGGATTATTGCCCCATGGTCTCTGCTGATGGCTTTGTAAAAAAAAAAAAATCGAATGTAGATGGATCAGGCTTTTAAATTTTTTGATGCAAATGTAGGAGCGACCATCTTTTCAACTTTCTGTACCCAAATGGAAGCTAAAAGATTCTAATGAGATGGTATTCGTCAATTTTTTTTATGTGCCTCAGTTAAAATGTTAGCTGATTGTAAGAGGTCATTGTCAAAAAATATCCTATCCAGGTGGGGTCTTTGTGCCTAGTAGTACCCCCACCATAGATAAATGGAAACCCAAAACTAGAGTAAAATTGCCAACAGGTGAAAATCTGATAGACTATTCAGATGAAAATGTGTATGGCCCAGTGGGGACATCTTTCCAGGGACAGTCCAGTTAGCAATCCAGGTGACGGACCTGACAGGGCAGCAAGAATTGGCACTAGTCACAAGCAGGTTTAGTTAGAGCATGTCAGAATTGGCACTAGTCACAAGCAGGTTTAGTTACAGCATGTCAGTGAGCTCAGGGCACACTGCTGTCCTCTCTTAAACCAAATCCAAGACATGGTAGCCTTTTGGTGGTTCCATCTCTTCTGAGGGACTATGCCTGTGCTGACCCCTAATCCCAGTCAGCCAGGCACCAGAGCATCACCTGTACATGTCAGCTGAAGTTTGGGACTAATCAGACTGCCAGAAAGACCCACAGTAACCCCAGGAGACTGCTGACATGCTAGATATCATGATATGTCTTGCCTTTCCTCTTTCTGTGCCTTTCTGTGGATCCTGAATATAGAAGGCTGTAAGACAGGAAAGAGCAGTCATTTTATCATCATAGAGGATCCTATCTACTAGAACTGGGTCCTGGCCCCAGAGAGTGTGCTTTATGACTTACAGACCCCATTCTGCTGAAGTTGGGTCTGGTGACAGGAGAAATGGGGACTCTGTAAGTCATAAAATGGGGTCTGTAAGCCATTAGATGCTGCTTGACTATACCCCACATATCACAGTGTCCAGCGTGTCAGCAGTCTATTAAGTGGCCCCTGCTCTCCATAAGGTCTTTCTGACAGTCTGCTCAGTCCCAAACTTCAGCTGACACGTGCAGGTGGCACTGTGGTGCCTAGATGACTGAAAGCAGGGGACAGCACAGGCTTAGTCCCCAAGAAGAGAGGTGACCACAAAAACTTACTGTGTTTTGGATTTGGTTTGAGCGCTTGGATTTTCCAGAGGTAGAAGACACTGTGGGGGGTGGGCCTGGAGGAAGGTAGTGAGGTCATGGAAGGGAACTCTGCCTGGGAAGGGATTGATGCTCTTCCCACAGAGTTTTTTGCTCATGTGAGCATGTGCTGTTTTAAAGCGAGGCATGTGCTCTCCTGCATGTGGTCAGCAGTCTGCTTCTCTATCATGAAGTGATGCAGCCAGATACCATCACTAGGATACCATTGCCACTCTATTAGAACCCTCCAGCTATTAGAATTGTGCAACCAACAAAATTCTTTGTAATTTCTTTAACTTCTGCTGTCATAACAACAGAAAATAGACAGGGGTGTGTGAATGCACCCTTGTGAGTGAGAAGAAAAAGTAGAAAAATACAGACACAAAATCATGCTGAAGTAGATTTTATTGTCTTGCATATACAGTGTTACCTTTGGAATTTGCATTTCTTTAAAAAATTTATTGGATGTTTTCTATATTTACATTTCAGATGTTATCTCTTTTCCCCCAATACCATCCTCCCCTCCCAGTGCTTCCATGAAGGTGCTCCCTCTCCCAAACACCCTCTCCCACCTCAGTGCCTTGACATTCCCCTACACTGGGAAAACAAGTCTTCACTGGACCAAAGGCCTCTCCCATTGATGCCAGAAAATGCTGTTCTCTGCTGCATATGTTACCTGTCCTTTTTCCCTTACTGCCTTTTGTGTTCTTTCTTTGTTTTGAACCTTTGTTGTTTTGACTATTATGTGTCGAGAAGAATTTCTTTTCTGGTTCAGTCTATTTGGGGTTCTGTAGGCTTCTTGTATGTTCATGGTCATCTCTTTAGGTTAGGAAAGTTTTCTTCTATAATTTTGTTGAAAACATTTACCGGGCCTTTTAGTTGGGAGTCTTTGCTCTCTTCTACACCTATTATCCTTAGGTTTGGTCTTCTCATTGTGTCCTGAATTTCTTGGAGTGTTCGGTTAGAAGCCTTTTGATTTATGCATTTTATTTGACTGTTGAGTCAATGTTTTCTATGGTATCTTCTACCCCTGAGATTCTCTCTTCTATCTCTTGTATTCTGCTGATGATGCTTGTGTCTATGACTCCGATGTCTTTCCTAGGATTTCCAACTTCCAGGTTGTCTCCTTTTGTGATTTCTTCATTGTTTCTATTTCTGTTTTCAATTCCTTCACTTGTTTGGTTCAGCTTTTCTGTAGCTCTTTAAGTGATGTGTTTGTGTGTGTGTGTGTGTGTGTGTGTGTGTATTTATTTATGTATTGGTGTTTTTTCTTCAACTTCTTTGCATGTGTTCTCCTGGCTTTCCCGTACATCTTTAAGTGTGTTTTTTATGCGCTTCTCAAGGAACTCCATCATCATCATGAAGTATGATTTTAAGTCTAAATCTTGTTTTTCTGGTGAGTTGGGATATCCACTACTTGCTGTGGTGGGAGAACTGGGTTCTGGTGTTGCCAGGCTGTCATGGTTTCTGTTTCTCAGATTCTTGCACTTGCCTCTTACCATCTTGTTATCAGTGACACTAGGTGATCTTGTTGTCTCTGTCTGGAGCTTCTCTCTCCTATGGGTCTGTGGGCTCAAGGTCTCTGGAGGGAGATTGCTCCTGGGTTTTCGGCTCTCTGGGTAGGCTGCTGTAAGTTCTGATGGTACTGCCCAGTCCTGATGCAACTGGGCTGGCTCTGGCCTTGGGTCAGAAGTGTCTGTTTCCAGGTAGCACCACTACCTGTGCCCTGAGAGTTCTGCGTCGTCTTTCCTGGGATAGTCAGTGGAGAGGAAGTGTGGACTTACCAGTGTGCTCAGGAGTGAAAGCCCTCCTGTGGCTCTTCCGGGGCCCAGCAATCTGTGCGCAGGCTGCCAGTCCTGGAATTTGCATTCCTAATGAGAGACTCAGACTCAGTAAATAGCTAGGATAAAATCTATTATAAAAGAAAAGAAATAAATCTATAAATTGTACCATAATTTAAAATGCACAGTTATGCTTGCAGTTTTTTTAACATGGAAAAAGACAGGAGATTTATCTCTTCACTATTCTACTACAGATCCGAGAGCTGAGCCCTGAGAGAGAAAGTGACTGCCTAAGGTTCGTACTAGCTTGAAATTCAGCACAATCTATCTTGGCCCCACACAGGTTTGCATGCAAGAACACCACAGAATAATAGAAGGTATTTATTATACTGTTGGCCCCAGGTGTGCTATATATTAGAGCCACAGAATGTGGGAAAATATACTTCATTGTAGCATAAATTTGACCTTTCAAAAACTAATATACTAGCTATAATAAACATCAATTAAACATTTAACCATAATTTTGTTCTCGGACTTAGAATTTAAAAGTCTTTGGAGGAGTCAGATGGATGATTTATATCTTAAGAAAAGTATAAGAGGAGCTTTGGAATGCTAAATGCCCATTCTTTGACTTTTTTGTGTTCTGACAGTAATGGTTGCTATAGCAACGTGGAGTTGGTTAGGCATCCCAGTCTCAGGATGAGATGGGTGAAGCAGGTGCTCATAACTCCTGCTCCCACAAAACCTGCAGTCCTCGTTCAGCTCAGACCACCCTGTTAGCTCTACAGGTGATGAGTCTATCCTGTCTTCAGAGCTCAACTGCTTCTCAGAGATGTCTCATTAGTGACCTTTTTTTGTCTGTTTGTTTCCATGCTGAGTGATCACATATTGCTGTGGAAAGGAAAGCACTCCCTAGACTCTCATGCCAACTGGGAGGTTTGCCCCTCCCCCACTGCCAGCTTCTTCTCTGACAATCAAGATTGGACACCTCCACTTGCCGAACACCATGCACCCAGATGCCCAGACTCAGTGACAAACATCTCCTTGTTATTAAGAAAATCAGACCACTGGGAAAAAAAAATTTACCCCTATTCCATTCCCCCACACTGCACATCTTTCTGCTCTTGGTTGTGGCTGACTCCTTGTCCAGGCTTCCCATGTGAATGCAGTGAGCAATGCCTTTTGGGTATTTAGGTCCAGTTCTCCCTCACATTTGCTATTTTCCCACGTGACACTGGAGCCTGCTGACTATGTACTTTCTGTATTTCTTGATTTTTTTTTAGTATCTTCATTTACGTATAGACCATTTCTTCTCCAAGAAAACCTCTAGGCTAAATGTTACCCTCTGTACCATCACCCCCTTTCATGTGAAATCAGCCTTCCTATGTCATTTGACCTGGTTCTCGGACCTCTCTAGGCTTTTTTGTTCATGGTTACATGTGGCCTAATTCTCCAGAAGTTTTCATCCTCTTCTTGTGCTCTGATAACTGCCCACCTTCCTCACTCCTGATTCCTTTGAGTTCTATTAAGGGATCCCCGCTGTCATGTCAAGTGTCTCCTTGTCTGTGCAGCTCTAAAGCCCTGGCATCCTCTGGGTTTCTGCTCTGGCTCCTTGTTCTTGTTTTATTCCATTGCCAACTGAGAACCCTCATGACTGTACTTTTCTCAGATACTTTCCCGAACCCCAAATAATTCTCTCCTGACTCTGTCTAGCGACATGCTGATTATATTAATTTTAGAAGAGCCCAGATGCCTCAAAACCAACACCAAAAATGAAAACAAACAAGGTAGCAGAAGAAGGAAAAAGAGGAGTTGAAGGAGGAGGAGGGTGGAGGAGGAGGAATAAAGGGTGAAGGAAAATATTTTTTTTTCTTGGTAGTTTTCCAGGTCCTCAATAAATTGGATATGACTCTTTCTTTATCTTCCTTTCTCAACACCCTCCACTTTACAGTTTGCAAGTGAGGAACTTCCTCTGTTCTCCTGCTACTGCACAGTACACTGTGCACTCTCCTGGCCCCCGTGTGGTTCTCTGGTCTCCCTTTGCCGGATTATATGACCACCTTTTAAGACTTGGCTCATATGTACACTGAAGAAGACTTCATTGAGTCTGTAATTTGATTTAATGCATTCTTTCTTCTCTCTGGCCTTGGCACCTATCTCTGGCTGGCTAGTAAGTATGATTATAGCACATTGAAGAACCCAGCTCACCAGCACAGCTGCCAGTGATACCCCATTTTCTTTATTTTGGGTACTATATAAATTCCTCCTCTTTCCTAATACATTTTTTCAGTGCCTGAACTATGATAGGTCCTCAATAAATTCTCTGGAAGTGAAGTGTATAAGCTGCAGGCATTTTTCTCACTACCTCCTAATACTGTGATGTTTCTATTACCTTCTTTCTTCTTTTACTTTATTTATGAGGAAGCTTGCTGTAGAAGCAAGTATATCAGGTGCAAAGTCATTAGGAGGTAAAGTATAAGATTTAATTACCAACACCGAATATGCTAAGATGTTAGATGTAGTTTTAAAAATAAACCTTGGCTACCCATAAAACTGGGATGTATGGTTGTGAACCAAATCACCCGACTCTCAATTTTTTTTTTCCTTCTATCACATTTCTGTGCCTCTGTTTTTCATTTCTAGTTGGCAGAATGACCTGGCCATGAACTCCTAGTAGTGATGGGAATTAGACAGTGTGAGTTAGACAACCACGTTTTGAGTAAACATCATCTGAGCTTACAAACCCATGATGGGAGCCCCTCACATCATCAGTTCCCTCTGTCCCCTCCTCTTACTTCAGCCTCCTGTTGCCGTTGGAGAATAACCCTGGCATTGGGGTCCACCAATGAGACGCGAGATACTCAAGTGCAGATGGGGAGTTTTCTGAGTGTAATTTGAGAGGTGATGAATAACTGCTATCAGACTGAGTTTCACTCAAACCATAAACTAAAATTTAAAAGGTTTTATATGTATTATTTGGCAACCATGCATATGTAAGATCCATGAAATAAGAGAAGCTTTGAGTATGAGCCCATATTCACCCCGAATTTCATCATGAGACTATTTTTAATATGGAATGGAGAGAAGAGTAACACAAGCAGAGAAGAACGTTATTGATAGGAGACTCTGGGATACACAGAGAGCTAGGCTTAAGGCAGATAGGATTTTAGAGGTTAAGAAGGGATTTTAGAGGTAATGAACCTCTAAAACATGTATAGAGGCAACCCTTACATCTTTTTCCATCTTATAATCTCTGAACATATATGGGGACTGTTAACAGACCAACAGGTAATAGATTCTAGATAGCTGGGAACTGTACAGTTTTGTACAGGTTTGGAGTTGAAGTTCTAGCCTGGCCCAAGTAGGAAATCAAGAAGCAGAGACCTTTAGCCAGAACTAGGGCTAAGCTTCAATTTTCAAAGCTACCTCCAAATATGACTTAGTTTTTCTAGCCATGACCAACTTTCTAACAGTTCTATAACCTTCTAAAGCAGGAGGATCATTGGTTGGAAACAAAACATTCAAACACATGAACTTACAGAGACATTCCCATTTAAACCATAACACAGTATATGCAGGAACTGATTCTTCTGACACAAAAGACCCTACCTCAGATTGCCTCTGAGACAGAGGTGGTCCTCAAGGCTTAGCTACCGGCAACATGCCTAAGTGACCACAAACAGGATAAAGGATGCTATCACCACACAGGAACCCTAATGGGCATACATGCCATTTACTTTATGTTAATTTCTTGCATCATCTCAGGGAATACTTGCTGTGTAAAAAAGTAGAAGTTGCATCTTACATTTTAGTGACCCATACATAAAACACTTCCTTGGTCAGATAAGGGTAAAAAAGACAAGAATTGGAGGTTTTAGTTGTCTTTATGAATTAAAGATGCAACAGTTTTTTCCAACTTATGACATTTACTTATTAATGCTTTGGCATGATTAGCTGTGCCATCATTAACATACTCAATGTTAGCATGGCGCTCTTCTTTGTAGGCTCTAAAGTGGGGAGGCATTCATAAGGAAGTTCCCTGTGGGGAATATGTATATGTAACATTGAGAAAGGCAAGGGAGTTCCTAGGAACCCTCTGATCAATGCCAGGAAGTCTTTCTTTGGTCGCAGCAGCAGATAGAATTTTCTATATGCACCTGTTTTGCACTGTCTGTGGCTCTTGTAGGGAGCTAATTAAAATTCCATGTGGTTTGGATACTTGATGAATCTACATACTATTTTCAAGTAAAATACTACAAGTAGTCCAACTTTTAAAATGCCTTGGTTTTTAAAGCTGATTTGTCTGCATTGAGTCTAGTTTATAAAGCTTAAAGGAGGCTGTACATTTTTATGTTTTTTATGATGAGAGTCTTATATCTCAGTGGCAAGTCATAACAATATCTCACAAGATGTTTTGCAAATGAAGATACTTGATCTAGAATATAGGTGTTTGTATCTTATTGTGACTGTGCACAATAAAAAAAATAAGTCAGTCGTAATACCAAGTTCTGGAGAATTAAGGAGGGAGGAAAGTCACAACTTGAGTTGGAAAATCAGGGTTTTAAATATACTTGTGGAAAAAAAAAACATGTTTATTTAAAGAGAATCCTAAGTGTGTTTGATGGAACAGAACAGGCTATCCAGAAACAAAGCCAGACATCGTAGCTTTGTTGATTTCCACCAAAGACACAAAGTTAATCCTAAGTAAACAATTGTACACCATTGACTCTCCATGTTACACACAAATGACCCTCAATTCATGCCGTGTGTCCTTACAAGACATGATTCAAGGATCATAGACCTATGTGTAAAGACAACATGGGAGGAATTTCTTACAATTTTGAGTTAGAAAAAGATATCTTAGACATGACACCAAATGTATTATTTCTAAAAGAAAAATAATAATTAGACATTCTCAAAATGATCCAAAGACACAAACAAGAGACTAACACATCAGGCTAATCAACAAAAGAATATATTTGTATACATAATGTCTAATGAAAGACACAGATACATTATTTATAAAGAATTCTCAAATATTAATGATAAGAAAATAATTAATATATATATGTTCTGCTTGTGCAATATGAATGCATGTTCATATGTATATAGGTATACAAGTGAGTCTGCACATGGGTTTGCAGGCATGTAGAAGTATGAGGTTCTGGGAGGGTCTTCCTTAATTGCTTTCCATAATATTTAATGACACAGGATCTCACTTGAACCTAAAGCTCACTTGAGTCTGGCTTTAGGGATCTTGTCCCTGTTTTCCAAAAGCTGGAATTACGAGCAGGCTACAATGCCCCCAGAATTTACATAGGTTCTGGACATCTAAACTCAGGTTATCACTCTTCTGCGGTACTTGTGTTCATTGCTGGTTTCTCCTTAAACGTATGAAGAAAAGAACATATTTTTAATTCATTTTTTTTGACCACTCGTGGATACCCATCCTAAGCCATACCGTTCTCAGTAAACACCGCTGTAACCTGTACTATGGGAGGAATTTTGTGATACCCATGTATGCCCTCTGATAAATTACTTGTGTTTCACACTACTCCCATCTTTGATGTTCATGATTAAGCAGCTTGTACTATAAAATCTGATAATGACATTAACTTAGCTGAGTAGTTGTACATGAGACAGTCCCCATTTTCATTATGCCAGGACCCCCCCCACCTCTGTGTGTGTGTGTGTGTGTGTGTGTGTGTGTGTTTGCGAAAGTGTAAAACCCTTTTTCTCTGGCATCATCATACTAGGGAATCATTAGGCACCAAGTAAGGGTTTAATTGTGTAGAAAGATTCATGTCCTGACTCCTTGCTTTTACCCTAGAGAGCATGAGAAAGCTTTTATCGAAAGCATCTTGATATAGTATTGATGGTTTACAAATTTGCAAGGATTATCTTTTAATGTGTCATTTATTTTCATAGATCTTTTTGGGCAATTAAAAAGAAAGTAAATTTATCACTTACTAGAGAAAATCTCTGCTTCTCTATCATTGATATTCAAGTACATCCCACGCAGTGGAGCATCCTGCGGTGTCAGCAATGTCCTCTTGGTATTGGCTATCGGGCTTGCTCTGGCCCAGATTATCTCAGTTAGAGCATTTTCCTTATGGTCTATGTGAGAAAACCCCCATTTTGAAACCATCTAAAACAACCATCTGAGTCTTTCGCCTGTATTGTCTCATTATAACCATTAGGCTATAGTGGCTTAATGCAAAGTCTCCTTCTCTGAGTGAGACTAGGAAAGGAGGAAAGCTAAACAACAACGGCAACACAACCCTGAGAAAATGCTCTGTCAGTGCCTGAGGCATTTGTAATAAAGAGAGTCAAGTTTCTGAGCATGAAAGAACTGCATGAGACAGTTAAAACAGCTCTTCCGGGCTCTTTGCCTAGTTCTTTATGTTCATAAGAATGGGATTTGTAAAAAAGCACACATTGAATGCAAGAGAATTTGAGAGCAGCTAAGTTGCTTGTTATTAATATATTTTTCTGATTTTTTAAACAAAATTATGTTTCTTTGACAATAACAGTGCAAGTCATTAATTTGCTCATTCAACAGCAGGCTTTCGTCCACCCCACCCTTTTGTGTTCAGCACGATTACAGGGACAAGGCATTAAGAGAGGAATATGACAACATCCTCAGGAATCTCAGCTTCCTGTACAGGAGACAGGGGACATTGATGCAGTCAGCTCAGTGTATGGCGAATCCTGTGGGAGAGAGCTGATAAAATTCTTGGAGAAGTGGATGGAGGGGAGGGGTCTATAGGAGGGGCTGGATGTAGTGGTCCACACTGAGGAAGCAACCAACTAAACAACAAGCCCAGAGAATGGTGTCAGATTTGTAAAAATAGGCATGGAGGACATTCTGGGCACTGGGAATTAATAGTCAATCTTTATAAACAATATAACAGGGTATTAAATAGTTTGATGTTTCTTCTTTTTAACTTATAGGTCTAAGAGAAAGAAAAGACAAGTTAAAGAGGCGCTAGATCTTGCAAGGCCTTGTGAACAATGATAAAGCGATAGCATCCTAGTGTATGTGTCTGTGTGGGGAGCCACTGTAAGGTTTTGGTAGCGGAGGGACAGACTTTAAGGTAAGTGAGAACTGGGATTGGTGAGGATAAAGATAAAGTTTATGAAAAATAGATGCAAGGGCCACCGAGCACCCATTGCTCTAAGGTGAGAGATACTGGCCACCTGCCCTATAGTGATGCTAATAGAGAGGAAGGAGCAGCGCGCATTTAAGAAATTACTCATGCAGGACTAGGTGAGGAAGAAGAAAGACCCAAAGGTGCCATGTTTCTGCTGTCCTTACTGCATGAATAAAAAAGAGGAAGGATGGGAAAATTTGTTCATTCATTGACTATTTAAGTGAGTGCAGATTTTATGATAGCATTCCACCAAGTACACAGGAAAGAATCCCAAACTCCCAAACCTTGCGCATTTTACCTCCATTCATCGCGTACGTTTGAGTGACGTCCTCGATGAATGAGCAGTGTGTGTGCATAAGAGAGGTGAGCACTGAGAGCAAGGGAGAAAAAAAAAAAAAAAAAAAAAAAAAAAAAAAAAAACTAAGCAAAGTACACAAAAATTGTCAGGGGAAGACGGTTAATAGTTTACAGACTGGAAAACCTTGAGACAGTGACAACAACCACATCTTTAGAAAGGTATGAAGAAAACACCTAGCAGAAATTCTGCCTACACAAAAGGAGCTGTGAACCTAAGGGTCTTGTCTGTGGTGTTTAAGAACAGTGTTTAGGCCAGTTGGGCTGATCGGGGGATGGCATGAGCGGGTTTAACTGGCAGATCCTTTTGGCTATTGGTTTAGAGTAGACCGGGAAAGAATGACCCTGGCAGACCATTAAGAGACTGGACGTAATCTAGTCTGATGGTCAACGCAGGAAGTCTATGTGACAGTCTTACTGCCGGATAGGATTCCAAGCTACTGATTTATGGGGACTGTCTTCTCAGCGTTCTACCATCCCCCTACCACATCTCCCCTGGGCTTCACCCCAAGTCTTGCTTCACATCTGTCCCTCAAACATCATCACTGGCCAGTTCTCCCAACATGCTCTCTCCCTTTTTTCTTCTCCATTGAAAGAGTCGAACCTTTCTCATACCCCTCATTAGCATCAAAGTTTTGTTACAAGTATTTCCCTTGGGTTTACTACTGTGGGAGTCTCCAAACAGGGTGTTTTTTAAAAATCTCTTCCGTTATTAATCTTTTGTGAACAGAATCACATAGTATATTAAAGCATTGTACAAAATATCTTTAGTTCAGTGTTTTGTTCTGAGTAGCTGTCATATACAATAATATATTGGCCCGTTTTGCTGATTTTTTTGTTCATCTTTTCAGTTATTCTTTCTCTCTCTGTGGTCTAGGCTTTTGCTATTGACAGATGTTTGGGTTATTTTTTAACTAAAGGAACCTGGTATCAGCTCTTCTTCATGCTCCCAGTACATCTTTCTATAGTATCCATGTCTATGAATGAGACGTGAATCACGGGGGACGTGTACCTATGACTTTGAATGGTATTAGCCACCCTTTCATCCAGGGTCTGAACCAGTCTATATTTATAGCACGGATACATAAAAGTTCTTGCTCCTCACCCTTTCGTGTCTGATCTTTGTTTTTAAACCAGTTTTCTGGATATGTTGTAGCATTTACCACAGTTTTGACCTGAAGTCCCCCAATTTTTAACCGAGTGCCTTTTAGCTTGCTTAGTGGTGACACAGAACAGTTTTCTTTACAAAGTGCACGTGTGGTCAGCATGAGCTGGACTCCGCAGGTTATTTATGAGTATAATGAGTAAAGGGTGTGAAGTTGGGAGTGAGAGGGAGTGGAATCCACAAAGGAGAGCTGGAAGAAGATGGTGTGAGGGTCACTGAGGGAGCTGAGTGGAGCAGTGGGAGGGAAGGACATGATTGATACATATTGTATACATTACTTGAAACATTCAGAGAGGAAAAATATTATTTAAAGAAGAATCTGTCAGCCCAAGTTTTCCCCCATCATTTTCCTATGTATTTATTATAAATTTTTACTTGATCATTAAATATTTAAGACACATTGGGTTATATGTGTTTCAGGTATACTTGTATCTCATTTTCTTTCTGTTAGGAGTATCTGTTCATTAAGAATTTCTAGTTTTAATATCTTGAAAATGTTTTGAGACAGGGCTCAGGCATAGCAAAGACTCATAACCTTTCCTGACTTTACTTCCTGCTGAGAAACTCACATATATCCTCATGCTCAGCCAAGTTTTAAGTTTTCATGTAATAAATGTATGCACCATTGTTCGTTTTTCTCAACTTTTTGTTGATTCTTTCTGAGTTTCACATCCTGCACACCAATCCCCCTCATACCCCCAACCTCTTGTATTCTGCACTTGTAACCCCTTCCCTCAAAAACAAAAACAAAAACAAAACAAACAAACAAAAAAAAAAACAAAACAAAGCATAGAAAACATCTCAACATGGAAGCTGTACTGTGTCCCAGTATGTTCCACAGTGTACCCCTCTGTCCACACATCTTCACTGACAAATGTTCATTGCAATGAGTCATTGATCTGGTTCAAGGCCTCTGGCTTCTGCCATACCAACAAAAATCAATACTGGATCCGCTCCAGGACTCCTCCCAGCTATCCTGTTGTTGCCCTGTGTCATGGAGCACCTGTAGCTTTGGATCAGCAGGAAAAGCCCTTCCACCTGCTCCAACAGTTCACAGATGATGATAGACTTTGGGGAGGGCCAACTCAAAGTCCTGGCTCTGGGCCTGGGTGGTGGCTGAGCTGGCCAGCCTGCTGGCTCTTCTGCATCCATAGTGCCCAGTTGATCTCTTTAGCACTGTTCTGGCTAGCCGACTCAATGCTGCAGTGGGGGGGGGGGGGCAGAGTTAGCTTTTCTGCTCATATGCCATTGGGCCAGCTTATCTGCACCCACCTACACCACCAGAGCCAGTTCCCCTCTGCTGCCTAGTCAAGTCACAGGGCTCACTTTCCTAAGTAAAGCAGCTGGTGAGGGACAATGCCAGCTCTTCTGCTTTCACACCCTTAGACTCTACTGTGCCTTTCCCACCAGGACCAGCTCCATTGTGCTGTCAAGATGAGTACAGGGACTGCTCTCCTAAGTGCTGCAGCCAGTGAGGGGCAGGGCCAGCTCTCCTGTTTACTCTCATGACCTTGGAGCTTGCTTTCCTGACTAGTGCAAGTGGCCAGGTGTCAGGGGAGAACGGAATAATCTCTTGGACAACTGGGCATCCTTTTGATAAGAAGTCCAAGTCCACACCATATACTCAGGACTTTGGCCTGATCACCTATGTCCCCTCCACCAGGGCCAGTTCTATTGTCCTGCCCAGGCGAGCACACCATTGTTTTTATTTTTTTTTCAGTTAATGCTTTTGCATTTTGTGCAAATAATCCTTTCTTATGTCTACATTTGAGTCCTATTTCTTTGAAGTCTTCTAGAAGCTTTGCTTCTTGGACCTTGATGTTCAGGCCTGTGATCTACTTGGAACACTTCCTTAGTGGAATAAAATACAGGCCCATTTTTACTTCTTATCTTAAGGATGCCCAGTTGTCCCAGAGCTTATTCTGTCCTTCCCCACTGCCCGGTAGCTCTGTCCGTACCAAGAGTGAAGTGACTGTGAATGTGGGGATCTATTTCCAAGCCCTCCATTCTGTTTTATTCTTCTGACTGTAATCACGGGCTGGTGCTATTCCATCTTAATTTCCTTAGCTGTATAATTGTAGAGTAAATTTCGCTGCCTTGTTAGTCTACCTAATTCTCAAGTCTTTGCATTACAGGCTCAGTTATTTTTTTAACTTTATTCTTATTTTAAAATGTTAAATATTTCACACAATATATTTTGATTATATCACTTCCTTCCCCAACTCTGTTTGAATATGCCCATACAACTTCGTGCCTTCATATTTGTTATAAATCCCATCAAGTCCAATTTGTGCTGATCATAAACTCTTGGATGTGTGGTCATCCAATGGAATACAGTTGACCTAATAGGGGCCCCATCTTAAAGGAAACTGGGTCTCTCCCTTGTAGCAGCTATTAATTATCAATATATCCTTATCTAGGGGTGGAGTTTTATGCTTACCTCTAACCTTCTTGTGATGGTCTCTTCCTTTTGCCTTAGGCAAGTGCTGTAGATACCCCGTCATGGCTGAGCACTCATCAAACACTTCTCAGCACTTTGACTAGTTATGAGTCTGTGTAGTAACTTCTACTCTGACCAGAACTGATATTAATACTAACCTATATCCATAAACATAAATATGTTTAACGGGCACATTACGTCCATTTAGCAAAGAATCGAAGTAGCGTGTCTACTAGAACCTGTGACTTCTCTGGCCACACTTTTTGATCAGGATTATAGAACCAGGATGAAGCATCTCCTGTGGAACAGATCTCAAATCCTATCAGAAAACAGCAGGTTTGAATGAGAATGGTTTTCATAGTTTATTTATTACATTATTTATTTCACAGTTGGTAGACTGTTTAGAAAGGATTAGGAAGTGTGGCCTTTCTTGAGGAGGTGTGTTACTAGAGGTGGGTTTTGAGGTCTCGAAGGCTATGCCAAGCCCTGTCTTGCCTCTCTCTGCCTGTGAATCAGGATGTTAGCTCTCAGGTACTGTTCCAGTGCCATGCCTGTCTGCTCTGGTGACCATGGATAAACCCTATGAAACTGTAAGCAAGTCCCTAATGAAATGCTTTCTTTTATGCCTTGGTTATGGTGCCTCTTGACAGCAATAAGACAGTCACTAAGTGTTGCATCAGTAGTGCTTACATCCCAGTCAGTAGTGTTCGAAGCTCAGGAAGGTCAATGATGACTTTTCTCCCAGCCATGGCATAGAACCTTCTAGAACAACAAAGGCTAGCCAACAGGGAAGAAGTTTCCAAGCCAGTTTTTATTAGATTTCTCTATGTCCTTCAACCAAAGAATATGGTATCTTCCTCAACAAGGCCTTATCTTCTAGTTCTAATGGGCACTAAGAGCAGTGCCAATATGCTGTACTGTTTTGAAGGCTCACTAAACAGTAACTCAGAGCCCAGCCCTGGCGTGAAATTTTTACTTAATAGCCTGTGTCTGCTGGGAACAGCTTTATCTACTCATATCTCTGTTAGAACTCCTGAAACTTTTTATTAGCGTGTTGACATTGAGTAAAATGATGGATTTCATAATTGCATTTTCATACATCATGTGCTGTAATGATTTTCATTTCCCATCATTTGTGGTTATTATAGTTTTAAGTTCTAGATTTCTATTTGCTTTTTACTCCCACGATTTTGAATTCTTTGCTTAACAATTTAAGTTCAACTTGTATCTTTCTGATCATAGCATATATTTTTGTTTTATAGACTGTTTCCGGTAATTCTCAAAGTTAACTTGCTGCCCTCTCTGTTCATCTTTATGCATCTCGTGCTCTGTCTATTTGATAGTTACTGAATGAAATAAATATTCCTAGAATCTGATGCCAGACAGCAGCATCCTCTTCCCAGAACACAATCATCCTTCTTTCATATTTATGAAAATATTAAAAGCCCAAGACCAAAGATTGAAAATAATCCCCCCTTTTTAAGGCAGCATCTCACTGTGATGTCCAACCTAGGTTTCAAGTGCCAAAGGTTCCTGAATCACTCAAATTATCTAAGGCCTCAGCTCAGGGGTCATTATTTTCAGGCTTCTATCTTAGTGCACCCGGGTCCACACCCTGTTGTAGCCTTAAGAATTTATTCTAGATACCTCTTCCCCCCCCCCCCCCCCCCCGTGGTCAAACTAGGCTCCAGTGGAACGGCTAATCAATGACTTTGTCCTACCTGATATTTCTGAGAGCCACCTCTCTTCCTCTCAGTGGTGACTGTAAATGTGCTTACCACTTAGCTTGTGACAAAAGCTTCGGCTTTAAGAAGCCATCAAACCTCCAATACCGTTTAGCACATAACTGCTTAACATCTGGGTAGTGTTAGTGTTGTTAATTTTTAAAAATCTGACCGGCTATGTTTTTCAGCCATCTAGAAGAATGTTCATCAGTCACGATTGATTTCACTTTCAAATAAATTTAATTATATTTTAAGAAGAAAATCATTACTTCCTGCAGACTGCATGTGGGTTTAGTTATGAAGGAATACCCTAGTGACTGAAGGTTATAAATACTGGAGCAGTGGGTGGACCACTGATGCTAGTTAGATTGTCTTGGCCCCAGTTATCTGTAAGTTCATTAATATGGAACAAGTTATCGAACCCTCCGAGCCTCTGTTGCCTTTGCATAAAGTAGAAAATAGATATAAAAGCCCCGCCTCACTGTGCTGTATTGAATGAGGCCGTCTGGTCTCTGTAAATCACACAGCATCATCCTGACCTTTAACGAACAGCTAGTAAGATTTAGTTATGGCTTTCTCTATTGGGAAGCCATTGGAGGAAAGGTCAGGAGTAGAGATTTGGTGAGGTTTTGGTGGGTTACTGTGGCCAAACAAAGTCCAGACCCTATGTGACTTCTAACTGAAGCAAGAACTACAGATGAGATTTGTCTGTCTGTCTACCTATATTTGTCTCATCGTCATCATCGTTGTTGTTGTGGTTGCCATCCTTCCTCCTCTTCCTCCTTCTCCAACTTTCTTCTTTTTTTTTTCCAATTTTTTTTGAGACAGAATTTCTCTGTGTAGACCTACTCATTTTGTACCATAGGCTGGTTTTGAACTCAGAGACCCTCCTTTCTCTGCCCTCCTAGCGCTTGGATTAAAGGCATGTGCCGCCATCACCCTGCTGCAAAAGGCATTTTAGTGCATCTTTTCGCATTGGGAGGAAGATTATATCTTTTGCCCCTTCTAAGGAGCTCAGACAGAAGTATAGAGTTTGATCTCTGCCCATTTGAAATGATAACGAAGTTCAGGTTGTCTGAGGACACTACAAAGACCAGCATATTTGCAAAGTTGTCTAGACATACTGGAAGAAATGTGTCATCTCAGTGGAATGAGGACAGGGATAAAAGGCCAATGGCATAGCTGTTCATGTGGCTATTTACCCCACCATGGTGAACCACCACAACAAAAACATCCTGGAAAGAAATCCCAAATCTCTATAAGGAAGAAAGGAGCAGGGCAAATACAAAAAAAGAAACAATTGGGAAGATACCATAGTGGAGGAATCTTATGGACAACTTTCATTAAACCTATTTAAGTGATTTTAAAAAGAGCCAATAGTATACTTAGCTCAATTATTATTCTCTTTGATTATGGCAAAACATTAGGCTAATTTGGGATATATTCTTGGTATATATGGAACTATGAGTATCAGGAATGGTAGTTATTACCTGAACGAAAGACAGAGTGATTTAAAATAGGATTTTTATAAGATGGTCAAGGATGCTGTAAATAGTCTTTCATGTTTTTCTGTTCAACTTTCATAGGCACATGGCCTCACATATATACATGTGTGTTCATCTGCCCTGAACAACTCTGTTCAGTGACCCTGTAGTTACTCTTCAATTTTGACATATTTTCAATATTAATCTGCATGCTGTAATTCGATTAAAAGTTATAATTAGTTTTAATTTTTTGTTAGATCATCTCTTGAGTTGTTGGTTCTGCTCTAGCACTAACCATCTGTGTTGTTATGAATAGATCACAATATCTCAAGGCCTCAATTTTTTCATCCGTCAAAGGAGAGAGTTGGTCTAAATTATCTCCATCTTTAAGATTCTATGATTTGCATGTAAAAAGCAATTTTAGTATCTCTCTAGTAAATTTGCATGTGTGACTGAATTTATAGTGTTAGCCAGGCAGTTTGCAATTTGTATTTATAGGCTTGTAATTAGCATGAGGCATCAAATGTTTCTGTCATATTAACAAAGCATACATTTTCTCTAATAAATGTGACCTTTAATTAATGGCGCTCTGTTTGACCTTCCTGACACAGTGATTGCCTGTCCCAGAGCCATGATTATCTGTATGTAAATGGCCACATCAGATGCCCTCTCAGTCACAGCACTTCAGTTGGCTGAAAGTCTTCATCAGTTGTCATGGAAATGCCATCGTGGATAACCAAATGGAGTCTCCCGCTCACCTAAAGGAACCATGCACCCAGTCTTAAAGTCACCTTAGCAGGGCAATGATTCAGCCTTGAAAGCACGCCCCATGAGTTGGCCTCATTTCCAAACTGGTCAAGTTCTAAAAAACTCCTCATGTCAAATAAATATCAACATTTGAAGATGATAGGTTAAATCAGTTAGCTTTCCCCTCGGGGAGGAGAAATGAGAAGGGGGCACAGACAAAAAGAAGAGCAGAGAGCGAGGGCAAGCGAGAGAGGCATTTTCACAACTCTTATTTCCAAGTGAATAGAGGCACAAACCACCGAGTCCTGGGGTGCTGACAGTCTCTTTGGATGTAGACATGGGATCCTGCTCAAAGACTTCCATGGTGAGGAAGCACTTCGAATGATGGATAATTCTTCAGTCTTCATAATTGCTTATTGCTTTTTAACGTGATAATAGTTTCTCCAAAGTTTTTTTTTTGTTCAATTTAAAATTCTCTTCATCAAGAACCTTTTACAAAATATATTGAATAAATATGACCAACTGCAACTCTGACTTCCAGCTGCCATCAGAGATCTCCAAAGAATATACTTTGATTATAAAGTGAGATTGACAGGGACCAGTGAATAAAGAGAATTCCAAGAAGCCACTGAGCTGTTAAGTTCCTTTGTTCACAGGAATTCCTTAGTGTGCAGCCACATAGAAGTGTTAATATCAAAAGGTTCTTTTTACCCTTTTTGAGAAAGGAAAATCCTAATTGCTTCCTAGAAGCCAATGGCACAGTATCCACTTGTACACATAGGTGCTCTCGACAAAAACGTAGTATATTGCCCATATCTAAACAATGCTGCAATCACAGTTGTGTTAGCTCCCTTATCGCTGAAAAAATTTAACATATTATTTTCTGTCATTGATGCTATTGTATGAGAGAGGACAAAGTATCATTTATGAGAAACAGATAAAATCACTGACTCATAGAAAACTGACCCACCCGAAACACTGGAGCTAACCAGCATTTTACTTAGGGCTGGAACACATTTTGCAGATTCTTGAGAGTGAAATTCTCCTGCTTTTGGTGATGTGGGAATAAAAGAAATATACTTCCCAGAGAAAGGGGGCAAAAGTGCTTCTTTCCTCTTCTCTTTTACCCTGTAACGCATGCCGTGGTAGAATTAGTTCACCCTGTTCATTCTCAGCTGCCTGAGCATCATGGTCAGTCTTTCTGCTAACTGCAGATCATGTAAATCCACTTGGCTCTGACATAGTCCTGTTGGAGTTCCTCTCATTCTGGATATTTAGGACCCTCCAAGACCTACTTCTTTTCTAGTCTATGTCCTCTTACCATGTCATCCCACAGTGATTCACTCAATACCAACCCTGTGATCCAACTCTTCAAACAGCTGCCAAAATAAGCAACCTGAAACCAGCCCTTAGTCCCTGTTGCTTCTGCTCAAGAGATTACTGAATGTCTTTTTTCCCTCTTTTTAAAAAAAAATTAGATACTCTGTATTTACATTTGAGATGTTATCCCTTTACCCGCGGTGCTCCCATCCCCCTCCCGCTCCAGTTGCCTTCACAAAGGTGCACTCCCTTCTGATCCCCCTCTCCACCCCATTGCCTTGTCATTCCCCTACACTGGAAAATCGTGCCCTCTCTGGAACAAAAGTCTCTTTTCACGTTGATGCCAGACACTGCTATCTTCAGCTACACACCCAATTGGATCAATAGATCTCTCAAAGTGCGCACAAAGGTCAGTGTTTTACTCCATGGGAGTTTTGGAGGGTTTGGTTGGTTGATAATGTTATCTTCCCATGAATTTGCAACCCCCTTTAGCTCTTTAGGTCCTTTCTTTAGCAACCTCATTGGGATCCCTGAGTTCAGACCGATGGTTAGCTGCAATCATGCTCAGCTGTATCTATATGACTCTGGCATAGTCCCTGAGAGGGCATCTATGTCTGATTCCTGCCAGTAACTACTTTTTGGGATCAGCTATAGTGCTTGGATTTGGTGACTGCTTATGTGATTGATCCTAGGGTGAGGCAACTTCTGAGTGATCTTTTCTTCAATCCCTGTTTCTCTATTTGACTTTGCATTTCCTCCCATGAGAGTTTTGTTCTCTTTTCTAAGAAGGATTGAGGCATCTCCATTTTGGTTTCCTTCTTTTTGAGCTTCATAATGTCTGTGAATTGTTTCTTGGGTATTGGGTATTCAGAGCTTTCTGGGGCTAGTATCTGCTTATTGGTGAGTGCATACCATGTGTGTTCTTTTGTGACTGTGTTACCTCACTCAGGATGATAGTCTCTAGTTCCATCCATTTGCCTATGAATTTTGTGAAATCATTGTCTCTAATAGCTGAGTAGTACTCCACTGTGTAAATGTACCACACTTTCTGTATCCATTCATCTGCTGAGTGACTTCTAATGACCTCTGTAGTGGTTGTCAATTCATTCAGACACAAATACTCTATAAATCTTTATCTACACTCTCGAAATGAAATCCATTTAAAATACATGTAATTTAAGTATTAAATAAATATTGTGTACAAAAGAAAATAAAGCTATAACACCAATTATAAAATAATACATATTTGATTGTGCAGATGTTTGGATGTGATACCATGAGAAAATGTGCTCGCACCTATGTGTGCAGGGACAGTGACAGTGGTGACTGCAGGTGTAGAACAAGTTGGGGCTCGAACTCACAATTCAAACCCTAGAATAGTATTGCTTTTAGTGACATAATTTTGTCAAATGGAAAATATCAGGGACACAATCTGTAACATTCTTTCCAAATTTAAACACAAATTCCTCAGAAATCTCTTCAAACTGTTGATCACAGGGTGGAGTTGAGCCTATTTCCATCAAGGTCACAGTGATACTGCTGGTCCATATACTGTGTGTTGAATCATCAGACCCTAAACTAGATAGGAATTATCTGTATCTCAAGACTAATGCCATCTTACTGAAATAACAGTAAAATTTTGATGTTCATGCAACACTTCTGGCCTGGAGTTATCTGTTATTGAAGTAACTTCTCTCTTGGAACATTACCTTGCATGCAAGTGGGATCCCAGAAGAGGGAGCAGAAAACTGCCAAGAAGACACAGAATCTTCTCTGAGGAGGTGGTGGCTAAGGTTTGAACTCTCTTCTAGAGACCGATAACCTTTTGGAGTGGGATGGTCTCCAGAGGAGACCAAACCTAAACTGAGCCTACAGTCCCATGCTGCTTACCTCGTAAGGCATTTGAGAGCCTCTGACAGTAGAAAGGTAATAGTAGAGGAACAATACAGTGACCCAGTCTTTCAATTAGAAAGGTATGTATGACTCATGTCTGTAAAGATCCCAAACTCAAGGTGGCTGAGAAAACCTGAAGGGAATTTAGTACAGGGCTAGTTAGAAGTTCTAGGTGTAATGGCTTTGTGAGAGAAGGACAGTATTGGGAGAGAGCTATCAAAAATTGCTGTAGATGGAGCTGATATGATGAGAGATGACAGCTGCTCCAGATCTACCGAGGGAGAGAAACCTGATAGGCACATATGTGTTACTATTTGTCTTAAGGTTTCCATTGCTGTAAACAGATGCCATGACCAAGGCAACTCTTATAAAAGGACAACATTTAATTGTGGCTGGCTTGTAGGTCCAGAGGTTCAGTCCATCATCATCAGGACAGGAAATATGACAGCATCCATGCTGGCATGAAGGAACGGAGAATTTTGCACCTTGTTCTGAAGGCAAGCAGAAGAAGACTGCTGTCTTCCAGGCAGCTAGGGGAAGGGTTTCAAAGAATGTTGCACTTCTTCCAAGCAAGGCCACACCTCCCAAAATTGCCACTCCCTGGGTCAAGCATATTCAAATCACCACATCACTTTACCCTCTGATAAGCCCCAGAAACACGGTTGCAACCTTTTGTGGTGAATGTGAGCGAATGTGAGGAAGTGGCACACAAAGCTGATGTGATGTCATGTGTAGTCACAGGAGCCTGAGACATTGGGTGTGACCTGGGACCTACCATAAAACAATTCCTCCACTCTTGTTCCCGGGTGATGGCACCTGTCATCATCATAATGAACATATCTAATTCCCTACCCTTCATTTTGACAGCATCTAGAGCAGGTTTGTGTGACTCTTATGAAAAACTTCCTCCTGACATTGCCAGGTGCACACCTACAGCCATAATCTGCAGCACAGAAAACACAGTTTTACTAGAAAAGGGGTGACATTACCTTTAGGCTACTTCCTGCTGATTAGGAGTGTTAAGTTCCTTGGGATAAGTTTGATCTTTCCCCCCAGGATATCTAATTTCTTCTTCTAATTTCCTCTTTACACATGATTACTTAACAAACAGCCATCAATGGCAACCAACAGCAACCATCAGTAACCTACTGCAAACAACCAACAACCCACCTTGGGGCCCTAGCACTTGTATGCCCTCTGAAGAGTCCCTGGAATTCCAAACATCACATGCTTGCAGAACCTATCTTTATTCTGTTTCTCCAAGAAGCATTCTTCTTCTTCCTTGACCCAGTGGTGCAGAGAAGGGCGTCTGCCTCTTGAAACGGAGACCACTTTGCACACAGGACCTGGAGATCAGTCTCTGTCCCCAGAAATTTCTCTGCCTATCCCTGAGGTTGTCCCAAGATCACTGTTCTCTCTGAACTTTGATTTTTCTCCAGAAAGTCCTGCTAGTCTAAGTATTATCGAATGGTCTTTGACTACTGCATTGAAACCTGCAAAGCTCTTTCCATGGTCTCTCGGTGATGATGGGATGTCAGCTCTGATAGCAAGTAGGCCTCACACCTATTTTTTTAAATCTTTGCACTGTGGGAGAAGAAATGGAAATGTAAGGAGACAAAGAGGATATGAGGTGCCCACAGTTTCCAGCTGAAGGGGCAAGGGAGATGAAGAAACCAGGAGAGCAATTTGCTTTTGTGACAAAATAAGTAAATTTGGTTTAAAAAGACATTATTTAAATGATAGCTACAGCCTAAATAAGAAAGGAAACATTTTCATTGCATTTGATTTCAGTATAATAAAAAGGGATATATTGCAAGCTACTCAGAGAATGGTGAATTATTATCAGAGATCCAGAGAGTACAAATAAAAATTTCAGTATAGCTAAAAAGTGGCTTCATTAATCCCATTAGTTGGTGGAAGTGAAGGAGATATTGATTAAATCGAAACAATGAGTGGGACTATTTCGTGCAGGCAGTGGTGCTTAATCATTATAAACATTAAGCATATATTTATATAATTTTCTTGTATTTTTTTTTCTGAAATCACATTGCAGAATGCTTTTTTTCTTCTGGGGTGTTTTGCCAGTGCTTACCTGTAAAGCCTCTTAGCTGTACTCTGATAGGATGCACATAGGTGGCTCCTGACTATTCATCAGTTTTTTAGAATAGGGAAAATGTCCCTCTCCACAGAGTACCTATACATATAACCAATATACATGTAGCAGAAGATACCACAATATATATGTAGCAGAAGATAGCCCAAAGGTTGAGTTCTATTTGCATTCTCATCGGGGAACTTGGGAAATACATCATCTTGAATAGACCAGCTGTATTAGGTTTCTCTAGAGGAACCTACAGACTGAATCTCCGCCTAGATATATAGAAAAGGGATTTATTAGAATGACTGAAGGCTGTGCTCCAGCTGGTCCAATAATGGCTGCCTAGCAACAGAAGGCTCAGGAGTTCAACAGTGGTTCAGTCCACAAGGGGCAATATCTCCAATGGTCTTGAGTGAAGAAGGGAGCTCCAATGCCAGAGAAGGAGTGGACTTGCCAGTGAGAGTGGGGGTGAGCAGGCAAGAGAGCTAAGTTTCCTTCTTCCATATTCTTTATCTAGGCTGCCAGCAAGGGAAGTGGCCCAGAATAAAGGAGGATCTTCCAATTCAAATGGTCTGGATTAAAAGTAGATCTTCCCATCTCGGATGATTTGATTAAAAAACATAATTCCATGCAGGTATATTCAGTCACGTGGATTTTCGTTAATTCCCGATGTTGTCAAGTCTACAACCAGGAACAGCTATCACAACTTTCTGGTCAAGTCCAGAATCGCAAACATCTGTCATACCAGCTTTCTCGTACTTGTTAACAAAGACGACATCACTGTGGCGAGCCAGAGGTGGGCTTTGCTGTCAAAGTGGTGACAGCCCATTATCTTTTATATCATATCCCTCTCTGTCTGAGGGGATAGACTTCATCTGCACCATCAGGCTCTGAGTAGTGGCTGCCATGATCAGGTTTCTGCACACAGGCTAACATTCTTTCTTGCTCTTCTCTTGGGTTTTTTCCCCAGGCCTGCTGGGAACTGGTGTAGAGAGCAAGTACCCCTCCTTTCCTTTCCTCTCCTCTCCTCTCCTCTCCTCTCCTCTCCTCTCCTCTCCTCTCCTCTCCTCTCCTCTCCCCTCCCCTCCCCTCCCCTCCTCTCCTCTCCTCTCCTTCCCTCCCCTCCCCTCCCCTCCCCTTCCCTCCCCTCCCCTCTCAGGCAAAGCCACCTCCATTTCATATTAATTCCATTAGTTTCCATCCTTTTTAATAATTGCCATGTTACAAAATGTATAAGCACAATAAATACTGTAGTTCCACAGATTACTTTAGTGACGAGCAAAAGTGCTTACTTTTTAAAGCAAGCTGATATTGATTTTCCTGCTTTGCATAAAGCCAAAAATTCTATGCTCACACATTTTCTAGTGATTCTAACTGAAGAGATATAATAAAAGATAACCCCAGTATTTACCTTTACTGAAGATATGACTAAAAATAATAGTCACCAAGGGAGGGGGATAATGTGTCCTTTGTTCCTTATAGAATTAGTGTAGGCTGTATGCTCTGGTATTTACTTTCCCTTAAAACTAAAGCACATTTGAACTGAGAGATGGTACAGAGGTTAAGTAAGAGTACTGTCTGTTCTTCCAGAGGTCCTGAGTTCAATTTCCAGCAACCACATGGTGGCTCATAACCATCTATAATGAGATCTGGTGGCCTCTTCTGGCATGTAGGCATATATGCAGGCAGAATACTGTATACATAATATTTTTATTGGTTATTTTATTTATTTACATTTCAAATGTTATCCCCCTTCCCAGTTTCTACTCCACAAACCCTCCATCCTCTCATCCCTTCCCTCTGCCTCTATGAGGATGCCCCCCCATCTACCCACCCACTCCTGCCTCAGTGCCCTTACATTCCCCTACTATATAGGCTGGTTTTGGTTCAATTTGACACAAGCTGGAGTTATCACAGAGAAAGGAGTCTCAGTTGAGGAAATGCCTTCATGAAATCCAGCTGTAAGATATTTTCTTAACTAGTAATCAAGGGGGGAGGGCCCAGCTCATTGTAGGTGGTGCCATCCCTGGGCTGGTATTCTTGGGTTCTATAAGAAAACAAATTGAGCAAGTCAGGAGAAGCAAGCCAGTAACATCCCTCCATCAGCTCTGCATCAGCTCCTGCTTCCTGGCCTGCTTGAGTTCCAGTCCTGACTTACTTTGGTGATAAACAACATTTTGGAAGTGTAAGCTGAATAAACACTTTGCTCCCCAACTTGCTTCTTGGTCATGACGTTTGTGCAGAAATAGAAACCCTGACTAGGACACCTACCCTGGGTCATTCGGCCTCCATAGAACCAAGGGTCTCCCCTCTCATTGATGCCAGATAAGACAATCCTCTGCTACATATGCAGCTGGATCCATGGGTTTCCCCATGTGTACTCTTTGGTTGGCGGTTTAGTCGCTGGGAGCTCTGGGGGAGCATCTTGTTGGTTGATATTGTTCTTCTTATGGGGTTGCAAACCCCTTTAACTCCTTCATTCCTACTTCTAACTCCTCCATTGGGGTCCCTGTGTTTAGTCTGATTGTTGGCTGTCTACTTCCACATCTGTATAGGTCAGGCTACAGCATAGTCTTTCAGTGGACAGCTATATCTGTCAGCACGAACTTCCTGAAGTATGGATACTACAGTCCTACCCAGAAAGAGGAAGAAAGTAATCTTGAAGAGTAAAGGGAAAGAGGGATCTGGGAGGAAGAGAGGAGGAGGCAGGGGAAGGGGAGGCAGTTCAGATACAGGAGGAGATGGGGGAGAAATACAGAGGGTTAGGAATTTGAAAGGAGGTGTGTGGCAATTTGGGAGGAGAGACTGGGGGTAGCCAGGGACCCAAGAGATTACCAGGACCTAACAGAGATGACATTAGCCAAAATACCCAACAAAGGGGAGGTAGAACCTGTAGAGACCATATCCAGTGGATAGTCACATCCCGTGGTTGAGGAATGAGGCCACCCACCCACCTCAAAATATTAATCCAGAATTCCTGTACAAAGACTGGAGCAGAGACTGAAGGAAAGCCCATCCAGAGACTGCCTCACCTAGGGGTCCATCCCCTCTGCAGATACCATACCCAAACACAATTGCTGATGCCAAATAAATAAATCTAAAACAAAACAAAAAACTAAAACTCGTTTAAAGATAACTTCTGAATATCTCCTGAATCACAGTTCAGTTAAGGGATTGCTTGGATGTAATTTATTTTGGAAAATGATCTCAAGGAAGAAAAGCAAGACTTTAAAAGAGAGAGAAGGCCATTTCCTGGATGTGTTATTTGATGGCCTCTTTGGGAGCAACACAGTGCATGTGAGGAGCCCCAGAAAGCATACTCCAAAGCTGTTCTTCCAAAGAACGGAAGGGAGGGGCACGTGCTCACCAGCTCCCATGAACATTGATCACGGGCTACGCCCCTCCCTTGCTTTTCTCATTTATGCACCTGTTAGAATGGACGGGCTCCTGAAAATATTTCAAAGCGACCAGAGGACAGGAAACTCTGGAGCAGAAAGTGAGAGGTATGGATGCAGGTGAGGAGAGGCTGTGTTGCTGCTGGGGCATTCCTCTGAGCAGCTGGTTGCTACTACACCTGTAGTCAGAAGACTGGGCAAAGGCCAAAAGGTGCATGAAAAGCTGTTCAGGTGGACAGACAAAAGGCAAAGTCAGCACTCAATGCCACCTTCCTACTAGGAAGGTTTGACCGAAAAGAAATGAGACAGTCTGGTTCCTTCATAGTCTTAGATCTGAGCTGTTCCAACCATCTCCTACAGGAACAGTGATAGAAACTTCTAGAAATGGCTCTTCTTGTATAGTTGAAACTAACATTCATTCAGTCTCTCATGGGAATTTTCCAGAAGCATGTCACACACTGAGCTGGTTGAGGTCAAGTCACTGACTAAGCATGAGGTCTGGAAGACAACTTTCAGACTGACCATCAGTGTGTTTTACATGAAGGTTTCATTTTCCTGCATATGAGGCAACTTTCCTGGACAAGAAAGCTTAGTTCGACTTCAGAGCCTTGAGTGGGGAGAACGGTGAAGCAGCTAACGTGCTCTGTTACACAGACTCCGGGCCTAAGAGTGTTCACGCCGGCAGACTCCAGTACTTAGGCGTGCTTTAGTCTCATTCCTACACGGGAACTGACCCACAGCCTCTGAAAATCTGCAGGTACAGATTCTGAGCGACACACTATCAGAAGCGCACATTTGATTATGGCTCAGCCAGAGAATCTAGTTAGCAGTTCTGAGATTTTTGTTTCCGGTTGCCAGGTTTTTTTTTTTTTTTTTTTTTTTTTTTTTTTTTTTTTTTTTTGGTTTTTTGTTGCTGTTGTTGTAAATAAGCGGAATATTTCTCTCTGTTTCATGAATTCCCAAGAAACAGGTTATATATATAATGCCTACTTCATAAATCATGGGCCCAATTAAAAAGTGCTTTGTAAATTCTTAACGTAATTTGGAAATGTATTACTTAGAAAAATGTATTACTAGAGTAGTTGCCAATAAAACCTCATTAATTAAAAATGAAGAAGCTATCGGTGCTGGTGAGGTTGCAGAGCGAATGGGGGCTCTGTGAGCTGCTGGGAATGTAAATGGCTGCAGACCCTAATGAGAATGGTATGAAGGTTCCTTTAAGAATTTAAAATAGAGCTACCATGCCATTCAACACCTCCTTTACTGTGTGCTTTCCCGGAAATGAGATCAACACTATGCAGAGGCAACTGCACTCCCGTGTTCATTACGGCATTGTTTACAATAGCCCAGATATAGTGATAGTGCGTTTGTCATCAAGAGGTGTGTGCGCACGTGTACGCATGCGAGCACATCTGCAGGTGCCCGTGCACGTATCTGTGACATGGAAGCCAGACACAATGAAGTATCAGCCAAGGGAAGAAGGCAGTCAGTCCTACTGTCTGTGACAATGTAGATGAACCTTGAGGGCCGTGTGCTCAGTAAATCAGACTGGGAATTCCAAACGCCATGCCGACACCATTTGTAAGTAGGGTCTACGTTGAAAAGGAAACAGAAGGTAGACAGTTGGTTGTTATTCAAGGGAGGGAAAATTTTATTCAAATAAAACCTTTTGACTGTAGGATCAAGAAATTCTGATCCAACACATAGCACAGAGATCACCGATAATGAAACTGAACAGTGTACTTGAAATGTGCTTAAATGTTCTCACTGCAAAACCAAACCAAGCCAGCTAACCAGAGCTTAACCAACTTTATTGTTATGATAATTTCACAAAATATTTGGCTGTCAAGTAGAACAGTGTGGGGCTGAAAAGATGGCCCCAAGGTTAAGAGCGCTTATTCTTGCAGAAGACCTAGGCTTTGTTCCCAGAACGACACGGCAGCCCACAGCCAGCCAAACTCCATCCCAGGGAATCTGGTGCCTTCTTGTCTTGTACCAAGAATCCTGGTGATGAAGATATGTACTCAGGCAGCGTACTCACACACACAATACAAAATGATTATGTCTAAATCTTAAAAATAAGTGCAATGCATACCTTTACAGCCTAATTTATTGATAATATGTCAATAAAACTAGAAAAAGAAACGTTGTCTAATACCACATGAGAACACAAAAATGTCTGATACATGAATTCATACAGAGTAGCAAAGAAAAACTGACTTTATTTTATTTATTTGAGACAGGGTCCCCCCCACCCCCAGCTAGCTAGCTTGGAACTCAGTATATAGACCAGGCTGGCTTCCAACTCCCAGATCAACTTACTTCTGCCTCCCTAAGGCTGTGATTAAAGGCACATGCTACCATGCCTGATTTTTAAAAAGCCAAGGACAGTAAAGCCTCAGTAGGATGCTTCTGTATCTTTAAGAGTGAATGAAGTCACTTATCTCTCACCCAAACAATCCCTCTCTAACTAGACAAAGTATGCTGGTGAAGGAAAGAGCAATAGGGGTTTTGATTATTCATGGCACAGCCACACACTTCACGTGTGAACCTCCCATGTGACCCTCCTGTGTGACCCTCACGTCTCTCAGCTAAAAAGAAAAGTTTACATGAATCCTACACGTGAATGTTCCCAATGGTTTAATTTGTGATTACCCACAACTTGAAGCAAGTGATGGATGGGTAAAGACCCCAGAGTGTCAGAAGCTGCCATTGCTGTCATGTGAGAGGACAGTCTGGAATTAAGGACTGTTCGAGGTTTTCCCACGACATTAGAAAGAAGTGTGTCTCTCTGTGTGTCTGTGCAGGTGAGCACAGGCGCCCAGAGAAGCCAGAGTCCGATCCTCTGGAGCTGGAGTTCCACTTGTGAGGCACTTGTTGTGGGTGCTGGGAACAGAAGCGGGGTTCTCTGCACAGTGTATGTTCTTATCTGCCAAGCCTTCTCTTTGCCCTCAAGAGGCTTTTTAAAAATTAAAACTAAAAGATTATATGTATATATACACATTCATTATATATATATGTATATGTGCACATATGTGTATGTATATATACACACATATACATACACATATATATGTAATGTTTATTAATTTTAAGTCAACTTAACCTGAGCTAGAGTCATTTTGGAAGAGGAAATCTCAACTGAGAAAGTGCCCCCACTAGATGGCCCAGTGGGCAAGCCCCTTGTGGTATATTTTCTTAATTAGTGATCATTGTGGGAGGGCCCGGCCTCCCTGAACAGGTCATCCTGAGTCATGCTCCTCCATGCCCCCTGCATCAGCCCTGCCTCTAGGTCCTAATCCTGCTTGAATTCCTGCCAGGACTTCCCTCAGTGATACACTGTTACCTGGAGGTATTAGCTGAACTAAACCCTTTACTCTCCAAGTTGTTTGTTTGTCATGGTGCTCTGTCACAGAAGTAGAAAACCCAAATAAAACTTATATGAGATATTTGGAAGAAAAAAAAATCCTAAGTCTGAATGTGAAAGTCATCTGTTTGTAGACACCTAGAACATACACTCTGAAGATAACTTCATACAACATTTTAAGCACATTTAACTTTTAATGTGTTTCGTGAGGTCAAGTGTACAATTTTCTAGTTGTGGTATCACAAGCATGCCCCAAGGAGGTCAGGTTAGAGAGCATTTCAGATTTCGGGGTTAGAGAGATACTTACCCTAGAAGTGTCTGCTAAGAAGCAACAGGTGAAGACAGTTGCAAAAAACAAACAACTCACTGTCCTTGCCCTAAAAATACCTGGAGTCCAATAGGGAAGGCAATCTTTAATAATTTTGAGGCAGTGTGGTTAATTTGGGGAATGGCACCAGAGGCAGAAATGATGGTGATGTGCCCTTGGATCTGGGATAGTTTACAGGTGAAGGGGTGCTCAAGCTGAGTGTGGGGCAATAGATGATAAATACTTGGGGTTTATGGGAAGGGCACTACCAAGGCAGGAGACCTGTTAGTAGTGGTCTGTAGGTTGGCCTAAGGAAAACCCAGGCTCCTTGCTAAGGAAAAAAGGAATGCTTGCTGATGGATAGTGAAGGAACTTATATCTCTTGCAGAGTTTGGGCTTCATGTCATAAAGGATAGGTTGAAACTCGATATTAGTTGAAACAGAATATTAGAGTGGGATTTTTAAATGTTTGCGTTCTAAGAATGAGAGAGCATCTGCAGCATTAAAGTTCTGCCTACAAATCCACCTGCCAAAAAGGAGTAATGTGTAATTTCGACCACTTGGTGCCTATCTTTGTTCTCACATGGCAACGCCTGCCCTGAGTGAAAGGCACCTAGGTTCCTTTAGATGGGGCTTTCTGGATGTGTACACTCTTCCTAGTCACTACCCACGGTCTTAATGCCTAGATTCCTCCCTTTCCATTGGTGTATATGAGCCCATGGAAAGGCTGAGGCCAGGGAAATGATGGGATCTTATTTTTCACTATGGAAGGATCCAACATAAAATTTGTGAGACAGGAGCATGTTGGGAAGGTTTACTAGACTAGGAAAGAGAGCATTCACTCACATGCATGCCTTGTGACACAGGGTTTGGTGACAGAATGTGACAGACCCTAGAAGGAGGGGTCTAGGCTTGCTCTTGACATGGACAACTGAGTAATCCGTGATGCCAACAAATCTAGGTAATGTAGGTTCTAAGGGACAGACTGTGGATCCTTACAGTTAGTTGGATACATTGAACTAGAACCATGGTCTTAGGAGCCATGACCCCATTTGTGGTGCTGGAGACCCTCCATGGTGAGCGATAAGGGTTGGAGCAATAGAGATCACCCTGGAGATACCAGAGGACGCATAGAGAATATGGGTTCATCTATCTAAAGGCATTGGATAGTTGGCATTATTTATTAGTTCTGACACATTTCCAACTTTTAAAAATATGCTGCTAATTTAATGATGAGTTAGAATCATTTTCCTGTTAATTTCACTGATTATGCCTTCATACTCAAATGCCAATATCATCCAGAATCCAAATTCCTGCCCATGTGATCTTTGAGCTGAGTATACAAGATCACGTGCAAGGGAAAGCTAGAGTTTCATAACTCACTCGACTCATTGGAAAAGACAAAAGTTATTTGCAGTGTTAAAGAAAGCCAAGACACATTAAAATGTATAGAATTACTAGGCAGCTGCATTAGCACTGTCATAACAGATAGTATCATTTTTTTTCTCTGAGAGTAATCATGAGTAAGCAGATGCCTGCAATAGGGACAGCCTTGAAAGACAAAATTCACATTTCTAAATCTCTCAGCATAAGTGCCAATTAGAGTCACACCATTGTGCTTTATGGGCTCAGTTTAATGTGGTTTTATAGATTAGGACAAAGTTGTCTCCTTGGCTGAGGAGTATGGAATTTTCTGTGAGGGCTCATAGCCATTTCTCAGAGAAACATAAGCAGTGTTGGGGAGGTTGGACAAATACTTAAACGATCTTCAGTGGCGTTGTCATTAACAAGTAAAACTGGCTAAATCTTGAACATAAACTGAACGAATTCCACATTGTTTAGTGCTTATCTACTCAGAACATTCATTTTAGGGGTATACTGTGATGTTATGGGAAAGAATAATATTTCCCATTTCTGCAAACATGCTATAACACCACCATAGCCTCCTGCCTCTACCTTAATGGATATTTGGAAGACATTCAATCTTGGGGAGTTTAGCTTCTCATGAATGCTCAGGGAGTTGATTTGTTAAACATCCATTAGCAGTTTTGGTGATAATCTGACAGAGTTCTCTATGCAGAGTTATAATTGGCCTTTAATTTTGTGTTTTATTCTTCATCCTTCTTCTCTACTTTCCCTCACCCCTGCCCCTTGTTTGGAAGAGAATGCTACTCCCCCCTTCCCATTGTTCTCTGGCCATGCTTTCTAGAGAAACATGTCCAAGCAGTGCACATATGTCTAGCTTGAAGTGTTTGTTACTGAGTAAGACAAGTGAAAGAGGCTGATAATAATAGAAGTCACTTTCTTTTATGAATTTTCCCCCAGTTAATCTTCTTGTGATCTCTGTTTGACTTTCCTTCTTGGCTGCCTATATAAGTGAAATGTAATGAGTTTCCTGTTTGAAGAGGTTGCAAGCCCTGCTATGTCCCTTAGACTACCTTTTGTTGATTCTATGCTCTATCTGGGAAAAAGTGAGCTGGAAGGAAAAGAATATCCTCCCTGAAGGTTTCTACTTCAGTCTTTATAAGGTAGGGAGTCCATAAACTGTAATCACTCTTAATGCACTCTGCAGTCACTTTCTTTAGTATTCATTCTTGGCCGAGTCTTCCTTTTCACAGCTCCAAAATGGTCTTGCTCCCTACAAGGAGGTGCTCCAGTGTTACGTGTTAAGCCACATATCTCTCACCCTCTCCTTCTAGGCATTATGGACCCCTAATTACAAGAGAGGATTTGGTTTTTTTTTGTTTTTTTTTAGATAGCTTCTTCTCAACAGTCCATTTCTTTTGCATTAGTTAACTGAATGCCTTGTTAGGCACATATCCTAGGTATTTTATTTGTACTTTATTCTCTCTCTCTCTCTCTCTCTCTCTCTCTCTCTCTCTCTCTCTCTCCCTCCCTCCTCCCCTCCCTCCCCCTCCTTTTTTTCTTTTTATTGATTATGTGGGAATCTCACATTATGCACCCCGAATGCTGTCACCTCCCAGTTCTCCCATCATTGCCACTCCTCCCTGAGACCTCACTCCACCAAAAAAAGACAAATCTAGTTTGTGTTGCCCATATACTTTATGGAGCATGGCCAAACGCCTTATGGCCAGTCTCCCAAGGGAAGATGGGTCTTTCTCCACTCACACCCTCGCCACAAGCCATCATCTTTGGAGACCCATGTGGCAACAGGAGAGGGGTTAGCTCTCAAGGACACCAACATGGTTCAGTCAGCAGCCCAGATGGTGGACATCTTCATGGCCTTTTGGTGGCAACACTGGCTGCAGACGTGAACATGACTGCTGGCCAAATCTGGACTACCTATCCACTCATGATCCTCAGCAGCTGCACGAGCCATGAGCCTTAGGTAGCGACACATGCTGCTCATATCAGGATATCCCTCAAGGTAGAAAATCCTGAGGACATCACCAAGGGATCAGTCAGCAGTGCAGATAGCATATGTCCACATGGATGTCGGGCTTCATTGTGGTCTCGGGCAGCAGCACGGATCACAGACACCAACATGGCCTCTGATGGCATCATGGACCACAGTGGTCCTTTACAGAGCTTCAATCCAGAAAGTAAACCTTTCTTATTTCCAGCACACACACACACACACACACACACACACACACACACACACACACACACAGTCATTACCAAGCACAGGTGAAGGTAGTAGAACCCTTTAGAGAAATGAGGCCTATTAGGAGATTTTAGGTCATTGGCCATTCTTTAGATAGAATGTGACATCCTGGTCTCTTTTTTTTCTGTTTGCTTCCTGGTGGCCTTGAGATGAGTTGCTTGCCTGGGCCATGCAATCCACTCCATGATCTGTGACTTTACACAGGAGCAATGGGACCAAGAGACCATGAGTTGCTGAAAGTTCTGAGACTGAGCAAAACAAATGTTTGTTCTTTCTAGGTTTATTATATGAAAGGCTTGGTTATAGTACCAGAAAGCTGATGAACACAATCTCTGCTCAGAGCATATAGGAAATAAAATAGAGCCTTAATGTGGAAACTACTGAACAACAGAAAAAGAGAACATGAAGGCGAATAAAATATGACCAAGTGTGTGGTTTGAAAATGTCTACTCTGGCCTCAGTGAAGTGGGAGTATCAAGAATGGATTCAGAGAAGGTCTCACACGATGAGGCTGGCAACTGCTAAGATGGGTAGGGAGTTCAGTCAGTGTGGCCAACAGGCTTTGCATATCTGGGAATCATGGACCTGAGATGCTGAGGTCATTCCTGAGTTTTGGGCTCATGCAAATGGGTGGTATTTGTAAGTGTGCATTATTATTATTATTATCCAACTTTTGATTAACCTAAAGTTCAAAATGGTTAAACATCAAGTTCCAGGGAGCCCATTAATAACAATTGCACAATTCAAGCTCTACTTTATGATTTCAAAGTCTTGTTTCTCTTGCACTTTACAGTTGATTTCAGAAGGACTGTGCTCAATGCCATTGGCATGATAGCTTATTCTTTAGGCCATGGAGTCATAGCATCTTTGGCTTGGGAAACATTACAGAGAGTTCCTAGGGTTTCCAAGCTCTTTTGACCATAACCCATAGTGAGAAGACTTACATCACAAGTGAATATACACATAATGGAACAACATTTTCTTAGAAATACTACCACTGCATTACTTGAGGCATGCTGTTTTCCTCTATTCCCACTTACACAAAAATGCTAGTTGCTATTCACAACATTGACTTTATAATACAAATTATAAGTTGTTTGAAAAAACTCTGAACTAGTCCTTTTAAATTTTAGAAGAACTGGAAGGTGATTTTTTAAAAAAGCTGTTATTAAATTTTCTCTCATTTTTATTAATTTTTATATAATGTATTATGATCATAGTTTTTCCTCCCCCACCTCCTCTTAGGCCCTCCCCACCTCCCTATCCACTTAACTTCACATCTTCTTAACAAGAAAACAAATAAGAATAAAACAAAACGCATGAGCAACATACATACAACATACATACAACATACATACAACAACATACAACATTCATACAACAACCTACATAAACACATGCACACTATAAAAACACAAAATAAGAAACCATACTACATAATAAAAAAGGTAAAAAGAAATGCTCAAAACACAATGAAACACAATACCATTGAATTTACTTTGTGTTGGCATCTATGTCTGGACATTGGACCTGCCCTTAAGTATGGTTTGTATATCTACTGAGACTCCATTAGAGAAAACTAAGGTTTCATTTGTGAGCTGTAGACATTTGGAGATACCTTCTGGGTTAAAGACGGGGGCACATGTCCACTTCTCTCAGTGTTGTGACTGCCTGCTTTCTGGCTTGGACCTCTGGAGGCTCTGTGCATGCAGCCAGTCTCTATGAGTTCACATCGTTCTTGTGTGTAAAAGGCACTGTTTCCTAGGTGCTATCTATCCTTCTGGCCCTTAAAATTGTTTTTGCCTTCTTTTCTAAATAGCTCCCTGAGCCCTGAGGGGAGGGGTTTTTTGAAGACATCCCATTCAAGACTTGTTTCCCCAAATCTCTCTTTCTCAGCACATTGTACAGTTGTGTATCTTTGTATGAGTTCTCATATCCTGAAGGAGGAAGCATCTCTGATGATGGCTGAGCAAGACTACAATCACAATCTATGAGTATAGCAGAATGTCATTAAGAGTCATTTTATTTTGATGTCCCTTTAGCATAGCAACAGTTTGCTATTAGTATTCCAATATTTGCTATTGGTTTTCCCGTAGGTCCAAGGCCTGTCTAGTTTCAGATTCTTGGCTACTGGACTAGGGTCAGGCAGGGGTTCCATCTCATGGAATGGGCCTCAAATCCACCCAGATAGATTGGTTATTCCCACAACTTTTCTGCCACTGTTGCACCAGTGAGTTATGCAGGCAAGTCATCATTCTGGACAGAGGACTTTGTAGTTGGGTGAGTGTTTACTTTGCTCCTCTATGGCATGCAGAGAACCTCATGCAGGGATGAGGTTCTAATTAGGCACCAGTATGACTTATCACTGTTCATTGAGATATGTAGGTGTTATCTTCAGAAGCAGTTATCTTACCTTCAGTTTGTGGGGGGCAAGTAATAGCCGTGGCAAACACCAGAGTTGTTTGAAGGTTGCCATGAGGCCCTTTGGCCAGCAACTCAGATGTAACCCATCTTGTTGGCTTTGTCTCCTTCAATTTGTGGTGACTCTGTTTAGATTTCATGTGTGTGTTTATGTGCCTGTGGGTGCGTGTGTGTAAAGAAGCTTCTACTGTAGAAAGTTTCTATATGATGTCTGATATGGCTCTGTTTTTAGATATCCCTCCCTATATTCTCTTCCTTACCTTCCTCTTCCCTCCCTCTCTCTGTTTAATACTTTTTTAATAATTTGAGCCCTGCCCAAAGTCTGTACTAGCTCTCCACAATTGTATATTTTTTTTGTATCCCTTGGCTTCAGAGGTCCTTTTCTCTTTCCTAGTTCTTTCTCTTGTTATTATAGTGAGAATTTTAGTTTCTTTGAAAACACAGAAATATTGCAAGAATGTTTTAATTTTAATCCCAGATGTGGAATATGTAGCTATTCAGACTGTCCCTAGAAGCTGACTATGATTTGCTTCGTGCTCTAGCAGGAGCATAATTTTGCCAGCTACAGATAGTTTTTGCAAGTGTGTGATTGTTTGGAATTCTGGGGACTTTTCAGAGGGCATATAAATACTAGGGCCCTAAGAATGAGTTGTTGGTTAGTTGCTGTTGGTTGTGGTTAAAAGAAAGAAAGAAACAAGAAAAAATTAGATATCCTGACAGCAAAGATCAAATTTGCCCCAAGGCACTCAATGCCCCTATCAGCAGGAATTAATCTAATGACAATAATGCTCTCCCTTTCAGACAATAGAGGACAGGGATTGCAGGAAAGATCATCCAGAGACTGCCTCACCTGGGAATATACCCCATATGCACCCAATAAACCCAAGCACTATTGCTGATGCCAGGAAGTGCTTACTGGCAGGAACCAGGTATGGATGCCTTCTCAGAGGCTCTGCCAGAGGCATACTGGTACAGAGGAGGATGCTTGCAGCTAACCATCAGGCTGAACATGAGGACCCCAATGAAGGAGCTAGAGAAAGGACTGAAGGAGCTGAAAGGGTCTGCAATCCTATGGGAAGAACAAAATTATCAACTAACCAAATCCATCATAGCTCCCAGGGACTAAAACACCAACCAAAGAGTTTGCATGGAGAGACCCATGGCTCCAGGTGCATATGCAGCAGAGGACAGCCTTTTCTGACATCAGTGTGAGAAGAGGCCAGTGTGAGAGAAAAAAAGGGTCATTTTCCCAGTTTAGGGGAATGCCAAGGTGCTGAGGTGGAAGAGGGTGGTTGGGAGAGGGAGCACCTTCATGGAGGCAATGGGAAGGGAAGGAGGGATGAGATTCTGGGAAAGAGATAATATCTGAAATGTAAATGCAGAGAAGATCGAATAAAAAAATTTGGGGGAGGAAAAAAGTCCCCTTTCCCCTCCATTCTTTTTTCTGTCCTACCCAGTGTTAGAGGGTTGGAAAGGTGGAATAAGGTGTAAAGAAGAGCCTACAAAGTAGCCAAAAGTCCAGCTACAGGTTATACAGAGTGTAGCATGCCTATCGAAAACTTAAAAACTACCATCCACAATGGAAAGTGATTTTTCTAAGACCTAGCACTCTATAGGCAAGTGAGTTGCTGATTCCACATCACTCCATTAGACAGCTTGGCTTCATATATAAAACTGACGGCTATATTTGTAATTTTGTCCTTTAAAAACAAACAAGCAAGCAATCACCCAACTGTTACTTATTTTCTGCTTATTAACATTTAGTCTGCTGGGGTGTTTTGGAAGTCTTGTTTTATGCTAAGGTCAGGCCATCCATCATATGATTAAGTCAGACATCACATTTTGCTTGAAAAGTAATGGATCTGGAACAGTCAAGATAATCAAGAGTGTATAATCCCCTGGAGTCTGCAAAGGACTAATAAAAAAAGTCACAGAAAACGGAAAGCACTTATCAAAGAGCAGTGATAAAAATGCACTTACGAAGTTACCCAAGAATCCAAAGGATAATTGTGAAGCTAAGAGGAAAAGCCAAAATTTTCAGCCAAGCAAAAATGCCAAGTGGAGAATAGAAATCCCCAATAACATTCGCACAATCACAGGGACCGTTTCCTGAGTGAAGTTCAACAGAAACGGGGCACATGAGATAACACAGCCTAGACCTATGATGCTGAAAAATGGTGGAAGATTGTGGAAAAATTTTAATAGAGCACTCAACTATTAAAAGGTTTAATAAAATGAAACTTTGACCTTATTCAGCTGAACTGAATTTGGAGGCTTACAGTAACACTGGGGGAGAAGAGGAAGGAATTTCTTGCTGCTGTTTTTACAGACGCACTCTAACTTTTGAAGAAATATGAGGTGGGTGTTGAAAACCCTGACGAAGTTTCTGGTGTCTTTCCCCATCCAGCAAGCACTGTTGAAATCCAGGAAGCACAACGCAGCCAGAACTCAGAAAAAAATCTAGGGTACAAAACTTTCTTTCTCTGTAGCCAACCCCAGGCCAGGCACATGAATGTCGTCATCTTACCTCTAAGCATAACTCAAGAACATTGATCATTGGACAACACTGTAAAAGTTGACTGAACACTAACCAACTCCCTCCACATCACATAAACTCTGGACAACGCAACAACACACATCCGTGAGAGCTCTCAAGAAATTGGTAGCCCATCCTGAGGATTTGGTCCATGTTGTTCAAGATGACAGGGACATAGAGAAGCAGCATCTGGTGTGGACATGGTGAGTTAGAGCCTCCCAAGAGAGATGAGCCCAGCTTTGATTTAAGTAGACTGAGATGGGCAGGCAGATGAAGGATAAATGGCAGGTTCTGGAAATTTCTATGATGATGCCACACCATACAACACCCCAAGAAGCTTACCATATTCCTTGCAAACTACACACACATATATGTGATATTCTGTAAGCTCTGGAAAATGCAGTTTTAAATGTCCTATTATGTCAGATGTGTACTGGTCAGATAGTACGTTTTTTCTTTCTGCCCTCAAATAATTACAGCTTACTTAAGTTTTCATAACTGTGGCTGATATAATGTCAATGTTTAATTATCTACAATTGTTTAAGAGGCCTATGAAATATGCATGTGTCTCTTCGCTGTTCATTATGCTTGCAAATTAAACTGAAGAGTATATCATACATGGTGGCCTTTTGGTAAAAGGAGACCTGTGCAATTAGTGAAATAGAGTCAGAATAAAAGTGATGGTTGAGGTCACAGGGCTAGTCCTTCCTTTAATATGTGAGAGCTCTGGGAAGCATCCGTTCAAAATTGTAATATTGTTGGTTAGTTGTGGAGAAGGGATTGAAGAGCCTCTGCTCAATATTAATTTTCTTTATGCAGTATTGACGTAACCGATCAAAGCCCACAACTTTGATGTAAACACATGTTAACACTGTTACCTTGACATTAAATCCAGTGGTTGCCATTAATATTTTCAGGGCTTTATTTTTTGAATTTTCATTGCATATCCCCCTCTGCAAACACATTACATGTTAATTTCCTTTGAACTATTTCACTTACAGCAAGAGCAAGGAAAACATGCTAAGCACTCCAGCTTATATTCTTGATGCTGTTTGTCCCCTTGTGGGCTATGATCCCATTCAGAGATGGTGCACTTAGCTGGAATATTAAAGCAGTTAACTAAAGACCTGGAAAAAAGTATCCCGTAGTTAATAATCTGAATAATGCTTTCCTTACAATGTGCACCTGGCTACCAGGGAGCACTGTTCTCTCGTGGTTACTATCTCACAGTTCTGCTCACTTGCTCTGTTTGGAGCTGTGTAATTAGCAGAGCCTTTAAAATGAAATTGCCAGAACATTCCTCTGAGCTGTTCTCCCTTTCAGTCAGCCTCACTCAGCTTTCTGTGCTTTCTGGGCCCATTGTGCTGGTATCGATTCACCCACCTGCCAGCTTCCCTGTTATTAGGCCTCTTAGAAAAACCTAGCAATGCGTTGTCTTTCTCACCACATCCAAACCTCCCTTTCCGAGGGTCCAGCTGGGTAGGACTTTCCCCCACTGGCACCTTTCCCCACTGTTGGTCACCTTATCCATTATGTGATTTGACAAGCCCCATTTGACTGTATCCAACTCTCATTGTCAAGATCCCACAAGTCTGGCTTCTATAATCATGTCTTTGGGCACAGTTATAATCACAAACAAATGTCATGAGTTATTGACTTCGGTTGAACATCTGAGCCCTCTGACTGTTGCAGTCACTCCAACAGCAAGTTGTAGCACCTTGGTTTCCGAAGGCTCATGTCTTACTCCAGCCTCCCTGGCCCCAATGCTTCTTTATCCTCCTGCTGACATCTGCAGCCTACTGGTTTCTGACTCTTTATTGAACTCACCTGTAGTTTTACAACCCTGTGGTAAAATCTATGTGCATCCTTCAAAAAATGTAAGATGTCTTTTCTGGAGAACCAAAGAGGGATTCTTTTATACTTTCAAATGCTAGAAAGTGGCAACTTTGGCAACTTATTGGGAACACTGTGTAGCTTGATTAATTACTTACAAGGTAATTATTAAGTATTTATGATGTAACAATACTCTGAGAGTATAAGGAGGAGGCAAATGTATGAACTATATTCTAAGTGGAAACAGCATCTTTAGCATAAAGAGTGAGCAGTTGTAGTATGGTACATGGCGATAAAGGAGAGGCACATGCATGGAGATGTTTTATGGAAATTGTAAGCCATGACTTGAGCCCCAGGTGGGTGATAACCATCTCAGGAAATAGAGGGAAATCAAGGACATTGTAAGATGGGAGTGTTTGGATCCCTCTTTGAAGTTCAGACTGTGCTGGGGTCTTAAGAGATGACTCAGTGGTTAAGAGAAATGGCTGCCCATCTATAGTATCTGCATTCAAATCCTATGATGTACATGACTTCTTACAACTGTCTATAGTTCCAGTTTCAGGAAATCCAGTGCCCTCTTCTGGCCTCTGTAGGTGCTAAGCTTGTTCATGGCTCACAAACACACAGGAAAAACACTCATAGAGATGAAATAAAATAATTTTAAAGAGAGAGAGGGAGAGAAACAGAGACAGAGACAGAGAGAGACAGACAGACAGACAGAGAGAGACACAGAGAGAGTTGGTGTCAACATACAATTAAAAAGAACAGGAATAAGAACAGTCATTCCAGGCCAGGAAACAAGCTTGCCTAGAACTGCATACTAACAATATGGGGTTAGGAGTGAGAAAGTCAACTTAATCAGTTGGCATCACCCTTGCAAACCTTCTGGTTGTGTTCAACACATTTGGCTGAAAGATTTTGAGTGAACTAAGGAATTACAGTCAATCTCAATGGTTTTGAAATTGATTTCTTGAAAAGCTCATCTAACCTTAAATACAAACACACACACACACACACACATGTATATATGTGTGCATGTGTGTGTATGTATGAAACTAAATTATATACATCATCATTATATATATGTATATATATATATATATATAAATCAGTTTATTTATATTATCAGAGATTGTTGTCAAATGCAAAGAAACAATTATATCAATGGACTTACTCTTCATACTCCAGGGAGACTTGTGGTCCCATTGACAGAAGCAGGTATATTTGAGGAGAGACAAGTACCCTAGGCTTGGTGTAAAGCTGTGACAAGGCCACAGGCCCCCAAGTTTAACTTTGGAAGTCTGGACCATAGAAACACTAGCAAACAGCAAAGTCTTTAGGAATTTGTGTAAAATTGAATTGCAGGTAGAAAGCTGATAATGTAGATTCTGCAGTCAAACCCTCAAGAGAAGACTTCATAGAATAGGCTTAAATATTAAAATAGGGAGTCATGGAGGAGGTGAAATAGGGTACGGGTTAGTGGCTAGGGTCAGGGAGAGAGAAGCACGCACTGTTGTGGGCACAGGACAGAGTTGCTAAGCAACATGAAAGGGAAAAAGAAATCTGTTCTTTGCCAGGCTGGTGAACAGGTGGAGGAAGTGTCCCTTTGAGCATTCTGGGAGGAGACTGTTGGCAACAGTTGTCAGGACACATGATTCTGACTGTGAAATTGCAGAGAAAAGATAGATGGGAGGCAAGGTACACAGCAGGCCGATAGATAGTGACTTGTTCTAGACAAGGTCCAGAGAACTCAGCCATGCTGATCACAGAGAGGGATTGGGGTAAAGACTGTACTAGCAAGCCAGGATGAGGCATTTTCTTCTTTGTTTTCATAAATGTGGCAAAATATGTTCTTAGAAAAGTAAACATTTGAAATTAATATAAAATATTTAAAAGATAAGCTATTGAGAGTCACTTTAATCATATTTGAATGATATTATGTCTCACTTTTAATTTTGTTTATTATTAATGAATAATGCTTGATTCAAATACTTGAAAAATTACGAATTACCTTTTATGAGAGGAGTTTTGATGCTTTAGCATTTTTCCTCACTGCTTTGTCAGCCAGATGAGCCCAAGGATCAGAAAAAAAAAAAAAAACAAAAAAACAAAACAAACAAACAAAAAAAAAAACATTTGGCTTAATTTTCATTAGTCTCACTTTTTTTTTCCTGTTCATATAAAAGTATCTTTACAAAAAGAAAAATGTACCCAGCCTAGAGAGGTGAAAATAACTTTATTGGGTCTAGAAATGGTAGAATAATGTTTAAAATGTTTCAAAATATTTTTCAGAAGTTCTATTATCACATTAGTAAATCTCCTTCCAAAAGCCTGTCTTCATACAGACACACGGATGCTGTGAGCTAATTAGATCATACGACAAATGTAGTTTACATATTTTATCTAACTATTATAGATGTTTTCTTATCAACAAATATAGAAATACAGCATCTTTTATCAGCCACAGACAGTGTATGAATGTACAAAATTTGAATGAAGCCAATCTCTATTGCTGGGTATTTAGGCTTTCCCTGAATTCTCTGTTTTAAACCACGCCGCAGAGAGACTCACTACAGCACATTTGTGTGTGCTCGTCTAGTTGGTAGTTGTCTAGTCTGTTGTTTGTGTGCTTTTCATTGCTGTGATAAAGCACTGTGAACAAAGGCGACACAGCGAGGAGCGTGTTTATTTCAGCTTACACTCCATCATGAAGGGAAATCAGGTCAAAATCTCAAGCAGGAATGTGCAGGCAGGATCTGAAACAGGCCACGGAGGACCAATGCTTATTAGCGTGCTCTCTATGGCTTTGTTTAGCCTGTTTTCTTATAGAACCCAGGACCCACCAGCTCAGGGCTATCACTGCTGATAATGGCACATCAATGTCCCACAGACTTACCCTCCGGAAATTTGATGGAGGCATTGCAGGCAGGGCTGACGCATCTGCACTTTGGTCTTCCTTCTTCTTGAGCCTCATGTGGTCTGTAAATTATATCTTTGGTATTCTGAGCTTTTGGGCTAATATTCACTTATCAGTGAGTACATACCATGTGTGCTCTTTTGTGATTGGGTTACCTCACTCAGGATGATATTTTCTAGTTCCATCCACTTTCCTAAGAATTTAATGAAGTCATTGTTTTTAATGGCCGTGTAGTACTGTACTGTGTAAATGTACCACGTTTTCGGTATCCATTCCTCTGTTGATGGACATCTGGGTTCTTTTCAGTGTCTGACTATTGTAAATAAGGCTGCTATGAACATAGTGGAGCATGCGTCCTTATTATATGTTGGACCATCTTTTGGGAATATGCCCAGGGGTGGTATAGCTGGGTCTTCATATACTGAAGAAAAAGCCATTGAGAGACTGCCCTACCTGGGGATCCGTCTCATATACAGCCACCAAACCCAGACAATATTGCAGAGACCAAGAAGAGGATGCTGACAGGAGACAGATATAGCTGTCTCCTGAGAGGTTCTGCCAGAGCCTGACAAATACAGAGGAGGATGCTCACAGCCGACCATTGGACTGAGAATGGGGTCCCTCATGGAGGAGTTAGAGAAAGGACTGAAGGAACTGAAGGGCTTTGCAACCCAACAAGAACAACAATATCAACCAACCAGAGCTCCCAGAGACTAAACCACCATCTAAAGAGTACAGATGGTTGGACCCATTCCTCCAGCTGCATATGTAGCAGAGGATGGCCTTGTCAGGCATCAATGGGAGGAGAGGCCCTTGTTTCTGTCAGGGCTCAATGCCCCAGTGTACGGGAATGCCAGGGCAGGGAGGTAGGAGGGAGTGGGTGGGTGAGTATGGGAGCACCCTCATGGAAGCAAGGGGAGGGTGATGGGATAGGGGGTTTCCAGAGGGAAACTGGGAAAGGGGATAATATTTATTTGAAATGTAAAAATAAAAAATATCTAATAAAAGAAAAAATACTATTTTTATTTCTTTTGTATGTATGTAAGTGAGTATACTTCTGCCACAGTATTTATATAGAGGTCAGAGGAAAACTTACGGGAATGGAACATAATTTCTATGACCCTTGTGGGGATTGAACTCAGGTCTTCAGGCTTGGCATCACACACCTTTACCCACTGAGTCTTCTCATTAGCCCCATCTACCATAATTCTTAAGACAGGACATTCCACTGATAACTATAATGCTGGTTTGGCTGCAGGCTCTTCTGCAAGCCCACGAATTGACCGGCCTCCACTGCTCCTAGTGCTGAGGCCACAGTGCTATACTTGGCGTTTTTATACAGGTGCTTGGGATCAAACTCAGTTCCCCATGATTACAGGGCAGACACTTGACTAACTGAGCCATCTTCTCATGGCCCTAATTTTATAATTTTAAAAAGGGCTGTTTAATCTACTTTTGACATTTATTTACATGTATAAAAGCAGATATTTTAAACTTTATTTTATTTTTTAAAAAATTAATGTTTTTAATTGAAATTGAAGTATATCACTTCTACCTCCCTTTCTTCTGTCTAACCCCTCCTAACCACTCTCCCTCAAACCCTTTCTATGTTCCCAACTCTCAAGTTGATAGCCTATTATTTTATTTTATTGCTACTGTATGTATGTATATATTTAGGCACATATATATGTATACATATATGCACACACACACATATATGTACACATATACACATACACATATACATGATGTACTGAGTTTATACTTGTTGCTTGTGTCTGTATGGATTCAGTATTGGCCACTGGCCATACTTCACTGGACTCATTCATAGGAGAGGTGAGTTCTCTTTCTCCCAGCAGTTTTTGGTTGCCTTCAGTTTTTGTTTAAGGGTAGGACCCCATTAAACTTTCACCATTCCACATTAGTATGTCCATAGTCAATGCATTTTATATGCAAAGCAAACATTATTTATTGAGCTACAACCCAGCCCAGAATATTTTGGAAGTCCCAGATCCTTTGAAGCAAAAGCCTACACTTTTATGACTCCCTGAGTTTAGCTAGAGAGTATGTGGATAAGTTATTTTATAGTTGCTATTTTCAATACTAGTATGCACGCATGTCATATCCTCACATACACATAAAATATACATGCCCGTTTGGAAAAACTTGAGTCCTCTTTGACACAAAACCTTGTCCCATATGAAATCATGCGACATTGCGTAGTTATGGAAATGAAGGGTTTCTATGTGTTTCAGGTTTCTCAGTGGCGAGCCCACCAAGAAGAGCTATCAAGACTGGAAATGGAAATTTCAGCCAGAAGAAGAGAAAGGGAAGAGGAGAAAGAGAAATTGTGGAAAAAGAAGGAATTGCTCCGAAGGGAGGAGACAGAGATCAAGGTATGCAATCTCCTGCTTTTTTGGATGTGCAAATGGGTGCTTAATTAGTTGATTGAGCTTTGATTTACCATGGAGTTTGCAATAGGTTCTCCCTGGCCATTCTAGAAACATTTGTCAGAAATGAGCAATGTTTTGCTTTACCCTTTATGAGTGTCACAGATGTGATTGCTGAAGAGAGAACCCATGTTGCTGGCCTGCATGAACACAGGTGTATGTGACTAAGTTCATTTCATACTGGGGCGGGGGGAGGGCAAAATTTGTGGCTATTCTTAAGTCTTATACTAAGAAGGGATATGGTAAAGCTTCCAGTGTACTGGAGGAGCACTTTGGTTTATGGTAGTGTAGGTAATGATAGTTAGAAATGCACTTGTTGGCAGAATACCTTGTACTGGGTATAGTGTACAATTCACGGAATGCCAAAAGGCCCTCAAAGACTTCATTTTTTACTTATTATATTAGTTTTTTCCCAGTTATATAAATTTATCATTCCTCTTTGAGGCAAGTGCTCGATTCTAAATCTTACAAGTACTTACCAAGTACCTGAGGTTTTGCTGCTAATCTACAGAAGATGTAAATGCTTGGGGACTAGTTTTGATTATTTTATTATAGTGTCTAGACATTTTGTCTATTCCTACAATAAAAATTTCAAAATTTGCAGGAAAGATATTTTAGTTAAAAATGTTATCAGAGCTATCAAGCAACATTTCAAGGAGCTGCTGACTCTGAAAATCATTCATGGAAGGTGATTACCTCGTGACCAGTGCGGAGAGAGGAAATTGATCTGTCACATAGCTCCTCCAGTCTTGCGTACCAGGATCCGGAAAGTTCACCTGTATTGACTTGATCTGCATGATATAAAAAATGATTTTTTTAAAAATCTGCTTACAGTGCTGAGAATGAGTGATTAACTCATGGTCATTGGTGACTAGCTTTTGCACTGAGACTGTGGTCCACATTTTGAGGTTCTGTGATCAATGGAGTCTGTGGAATCCTTGTTTAAGGGTTTTTTTTCTTCAGAGTTGAATACTGAGGATAAAGAAACTGTGGATTTTAAAGCTATGATTCAGTTTCGCTGCATCTTTGTCTCCTTATTTGCCCTTGATCTTTACTTGTGTCATGCCCCTGTGCCGGCAAGCTGGATGTAGTACGAGGCAGCATGTGTGCAAAGTAAGCCAAGCAACACACTGGAGGTCCCACTGTCATCTGACAACGTCAGCCGGCAAGGTGCTGCTTTTCACAGCTCTTATATTTCTTAATTAAAAATTGAATTCCATTTCTTCCTCTAGAGGAGAAAATTGGGTGGTTTCATCAGGGTCACATTAAGAAAGGTGATTTTTAAAAGGAATAACTTCACAAGCCTCAATAATTAGTAAGTATTGATCAGGTTTCAGACAATGGAAGCTATCTGTGTATCTTTGTGGGGCAACTCACTGACTGTTAGCCATCATCAATGTTCAGGATTTGAAGTGTGCATTCATAGATATGCTTTCTATGCAGAGGGTTCTCATAGCATTTCTTCCCTACAAGTAACTATGACCACAGATAGTATTGTATATCTAAGAAGACAGTGCCTCTCACTATATTCAGAGCAGGACATTGTTCACTGTCTTCTCTGAAGTCAATACAGGAGATTTCTAGAAGGCAAAGAAAGAGTTTTTCAAAGGTAAATAAAAAGGATTTTCTAAGTTTTCAGAAAGGAATTTGACATTTGGCTTCAGAAGCATTAAAGCAAGAAAGCAAACACAGAGAGAGCAAAGGATGAAATGATTGACAGCTGTGATGGTCAAGGTGATGGCAGGACTAGTAAAGCTTAAGCAAGAAAGCACCAAAGAGATCAAAGAGAACTTTACTGATGTTGGTTGCCATAGCCTTTCTACATTTTAGAGTGTAAGGCCTAACCTAGGAGCACTAAGGAAGCAGATGCTTAAATGTCAAAGCAGCCACATGCCTAGTGCATTCTGGCTCTAGTTGCATTCTATTAAGCTACCAGCAGGGTCTCATGTCCCCATCTTGCATGTGATAATGAGGGACACAGAGAAAAGGAGAGACCAAGTACTCCATGCATGTAGAGTTGTGATGACCCTACTGTGCTTCTGCATGTTCTGACATTTGATTTCAATTCTTAGAAAGTATATAGTACCAAGGTATCTGGTTTATTTCACTTACTTTCTTCTTATAGTAATTTTTTCATTTAGGAAATAGTTTTTAAAAGACAGTAAATTTTTTCATATGCTTTATATTGCCTCACTTTTTTTTTTTAAGTAAGCATAGAACTGCAAAGTTGAAGTCATTTTCAGAGGCCTCCATCAGTACCTTCTTCTCCTTCTGAGAGGTTTGGGTTCTGTCATTCCAGGGCAATACATAGCTATTAAAACATTTGAATGTGTAGGCTGCCATTTAATCTTCTTTCTCTATGAACAGTATCATACAGCCCCACCTGGCAACACTCCTTCTCCCATCCCATCTTCTGTTTTAAATTGTTCCTATGTTAACAGTATAGAGTAGCTCTAGTTTGTTTGTCTTATTTTTTGTTTTAAGATTTTATTTATTTTATGTATGTGAGTACAGTGTTGCTGTCTTCAGACAAACCAGAAGAGGGCATCAGATCCCGTTATAGATGGTTGTGAGCCACCATGTGGTTGCTGGGAATTGAACTCTGAACCTCTGGAAGAGCAGCCAGTAGCTCTTAACCACTGAGCCATCCCTCCTGCCCATTTGTTTGTCTTTTTAATTAGGGTTTTTAGTGTATAATAGTAGACACACCTGTCAATTTCTGCATTCTCCTTACTATCTTTCATGCCAGCCTGCAAATGTTTTTTGTTTTGCCCCATGTACAGCTGTGGCCACCAGGCAGACGCCCTTTGACCTAACCAGAGCTTTGTCTATCTAGGTGGTTTTAAAAGTAAGATAATTATGTTGTAGGATCAATGTATTTCCAATTTTATATTATTTTTCAACTTTTATGATTATTATCATTGTTTTTTTTTAAAATAGTGCCAATCTAAAAAATGTAAAAAGCACCACATTGGTGTTTTAATTTTTATTCCATTGTTATTTATGAGACTGAATCGCTTATGGTTACTGGAACATCTTCATTTTCATAAATTGCTTATCTGTACTTTTTATCTATTTTTCTATTTGTTATTTAATAATCCATAGCTGAGGCTTACAATTGCAGGATGCTATGTTTTAATCAGTTACTGGGGTTACAAGGACTTTGTTTTTCTGGTCATTTGCCTTTTAATATTGCCTGAAGTTTCTACAGTTTCAGAGAAGAGTTTAAATGACTAAAGAGGAAAGTCATTTATGTCTTCTTTATGAATTGTACTTTCCTTTCTGAACTGGGACCCAGTAATGAGACCATCTTTGAATTCGGTTCTTATTTCTGCCTCTCCTGAGGGCCATACACATTATACTTTCTCAGAACCAGTTTCTGTGTTATTGTGTAGACCTGGGACCCCAGGTTCTCATGCAAGACACAAGCTTAGCAATTCTGCATGGACCTCTATGATCCTCTGGTGCCCAGCCTAGAGGCTGCCCAGCCACTCCTCAGGGCGTGATCATGCTGTGCTAATCTCTGCTCTGCATCTGACCAAGTCCTGAGCTCTTGTTCTTGTCAGCTACTCAGACCTTATGAGGGTCTAGCCTTCCTCTGACGTCAGCGGCATCTCCTTGGTCTGATTTTGGAGTCTATCTTTTTATTCAACCCTAGGGGTGTGCCTGTGTGTGTGTATGTGTATGCAGGCACGAATGTGTGCTTGAGAGAGAAGGGAGGAGGGGAGAGAGATTTTGTTCAGCATTACTACATATTTATGTTTGCATATTTATTCTACATATTTCTTCATAATGGAGAATTCTATTATCAATAGACATACTGACCAAAAGTACTGATAAAAAGTTCTGGATATGTTTACTAATTACAACTTACATTCTTTTTGTTTCAACTATTTTATATGCTAGAAGCAAACTTTCTTTTTCCAGAGCATTAAAGCAGCTTGACTGATAATCCCCCTACAGGTGATGATCCTGCAGACAAAGCCCCCTGACTGAGACGTGCTTTCTCCTATCCCTTCTGCTCCATCTCCCTCCATTTTCCCACCAGACTTCTTTTACTCACGAGGAAGCAGCAGAGAAGACAGAGATGCTCTGCCCTGCCCTGGGTCTCAATGGAGAATGTCTGGACAGGACATTCTCTTCGCCCTAATGTTTCTTCCTACAATTTACATTTCAGGGCTCATTTGCTAAGATAATGTTTTAGTCTGTGTCTAGTGCTAAAGTTTACTCTTACGGGTACCCAACACCTTAGATCACCTGTACTTTGTAGAACTCCAGGTGGACAGAATATTCATACTTTTCATGGTTCTATCTCAAGATCCAAGACAGATGTTGATTAGCTGAGATTAGATAAATTGTTACCTGTTAGGTAATTTTCACAGGCATCTCTCTATGCTTGAAATTATTGCTATAATAAAATCAGAGGATGGTATCTTTTTATGAATGTACACAGAATGTTTTTTTTAAGTGACTTTATTTTACAAAACAAAGATAAATGTACAGATTTTAAACATTTTTTGCTTAAAATTATACATTTTTGTCAGTACTGTTTTTTCAGATATTAAAATAATTTTTACATAAAACTCTGTGAATATATTTTTTAGTCAGTACTTGATTTTTTCAAGGGCTTGACAGTATGCATTGAAAACCTAATAGTTACAATGAGCGTAAAGTACATGCAAAACAAAACGCAACATGGAAATAGTCAAAGTCTTCTTGTTTTGAATTGTTTTAAGAAACAAAATTATCATGATGGACTGGCTTTAAAATGGCCGATAATGTAATATTGGTCTCTGCACCACCTTCTGCTGTATATAGTTCTTAAGATGCTCTGAGAATTTTCTCTGCATCATAGGATTTCAGGAGGTGAATTGCTATGGGATGCTAAGACTAGGGTTTCATAGGCTCCAAGTTAGTTCTAGCTTTTCTTCCAGTATGGGAATTGTGAGTAAGGGTCATTCATATACTAGAGACATATGTCTACTCTGGTAGAGTTTTCCAATTCTTTGAAAACAGCGAATCCAGCAGTGCCTGCAGCTGAACTGGGAGGTATTACTGGGCAATCCAGAAAGCCACAGTGGGTGTGTAATCCTCAGTTCTACCTCAGAGATACTTTTGGGACGGATCTGCCATTCTGTGAATTCGCAGGTTCATGTGCTATCGACTCAGGAAATGCCCAAAGTCAGCTTCAGTGGGATGTTGGCACTTGAATGTTCTGGCAAACACCCAGAATTACAGCTGCAGAGAACATTGCGGGAGGTGACAGTGTAAAACCAAAGGGCATAGGCTATCTAGCAATGATAGTGAAAACAGAAGCTCCATTGAAATAGAAAGTTGCTGGATGTGTTGTGTGATGCAGACTCCTCATAGGTTTTGCTGAGGCAAGACCTACTGGAAGACACATATATTTGGAGTAAGTATGAATACAACTCAAGGGACAGTGAAGGCGCTAGCTTTGCCAAACTCCATTGGTCTCAGGGTTTCACTGATCTTTACTTTGTCAAGGGAGGCAGAGCAGAGAAGTTCTCCTGGCATTGCAGCTGGTCCTGGTTGCTCTCACTGATTCATGCCTGCCTGTACTGGCTGGTTTAATGTCAACTTGACACAGGCTGGAGTTATCACAGGGAAAGGAGCCTCAGTTGGGGAAGTGCCTCTGTGAGATCCAGCTATAAGTCTGTAAGGCATTTTCTCAACTAGTGATCAAGGTGGGAGGACCAAGCCCATTGTGGGTGGTGCTATTCCTGGGCTGGTGGTCCTGGATTTTATAAGAAGGCAAGCTGAAAAAGACAGGGGGAGCAAGCCAGTAAGCAACATCGCTCCAAGGCCTCTGCATCAACTCCTGCTTCTTGACCTGCTTGAGTTCCAGTCCTGACTTTCTCTGGTGATGAACAGCAGTGTGGAAGTGTAAGCTGAACAACCCCCCCCACCACCACCACCACTTGCTTCTTGGTCCTGATGTTTTGTGCAGAGATAGAAACCCTGACTAAGACAATGCCCATTTGGCAGAGGCCTAGTGGTTTCTGCTAGACCGTGCCACTGCTGCTGATTTGTATGTGATATCCTGACACTACTAAACTGGATTGCTGGTATCCTGACATTGGAAATTGCAATTACCCCCAAAAAACTACTTCTAAATAGGTCCATATCTTCTTGTCCGACTTTTTTTTTTCTCCCCTGACTTTGGATGGTAGGCTTGAAGTGGGGTCAAAGCATTTCAGAAAACATCAAAAGTAGGTTAAAAAAAAAAGAAAACCTAAGCACACATGCCATCATCCTGAGAGAATTTTTATAGTTTAGGTCACAGCTGTTCTCCCAGTGTGGAAAATTCGTTGGTTCATATTCGAAAGAATTTTTATAAAATATGAAGTCTCTTTTGAGGTTCTCTATAGCTTGGTAGTATCCTATCTAGGTTTTAGGCACTGATCTAAAAATCTGTGGGTGGGAAATTAAAGGTAGACACAGAATGTTAATAAAACTTAAGATCCTTAAGTGTAAATCCTGTGCCTTTAGGACCATTGGGGTTTAGAGGAGTACAATTAAGCAAATCAACTTTAAGATGTTCTCCGAGATTCTCTCCCCAGCCCACTATATGTTCTTCTTCACCAGAACCAGAAATAACATGGAGTTTCCTCCCATGCTTAGCTTAGATAAGATAGCACAGATGACTGCAAAGCAGAGACATTATCAGAATGATGCCATCACAGGAGCCAGTAAAGGAGAGGGCTTTCTGTGCTTAGTTGCCCAGGGTGGCTAGAGAGTTGAAGGACAAGAAGGATTTTACCTGCCATCCATAGCCAAAAGATTGAGGGAATCCATCAGTCAGGAAACATGGATAGACTTGTACAACTGAGCCAGTGAAGCAATGCCAAGCTCTAACGCATAGTCCTGTGACCAAAAGTAACTCAGTTCTGTTAAAAACAAGAACATGGTTGGAAGCAAATTTTTCTCCACATAAGAATTCTTCTTTGGAGCAATCAGAGAGCAAAAAGAAGTCAAAGGGATACAAATTGGAAAGGAAAAAGTCAAAATATCACTATTTGCAGATGACATGTTAATATACTTAAATGTGCCCAAAAATTCCACCAGAGAACTCCTACAGCTGAAAAACAACTTCAGCAAAGTGGCTGGGTATAAAATTAACTTGAACAAATCAGTAGCTTTCCTCTACTCAAAGGACAAACAGGCTGAGAAAGAAATTAGAGAGTCGGCACCCATCATAATAGCCAGAAAGAATATAAAATATCTTGGGGTGACTCTAACCAAGCAAGTGAAGGATCTGTATGACAAGAACTTCAAGACTCTGAAGAAGGAAATTTAAAAAGACCTCAGAAGGTGGAAAGACCTCCCATGCTCATGGATTGAAAAGATCAACATAATAAAAATGGTCATTTTGCCTAAGGCAATCTACAGATTCAATGCAACCCCATCAAAATTCCAACTCAATTCTTAATAAAGTTGAAAAGAGCAATTTGCAAATTAATTTGGAATAACAAAAAAAAAAAAAAATCCAGGATAACAAAAACTATTCTCAACAACAACAACAACAAAAACTGCCAGGGGAATCACCATGCCTGACCTCAAGCTGCATTACAGGTCAATTGTGATAAAACTTGCATGGTATTGGTACATAGACCAGAGCAGGTAGATCAATGGAATAAAATCAAAGACCCAGAAAAGAACCCACACACCTATGGTCCCTTGATCTTTGACAAAGGAGCTAAAAGCATTCAATGAAAAAAGGACAGCCTCTTCAACAAATGGAGCTGGTTCAACTGGCAGTCAGCATGCAGAAGGATGCAAATCGATCCCTTTTTATCTCCTTGTACAAAGCTCAAGTCCAAGTGGATCAAAGACCTCACATAAAATCAGGTACACTTAAACTAACAGAACAGAAAGTGCGGAAGAGCTTAGAACACATAGGCACAGAGAAAAATTTCCTGAACAGTGGCTTATGCTCTAAGATCAAGAATCGACAAATAGAACTTTATGAAATTACAAAGCTTCTGTTAGGCAACAGACACTGTCAGAAGGACAAAACAGCAAGCAACAGATTGGAAATTTTTTTTTACCAGTCCAACTTTTGATAGAAGGCTAGTATCCAATATATACAAAGAACTCAAGTTATACTCTAGAGAATCAAATAAGCCTATTAAAAATGGGGCACAGAGCTAAGCAAAGAATTCTCAACTGAGGAATATCGAATGTCTGAGAATCACCTAAAGAAATGCTCAACATCCCTAGCCATCAGGGAAATGCAAATCAAAACAACCCTGAGATGCCAGCTTACACCAGTCACAAAAGAACTCTCATGGTATGTACTCACTGATAAGTGGATACTAGCCCCTAAAGCTCGAAATACCCAAGAAAAAATTCACAGAACTTATGAAGCTCAAAGAGAAGGAAGACCAGAAGATGGACGCCTTGGTCCTTCTTAGAAGGGAGAACAAACCACTCATGAGAGGTAATAAAGGAACAAATAGAGGAGCAGGAATGGAGAAGAGATTATCCAGAATCTGCCTTACCTGGGGATCCACCCCATATGCACCCAATAAACCCATGCACTATTGCTGATGCTAAGTAGTGCTTCCTGGCAGGAACCTGCTGTGGATGCCTTCTTATAGGCTCTGCAGAGCCATACTGATACAGAGGAGGATGCTTGCAGCTAACCATCAGACTGAACACAAGTACCTCAATGAAGGAGCTAGAGAAAGGACTGAAGGAGCTGAAAGGGTCTGCAACTCCGTGGGAAAAAATAAAATTATCAACTACCAAAACCCAACACAGCTCCCAGGGACTAAAACACTACACAGTGAGTTCTTATGGAGAGACTCAGGAGCCCAGGTACATATGCAGCAGAAGATAGTATTTTCTGGTGTCAGTGTGAAAAGAGGCCTTTGGTCCAGTGAAGGCTCATTTTTCCCAGTGTAGGGAGGGGAATTCCAAGGCACTGAGATGGGAGAGGGTAGTTGGGACAGGGAGCACTTTCATGGAGGCAATGTGAGGGGGGATGGGATTGTGAGAAGGGGATAACATCTGAAATGTAAATGCAGAGAATATCCAGTAAAATTAAAATAAAGAAAAGCAAACGAATAAAATAAAGAAAAAAGAAAAGAATTCTGTTTTGCCTAAACCTTAGATTTTAGCATTGGAACTTCAAAAGCAGAGAGCTCAAGTACACGGTGCAGGACTTCTGCATTACAAAATTCTGAGCTAAAAAATGCTGTAAAATCTTGTTTGTACTGGCAAATCTTAGTTAATTTTTGTACAGTAATTGAAAAAAAATTACTAAACTGGGTTCTGGAATACCAAGTATGTAGAGGTTGGTTTAGATTTAGAAGAAAAAGCCAGAAGAATTTTGAGGATATCACTTTTGAGGTTGATTAATTAAAAACAAAAACAAAAAACAATAACAAAAAAAAACCTAAATTACCTTCAACAAATGACTAATATAAATAGCAGATGTTAAAGATATGGCTGATGAGGACTCTAACAAAAGTGATCAGTAGTAGAAACAAGAGAAAGTTGGGACATTAAAGCCTCGTTAAAAGAAAAGAAGGAGGTGGGCTTGTGGTCATTAAAGCTGGGTACAAAAGAAGTTCCAGAAAAATAAGCTTCATTAGGAAGAGATTGACTTTGCAAAGCTGTTCAACAAAAAGCATGCAGACTTGATGATTAGGAAAATTCTCAACCAGCTTAGAGATTCTCCTTTGTAACAAGAGTCTTATTGGATAGCACAGATAAGGGGCTAGATGTATGATTTTATATTTCTTTACTGAAGACTTTAAAAGATCAAAAGGTTAACACATTCAGTTATATAAAAGATCCTCTCAATTTGAAGGTCTTTCTCTTGGATCCTTTGAAATGAGAAGGACTTTGACGTTTAAAGCTGACTCTCAGACACCTCCACAGATGAGAAGATTGCAATTATCTGTAAAGACTGTGTGGCTTTTGTCTAATACGCGGAAATCCTATAAAACACATAGTGTCTGGAGACAACATCTGAAACAGGGCAGCATGAAAAGAAGTTACCATCTTCCCAGAATTCTCCTGGTGAGAAGTAGGATGGCAAAGAGTCTCAGCTGACAGCCTCTGCTACCAATCATAAAAAGGGGGTGGAGATGAGCCAGAGAGTGGAATCCTGAGTCTGGGTGGCTGACTTCAACAGCCTAGGTATTAGAGGTTGGGGTTGGCGACTAGAAACAGAGGCTTCCATCTGGCCTCAGGAGGAGCTAAGATTACCTGTATCTGCTCTGTATGAGGATAAAGTGAACACTGCAGACAGAGAAGGAGAGAGCGCTTCCTGAAAACAGGTGGTCTCATGTCTTTCTTTTGACCTTGAATCATTTCGGGGGATGGGGAATGGGTTCCTGCTACCTGAGAACTGGAAGATAAACATTCTCTAACAAGACTTTGTTTAGTTTTAATATTACAAGGCAGGCCCATGGCCCTGAAATAGATTTTAACTAAGGAGAAGGAGCAGGTCCAAAGATATTTCTATTTTTCTTCATATGTTAGCTATAATTATATGGTACACTGGCAATCTCATTGAGAAAAGAACCCAAACACATATACAGATACAACAATACTGAAGTTGATCTAAAGGGATTCAGTTCCAAATGAAGACTGAGATGAGCCATTGTGGAAAGAAATCAACAAATGGCAAACTGGGTAGCGAATGTGGGAGACCTCAAACTCAGTGAGCCCACTAGAATGGGGCATGGCTCCAGGTGCACTGAACACATGGGCTTTTTTTTTTTCTTGCTCGAGCTAGTCAGAGTTCAGAGCTGTCACTTGCTGATTGTATGAACATGGGGGAAATTATTTAAATCCTGAGTTTCAGTGTTTGTATGTATGGATTTGTATAATATTCAGAGGGTTGAGGCAAAACGTGAGAAACAGATAGCACATGCCTGGAACCCAGAAAGAGCTCTACAAATAGTACAGTCATTACTGATATTAATATTGTTGTAGTGAAGTGGTAAAGCAGAAGGGAGCTGGAATCAAATCAGACATTTGAAATAGAGATCAGCTAAAGTTAATTATAACTAGAGGCAACAGAATTAAACCAGCTTCAGAAACCAGTCATGGGCACAAACCTTTTTATCTTTGCCTGCGGTTGTCCTTAGCTGATGAGAGAATACCCTCAAAGGGACATTACTTGGTCAACAGTGGTGGCCACATAGCTGGTTTTTAGTGCCAGTGCGTTGGAACATTCTGATCAGAACATAGAGCATGCAACTAGCTGTAGTGATTCACTCTAGACCACGGGGCCATTGACTCCAGCGCAATAAACTGCAAAATGCAGACTCATTAGCACATAGTTGAAAAAGATAAAATGGGCAACATTTCTCATATGCTTTATGACTTGCTGACTTCATTGTAAATTACACAGATAAGCCTTCTGCTGTGTGCTCTGTTTCGAAATCTCAAGGTCTCCTTTAAGGAAGTAATGTGTTTCAAAGCAGTACATTTACTTGTTCTTCAGGCACTGACTCTACCATCCTCCTTCATGTCTAGTGTGTTGGGCTGCCTTTGCCTCTCTACCCATCTGCTTTACCAACAGGGTAGTGCTATGGGCTCTTAGTAAGACAGGCTGACCGAGAGTGACTATATCCTCAAAGGTCCACATGGGATGACTCTCCATCCATTCACTCAACGTGTTCCAGGAACCTTTCAGTGTTGTATATCTAAGACCCCAGCCCTCCACTGTATAAATTCCATGTCCTTGTAAGAAGACACTCCAAAATAAATAGTTTCTCTTCTGGTAGTTTCTGTTTTTAAAAGATGTATTTGCCCATGCTGCAACAAAGAAAGTATACATTTTTCCCCCCTATCTCATTCGAAAACCCTTAGTAATAAGACAGGGAGATTTGAGTTTCAAAGTTTATCAGGACAACAAAAGTGCTAATCAAGGAAAAACAAAAACTAGAAAATAAAGTGAATTATATTGTGCTTGAAATTGAGTTGAGTATCACCACATATAACAAATTAAACATTTTCTTATTTATACATATATGCTCATACATACACATGTCCATATACATATACTTCTCATCTAATTTTAAAATTTAATTCTCCACTTCATGGAGTACTAATGATTCTCTTAGCTCAGGACAGTAAGGAGGTCCATTTCTTCTTACCAAATGCCCCCACTACCTTCTCTCTCATTTCTTGGGGTTGCACCATCAAGTCATACCATGGGTATCTGCCCCTCCCTACTCTGGCCTCTGCTGCTTCTTAGTGTGAATGCTCCCATGTTTGTGGCATTATTAGTTTAGCTACGGCTGATCAGAGTCATAGGCCTTGAAATACACTTTTTGTCCTGGCTGACTGCAGTGGGGCTCAGCAACCCTCTTCCTATTAATCTTCCTCCTTTACTTTAGGCCCTTAATTGCTACTGCATGCATTCGTGCACCACAGGAACTGCAGGATATGGAAGTGTCCTCTGCAATTTCCTTCAAATGTCTGTGACTGATTGCCTCTCAACCCCTTGAAGTGCCCCGATGTCGAGGAAGGAGAATAATGACAATTACAAGGCTGTAAGGAGTGGGAAAAAGAACCTTTTGAAATCATAGTGGTGCTTGGAAAACAGATTCTCAGAGATGGTACCTACCAGTCCTGGCCAGAGTCCTCTGATTCTTCTGCATTCTTTCCTACTACGACAGACACTCCTCCACAGCCTGTCTAATGGCGAGGCCAAGGATACCTTTGAGAAGGGAAGGAAAGCTACTGAATCTCAGTTACAATCAAATGATATAAAATGAAAATTCTGCCAATTTATGTAGTATTTCACCCATGCTAACGGAGACACTGACACAGAGAACTAATGTGACACTTGGCAATATGGTGACTTTAAGTGTTAAAACTGGCTTTCAGCACCTTTGTGTTTTCAGAAAATAGAGAAGGTAAGATGAGAATAGTTGGAGACTTTGGGGGCCTTGGGAACATGTCTTTGATTCACTGTAAACACAAAACTTGACCTGCACTTTAACATTCACTCACTTGTATCTCTTGCAACATGAGAGATTCTTTGCAAATAAACCATCTGCATTAATTCTGAGTCCCTATAGAGTTGAGGACTAGCCTCCAGAACTGTTTTTCTTGGCTGGTCTCTGGCCCTCTCAGCTGATAACTCCTAGGTGTGGAGTTTTGCACAGTTTGACGGGGGTGGGGGGTGGGAGGGCTATTGTTTTTGTTTATGTGTTTGAGAGAGTGAGATCGAGAGAAGAGAGAGAGAGAGAGAGAGAGAGAGAGAGAGAGAGAGAGAGAGAGAGAGAGAGAGAGAGAGAGAGAGTCACCTATGTGTGAGTGCCCATGGAAGGCTGAAGAGAGCAGCAGATTCCTTAGAGCTAGAGTTACAAGAGGTTGTGAACTGCTTTACACGGGTGCTGGGAACTGAACTGGAAACTGTTCTTATGTAAGAACAGGATGTGAGCTTAACCACTGAGCCCCTTCTCTAGGCCCTTTTGTTATTCATTTTAATTTTCCAATTTGATGAAGCATCTCAAATATCAGAGTTAAAGTAACATACTGGATAAGTTGTCGTTTTCAAAAACCTACTTTAGGGTACTTACATGCTTCAAGTTTCTTTTTACCTCACAGACCAGAGTTAGGGGGAAAGGGTTAATGAAAAGGGGGTTGTGAAGCTGTTTAGAAGTAGTTCCTTGGGGCAATCCCAGTCTTCCTTGTCAGGATAGCAGCATACCAGTTCAATAACAAATAAGCCCCGGCAGCTCAATCCAAGAGAAACACCAGGACTCCATCAAATCGGCAAGAGCCAGCAAAGCGGCCAAAACCACCTGGAATACCAGGAGAAGTTCTTTGGCACATTTCTCTCTACAAAGTGAAGGCCAGTGAAGACCAGCAAAGCATTTCAGGATGTAGCAATGCAAGAGCCTCCTCTCACGTTTGTGGGATTCCATTAATAGTCTTTCTAGCCATCTTGTGCCCTCTCAAAGTGTCTGTTTTCAGGAGAACACCACATATCCTGACACAAGACAGATTCCAGAAAAACATCACGTGATACAACTGAGCTGTTAAAGAAACCAGAAATTTCCACTTCAATTTAACAATGGTTAGATAAGTAGAAGACAGTAAATATTTTATGCAGAAAGAACTCGAAATTAAACTGGGATTGCAATTTTCTCTTATGAAAATTTAATATTAATCCTCCAAATAATATTTTATGGGTAAAGAAGTTAATGTCGAGCAGGAGGTTTAATTAAGCAAAAGAAATAAATCAAGAATCACATAATTTAAAAATGTTCCCGGTGTTCTTTGGCTTGTCATTAAAATTTAGAAATGAAGATAAGTAAGCTTATTAAATGAACCCATCCCACCCTGTTTACACAAGACTAAACAAGTCAAAATTAGTTCTCAGTATAAGCCTACAAGTGACAGGCAATGTGGGGCGATAGCCAGAGATGGCCAATGGAGAGCCTACTTGCTCATTTTCAACCATCTTTTTGAAAATGACAACTTCAGGATTTTGTAGATGGCTCAATGTGTCAAGGTGCTTGTTTTATACTTGTTTAAACTGACCTGAGTTTGAATTTCTAGCTCTCACATAAGAACATGTCTATGTGTTTCTGTAACCAGCAGACATTTGCAGCAGATACCCTCATGCTGGACTTGAGAACAGTTGTGAGCCAACTGATGTGGGTGCTGAAAACTAAACTTACATGGTCTTAGCCACTGAGCCTTCTCTATAGGCCCTACAGCTTCTTTCTCAGAAGAATAAAATGTGATGGGACCTTCTCATCTTTTGTAAGGATATAATTTTAAGAAAGAGTCAGATGAAATAAAGTGCTAAGATGACCAAGAGCCAGATGTATTTTTTTTCCACATGATTTCCCAGTTGGCAACTTCAGTAGGAGAAACTAAGAATTAACTCTAAGTGCCATGTTTGGCTGTATTTTCTGCCAAGACTATCTGCCTGGATTATCCATAGTGATCCGATATAATTAATGAACATTTATGTGGTGTTTAAAGCATTCTAGGCAGTACCTGTGTTCACTTACCTTTCTTAATAACTCCGAGGGATGGATAACAATGTGGTCCTCATACCTGAAGAAGTTGAGATGTAAACAGATTATAGCAGTGAAGTATTTGACTCTAGATGAGCAGATCCTAGTTTATTCTTTAACTGCTACTGTAATGTTTGTGCTGTTCTCATGAATGTTCTTGGTTATTAATTTTGAGATGAATCCATTTTAGGAAACCTCACTTTCAAGAAGTCTCAGTATCAAAGTCTTGAACTTGAGGTTATTTCACCTTATTCCTACCATTGCTCATGCAGATCTGTCTAGCAAATAGGAAATCGATGATATGAAATTATAGTAGTGCCCATTAGCTAAAGTAGAATTGCTTTTATGTTCTAAAAGTGCCCACAGCTGACAGTGTCTGTTTCCATATTCTTAATAGTTATGATTTCCTCTGAGCTAATGACACACGGTAATTAAATGCTCCCTAAGACATAGAGACAATCGTGATAAGATTGTCACCATTTTGATTTCCTTGTGGCATCATTGTTGAGGGGATTAAGGAAAATAAAGACAATGGGGTGACTGCATTTTTCTTTTTAACATATTGACATTATTTTTACAAGGGAGTTTCTACAGGTTTCCAAGATCAAATCTACCAACCCGTTGTCTAAATAACCATGACCCTGACATTGGATCTCTTTGCCTTTCCTACTCAAGATTGTACCAGTCTTTGTCCCACCATCCTTCACCTTCAAGATCTTTTCAAAGCACATGCCACAATGTCTTCCATCTAATAGGTACTCTTCCTGATCCCACCCTCTTCAGATAATACCATCATTCCAGAGCCTGAACTCGCTTTTTCCCTCTCCAATTCTTTTTACATTTTATCTTAATTTTCTTCAACACATAAAAAAAACCATATATTTATATTAGATTATGTAATACTTTGTTATGTATGTATATTTTTAGTGCTTAAGAAGTGCAAATATATATTAAATATATATTTGCTTGTAATTATCATATATATGTAATCAATTATATATATATGTATCTTGTAATCATTACTTTTTTATACTAAAGAATTAAAAAAATTTTAAGACACTTTAAAAGTACACAGTAAATCAATATTATCTGCAGTCAACCCTACTGTGTGACAGTACAGCAGAATTTCTTATTCCTCCCTAGCTATGATCTCACACGCACTGTTTACTCTTTCCCTGTCCCGTGCAATCCAGCCTGTAGGAACCACTGTTTTCCCTCAACTCCTTATGAGATCAGCATCTTTGGTGTGCACATGGTGGACTCATATGCTGCTTGACTTTCTGGCCCATTTCATTTAATGATGACCTATAGTACCACCCATGTTCTCACAACTGACTTGAGTTCAACTCTTACAACTAACTTGCATTCTTCTCATCTGTTCATGAGTTGATGGGCACTTGGGCCATTCCCATTTCTTCACTGATGTCAGCGACGCTTCAGTAAGCATGTAGGTGCAGATGTCTCTTCAGCGTACTACTTTACTTTTCTTTGGCTACATCACTAGTATTAGGGTTGATGGATTGTGGGTGGTTCTTTGTTACTGTTCTCCAAACTTCATCTCCTCACCGGCTGTGCACATGCTTAGTGTTTTGTAGTCCTCTCAAGCACCTGTTCCCTTTTTCCCTGTTCACAGCTGTCCTTTCAACCGAGGTGGAGTGTGAAGTGACTGTGATTGGCATTTCCCTGATGATTAGCAATGTGGAACTATTTCTTCTTTACCTCTCTTCTCTGGAACCAGTGCATCCTCCAACTACAACAACACTGCACCTGCCAATGTTGTCCTTGTCCTCCATGTCCCACTGACTAACCTAAGTGGTCAGTTCCTAGTTCTCATCTTTATGGAATTAGGATCGAACTGACCAGAGCCTTGTCTTTGGAAAATGATTTGATTTACTTCTAGGAAGCCATTCTACCACAGGGCCTCTCTTCTCATTAAACTTGCCTGGGTCTTCCTTATTCTTCTAGCTCTTAGACTTTGGAGTATGTTGGGGGCTAAGTGTTCTAAGTATGCAAATTATTTAGATTATCTCAACTAACTTCCTAACAGTATAACTTCACATCATTTATATGCTGAGGAGTACCAATTAATATTCCTATGGAAGTCTACACAGACATACCCAACTATTTCAAATCTATATGCCAAAGCTGTGCCTAGGTTTCTTCTCCCAGACACACAATGCCCTCACTTCCCTGTTCTCAATGCAGATGGAATATGCTGTCTCAGTGCTCAGGCCAAGAGTCTTTGAGTCACTATTGATTCATATAATTTCCTTTATTACATTTACCTTCTGACATGGACAGAAGCTCTACCTATCTAATACAATTAGAAGCATTGCATCAGCTTCCTGGTCTTCTAATTCTTCCCTCTTCTCCTCCCATTTCAGTGTTGTACTTCCATGTTCTTTATTCAAAGCAGCCACGATGATCTTTGTGCACTCACAGGAGATTATATTACTCCTCTGGCAACAAATGAACAAATGGATTTCACCCATTACAAATAAAATCCAAAGTCCACCAGCCTCTAAGGCCCTGCCTACCTGTACTGTACCAATCATGTTGGATTTCATCTCATTCCTTTCTACCTGCCTCTGCTCCAGCTATGACTCCAGCCTCCTCTTTCATGAGCAACCTAGCACTGTCTCCCAACCTTCTGCACCTAAAACCATGTAGTTTGATGTCTATATGCAGGTGAGGGATAGCACTAGTTAGGTCAAGGTGATACATGATTGGATGGGTAGAAAGTTGGGTGGGGACAAAGTTTTTGATAAGGTGGAACAGAAAGGAAGGAGGAGATTCAAGATAGAGACAGCAGAGGAGGATGGTTCAGATCAAAATGAACTAGATCAGTTTTATCTTGTCTAGGTGGGTGGTTTATATCTTTATTAATTGGCAGTGAATTTATTGTTTGGGTGAATTGTGGATTGAGAATTTAACGTATAAATCTGTTTGATAAGTTATTGATTGTTGAGTCATGTTTTTACTGGGCTGTGGAGAACAGTGTGTAAAAGAAATGGCTGAGAGGCAGCTGGAGCCTGCAGATCTGGCTCTGTTGCCCGCATGAGGTGAGAACACGCGGGCCCATAGAATGAGTTGTGTGGGTGCCAGGCTTGGTATCTAACCACCTAGAGGACCGTGTGAGACCGTTGCCTGGCTTCATACTGGAGCTGCTCCCGCAGAGAGACCTAGAATCGGTAGCAACAAAACCATCCTCCTCATCCAGGATGTCTGCACAACCCTCTTCTCAGTTCATTGAAAGGTCCACACAAATGTTTTGCTAGTGGGAGCATCCTTGATGACCCCCTTTTTTTCTATTGTCATCTATCATCCTGCCCTAGATTTCCCTCAGCATTTATCACCCCGGCATTTGTGTTTGTGTGTGTATACATATATTATATATACGTATACTTTCTAAATATAACATTCACTTTTTCTTGAATGCACACTCACAAGAAAAGAGAATTTACATTTTGGAGGGGGTTGGGTTTTTTTTTTCATTTCTTTATGCCCAGTGCTTGGTGCCAGGCACCCACAGAGTATTGGTTGAGTTTGTGTGTTTGCTGCACACACTGTATACAACCACTTAGCTGTACACAGCACATGCCTTAATGTTGAAATGGAAAGGAAGACCTGTCAGGCCCTGGGGGCCGCAATACAATGGATGACCTTGGACATGTTATGCAGGCTATGTGGGATTTTTTCCACTCATCTGTAAAATGAAGTGTTTGGATTAAATGTTCACAGGAATTACCTGAGCTCTAAGTTCTAAGAAGTCATGATTGAATGACTCCCGAGGCCTGATTACTTTTACTCTCCCTGACACTTCACGTCTTGAAATACAACATCCTTAGAAGATAAACTCCCTCCCTAATGAATAGTGAAAAGAGAGAAATTAAACAGGATTATGGGCAAATTTATTTCCGCAATGTCAACATAAGACACCATCATTATGTAACATCGCCCGTCCTGAAAAACAGACGTTTCTCCTAAAGAAGCCATGACAGTTATTTTTAAATCCACCTGGCATTTCAGTTAAGAATGAGATAACTAATGTGTTTACTCCAGAACATTTTCTTGGCTCATCCTATTATATGGACATAGGATATATCACAACAGAAAGCAGGTTATTGCCAATTTGCATGAGTGGGAAGCTCTGCTGTGCAGGAGTGCGCAATACAAGCGGCCAAAGCAATCTCTGTCTAAGACGTTACTTTGTTATGAATATAGGTATCACTTACTTCTGAACACTTATAATCAGAGAAACTAGCACTGCTGCGTGGGATGTCTCCCTCCTCAGTAGTTTCCACCTTTGATTCAGTGTGACTCTTTGGTTTTTCCCGTGTGTCTTCCTTGGCCTCTGGCTTCTGGATGGGTTTAGGAAAAAGCACAAGATGGGAGACTGGGATGAAGCAGGATTGTGAGGGTCCCCAGCTCCTTGCCCTGTTGGGTTGCCCTTGACTATCATTCTTCCTACCAAAGGTCTCCTGCCTGCCGCCCCTCCCCCATGCTTCTGCTGCCCCTCCCCTCGGGCTATCTCTGGTCAGCTCAATGCTGCCCAACTCCTCACTGCCTGAATTTTAGCTCTCCTTTCAATTTTCAGTACATCTCTTCAGTTTATTCTAATTTTTATTTGTGCCTGTTTATTAGTGAGAATAACTGATATAAAAAATTAGCAAGAGAATAGGAGACAAGAAGTTACAGGGATAGCCACACAGTTATGCCAGCAACCTAAAAGAGGAGAGAGATTTTGTGATTTAGTCCAGTTTAAGAAGAACATTGACTCCCCATTTGCTGCTGATGGACATCAGTCCAGTATCTCGGGAGCATGGAGCATGGAATGAAGGGATACAAGAGGATACTTTGCCCCTTGGGTGCCCTTTCTAAATCTGTACTTTCTTTGTCTAAATTTAAAAGGCAAACTTTGGTAATTACAAAGCACTTTATGTCTGCTGTAAAAATACAGACAAGCACACAAAATACTATGAAAAACGCCCCACACCCGCATAGCTCCCAAAAGAAAGTTATTAACAATAATGGCCTTCAGCATTTTTACATTCACAAATGTATTATTTTAAATGCTATTTCCCTTACTTGTCAATATATCCTGTGTAGTTCCCTTTCTTCCTACATAGAATTGTTAATGCTTGTGTACAGTTTCATCAAATAATTCATTTGATAATCTCCCTTATCGATATCTATCTTTTTCATTCTTTTAAGACTGTCAGAAATACACACATATATAATTTTTGTCAACTTTCATGTTTGCTGGGATTTAAAAGCTTATTTCTTAGTAATTAAAGTTTCTGAGTTTTCTTATTATTAAAAATGTGTTTATTTATTTGCATATGTGTAGATATATGCACTCATCCATTCTTAGCGCACATGTGGGGGTCACATGCATTCTGTAGCACACAGGTAGAGAGGTCAGATGACAACTTGTGGGAACTGGTTTTCTTCTTCCGCCTTGTGAGGCTCAGGTCATAGAATAGATAGCAATTGCCCTTATCCACTGAGCCATCTTGCTGGGTGCTGTTTTCTTATTCAGTCTTATACTATTCTTCGGGAGAAAATTTATGATAGTTTATTTTCTTACTAGCCAGGGGTAGATTTGTCCATCAGATTTCAGCTCAGCGTGTGAAACAATCAAGTGTAGGTCAAGGGAACATATCAAAAATATGTGAAGTTTGAAATCTGGCTGAAAAAGAGATCCCTGAAGTTCAAATAACCAGGCAGTGTGATTGTAAAACTGACTTTTATTTTACGTATCAAAGATCTGACTTTGGTTTCCTGCTCTTGTAGGAAGCTTTCAAGTTTTGCAGAATGAATGCCTTGCAAATTAATTCAGAGGCCCTTTTACGATTTAAATTCTGTTTTAATAAGGTGTGTGTGTGTGTGTGTGTGTGTGTGTGTGTGTGTGTACAGGTGCCTGGGGAGTCCAGAAGAGGATGTCAGATATCTTGGAGCTGGAGTTAAAGGTTGTGAGCCACGTGACGTGAACACTGTCCTGGGATCTCTGTAAGAGCAGTAAGCACTCTTAATTGCGGGTCCATCTCTTCAACCTCAAACCAGTGTTTTTGTTTTTTTGGTCTTTTTTTTGTTTTATTTTTTAAGTTCAGAAATTTAAGTCAGTCTTGAGTCTAGTCACATAGTTTCTGCTGTAGTGCAGAGTAGAGGAGAAATAGCATTGACGGAAAGATTTTGAGACTGAGAGCGACATGGGATTTATCTCTAGCACAAAACAGCTTGATTTGGATCTCTGAAGCACCCTGACTCAGAGATATGGCAGATATGCATGCTCTTGGGATTAAATACCATGTCCCATGACATAAGTCAGTTTAATGACCGGTAGGCTGCACTATTGTCTCTTCAGGTATATTGGGATTTATGTGAGCAAAACCCAAAAAAGTATTCTCTTCAGTGCTATCTTGTCTGCATAGTTCTCAGTGCATCGGTTTATTAGATGAGTCACTTTCATTTTACTCCTGCAAGACTATACCGGATACAAAAGATGCCACTGTATAGAAATGTCTCTTGACTTCTAGAAGGTCATAAATTATGTGCCAAAGCAGAGGTGGCTGTACTATTATGGTAGTTAAATTAACAGAAAAAAAAGTAGAAAGTAAATATGTTTATTAAGATGTCCAGTTGAGCTTTTATATGTGATGTTACATTTTATATGGGGCTGCATATTGCCGGTCAAAGGTAGAAAGGATGTCTGTAAGCTGCAAAGATTGATCTAAATAAATTAGGCACCACAAGATGAAATAACTGTTTGCTTTATCTTAATGCTTTGTTGAGAAAGAAGCTGACTATTTTAACCTTTATTCATGGTATCTTCCGTATTGTGACCACCGCTGTAAAGTCATTAACGTCCTGGAGATAATAACTCGGGAACACTGCACAGAAGTCTGTTTGTTCAGATTCAATATCACACAGGTAGCTTGAAATTAGAGGCCAGCCCTTTCCTATTGTAACGCTTTCGTTCTGAGCTTCTACTTTCGGTCTGGGAGTGAGAAAGTCTCATTTCATGGTGCGTTTAATGGCTGTTTGACACTCATCTAGGTGTTTTAAGGGTAAACTTTGATGTATGCTTGGAGCACAAACATCATGCTGTCAGGTAGGGTTGTTAATAAGAAATAGATTATTTTGAAAATTGCTAAAGTATGGTAGAATATAAAAATGATTAAATGCTCTTGGAAAAATAGCATTACATTACATAAACCTATACAGAGCCTATTTTCCTTGGTTTGCTCTTGCTGGTGTGAGCCTGCTGATACGGAGAGAGACGTGGGACTATGGAAAGGAGCATCCTGCATCAGGGACAAGTCAGCATCCACATGAGGAAAGCCAGGTGGTAGGGGCTTGCCTTAGTTTGTTTGAAACATCGTGTCCAAGTAAGAGTTTGGCATTCAACTTCTCACTTACACTAACCATATGACAGCCCACTGCTGGCATGTTTTAAAGATTCCACATACGTCAAAAACTCTGTGCATTTAGATTCTCTGTCTCAACAAGTGTCTCAAAGGGCTAGTTAAGTGTCCTCAGCCAGGATTTTAATTTGACGCTTGCGGAGCCAATAATTCTCGATCCACACATTCTGCTCCTATTAATTGATGAGAAGTGAATGGAACCTTCCTTGGAGAAGTACTTAGTTCAGACTTCACCATGCTGCAAATAAAACTGCTGGCCTGGCTCCCACCCACAGCTATTATTCTTGGGCCAGAGACCAGGAGAAGGGTCCACTGATTTAACAGTGACCCTCTAAACTCGAATGTATGTCAAACACAATGTAAAGCGCTGGCAATACAGAGCTAAATAATGCAGATCTATATGGATGCTATGCCAAGAAAACAAACAATACACTAACAGGCACACCAAGCCATATCCGGAAGAAGGGGAAAGGAAGAAGGGCTGAGAAGGCCGTGCTGAAAATTAAGTTTTAAAGGAGGGCCGAGAGGGGTTTCCCAGTCAAAAAGGCAAGAGACCTCACAATCCCAGGCACACAGCAAATGCTCCCATAGTTCAGGAGAAATCCAGGGAGGTACCATGTAAATGAATCAAGAAGAGACGTATAATTAATCATAAGCAAAGGTTTTTTGCTTACGTAAGGGAATGGAGCTAGGTTTGTTCAGGTCTTGACGATATAATAAGATTCCACACTGGAGGTGAGAAGATAAGCCATTCTCCTAGGAAAAGCTGTGAAAAATGAAGATGTAAATGAGGCTGGCACCTTTTTCTACCTAGTCTTGGATATCAGACATATTTCTGCAAATAGATGCTTAATTTGGGCTTCCAGGACAGAGTTCTCTGTGGAGCAATTTACACCTCCAGATGTCTGTTTTCTCCACTTAGAGGTGTTCTGGGCATTTCGGGAGCCATGTACTCCCAATGACCTTTGGCTTGCCCTCCCTTCCCAAGCCTGTTATGAACCCACTCCTGCTTCAGTCTCACAGTTGCTAAAGCAAAATGCTAGGACTCACTGCTTGCTCTATCCCAGGCCTTTAATAGACAAAATTCCCAACAAGCTCGCTGATTCCTCTCTCAAGGCCTCACCCCTACATTGCACCCCAGGGCTTAGTCCAAGTGCTCATCTTTGCCTTCCCTTCCCACCTCATCTCCTTCCTTCTCAGCACCCCTGCTATCCGTCTCCCATGTAACCAGCAGAGCCATCCTTTTTACACCCAGAGTCTCACCTTGTCACGGCTTGATTGAAATTCCTTAGTGGCTTCCTCACTTGAGTCCTGGGCTACTTATCTAGACTCCGAGCAGCTCTCAGTTGGCCTCTTGTATTAACTTATCCACCTATTCTAGTTTGGGGTCTCCCGACTTCCGGCCCAGTTGAGGCCACTCCTGGCCAATGCTGTTGTTCCCATAGCTTTTTGTCCCCCACTGATGTCCGTCTCCTTCATGACTATTTTACTATTTCAGCTTGCCTTCTAATAAAGACACTCAAATTAGGCTGAATCTCACCCTACCTAAATATTGCTCAGGAGTTAACAGAATATGGAATGGCCTGTTCTTTCATGTATTTTTTTTTATTGTGTCTTTACTACATCCCATTGTTAGGATAATTGCTGTAAATACAATATCCCAAGTAAGCTGTACAGTCTATAGCTCCAGACATTTCCTTAATAAATATTTAATAAACAAATGAATGTTAAAGCTAATAATGTTTTAAAATATATGTATATGCTAATAGAATCAAATAGGAATACCAATTATTGATAATACAAGAATTGAGATGGTTGTTTATCTTGATCCCTTGTCATGGGTGAAGGCAAGAAGTTTGCCTGGATCATTACTGATAAATTTGGATTTCCTACATGCCTAGACTTGTTTCGCCTTTCTGGTTGCTTTCGTTTCTCTCCTGTTTAGAAGGCAGAGGTAGGAATGCTGTGAGGAAGAAAGAATATAGTGGCTGGAAAGGCTATGTAATGCAAAACATAGTCTCAGATGCTTTAGTAAAAGGAACCTTGAGCGGCATGTTGCTGCCATCTTGGTGATTTCAGAAAAGGCTTTCTTCATTTGGTTTTTAGATAGATGTGTGTTTAATTGTATTTAAGAGAAGGAAGCAGCAGAAAATGAATGGAGGGAGTGTGAAGAGATCACAGATAGAGGAATAAGGAGATTTAAGGATGGAGAACTACCCCTATGTAAGTGTCCTTTTGGGTCTCTGGACCATGAACATATGACCACTGAGGGAGGGACAGTCCTTCCTCTCCTTGGTGGGACTTTAAGGAAGGTAAGAGCTTTTGTGTCCCCTGTGAAAAATGAGGAGATAGAGGTAGGTCCTGTGCAGAACATAGGGAACATGTCTTGGAATGTTGTTGAGAAACTGGGGGCAATTGACCAGGAATTAAATTTGAAAAGATAATTGTCAATGAAGGTCTTGGAATCCATGGATTTGGTACCTGTGTTTACACAATTGTATCATTAATCAAATGGTTATGAAGTATATTCTGTCTTCTAGAAGACACTCTGAAATGCCAAGATTAGTAAATCACATGTTTTGCAATCTAATGGGACAGAGAAGAGATATGCTAATTAGCAAAGCATCGTGTTGAGAGACGAACTAAACAGTATACTGAGCCAGAAGCCAGGTGATGAATGTGGAGAGAGGCCAATTCTGGTCAAAGAGCTTATTGCTATGTAACTTAAGATTTTATGGATAGAATACTAATGATAATTAAATCCTTAAGGAGAAAATTCTTTGGAAAAGTCTTGAAAATGTAAGAATAACAGGTTGAAAGGAAGTTTAGATGTTGGCAGAGGTAGCTTGGAGGAATTTGTGACTCAGGTCTCTGAATTCTTGACCGATCTGGAGGTGGGCTGGAAGTCCACAGCCAGCATTGACAAGAACAGGTAGCAGGTGCTACATTCAGTGTGTATCTCCTTCTCCAGGAATTTCACTTAGAGAAAGGATGAGGTAGGTCCTCTGAAGCTTGAAGCTATGAGGAACCTTTTAGATCATGGCACAGAGGTTTCCTAGGGCCCAGCTCAGGCTCAACACTAGAAATGATTGCAAAGAGAGAAGGCAGGCAGAAGAGAAAAAAGAAGAGAGATGTGGAGGGAAGAAAGGAGGAAGGAAGGAAGGAAGGAAGGAAGGAAGGGAGGAAGGAAGGAAGGAAGGAAGGGGAAGATCATGTTCTTTGGTCTGCATAAGGCAACATACCAAGTAATGGCAGAGACGAGCAGGCATCAGCAGTAGGTGTTCAGAAGGGTCTCTGCTCTTCCATCCAGGCCAGTGCTAAGAGAAAGCATCAATTATAGGGCTGGGATGACCCAGGAGCTAAGAGTAAGTGTTTATTATAGGGCTGGGAGTTCTCTTTCATATATATGCCTTTTAAAGATTGGTTTTGAAGTAGCATCATTGCTGTATATATATATAAAAGACATTTATTGCCAAAAACCTGTAAGAGAATGCAGAAACGTATAAAGATGACTTATACCTCAGTGAAGATAATTTTTTAACCATGCGCACGTGCTCTCTCTCTCTCTCTCTCTGTCTCTCTGTCTCTGTCTCTGTGTGGATTCTGTCTGGTTTCTCTATGTTCTCCTTAAACTCTGGCTTTAGTCGTGTGGAGTGGGTTTCGCCTTCCACCATGCTAAGCCTTGAGTGGCTGTTCCCTTCCCAGGCTTACTGCTCCGCCTGTGGTCCAGAGGATCCCCGGCTGCCTCCTGAGCGGCTCCTAGGGATCAGAAAACATGCTGCCAGGGGCAGCCAGGAAGCCACTTAGCTTTTCCTATCTAAACTTGCAGAAGAGAAAGTGCCACACTAGGTTTGGCTAGGCAGCCCCTAGAGACTGCTGCCAGGCAGCACTGAGGAGGTGCCGCTCCGTCTTTTCCTAGCAAGACCCAGTGGAGACAGTAACATGGCAACCTAGGGTAGTGCAAAGGGCTTCGATTGCCTAAGCACACTGTGAAGCCCTGAACCAGTTCCAGCCCCCTGGAAACAACAGCTTATTTGCTTCCACTGAGAGCAGTAAAGCCAGCCCAGGAAGAACAATGCCCTCCATCTTTGTTAACCTGATAAGCATGACCTTTATTTTACCACATAGGTCGAGACTACTCTTTACCACAGCCCTGTTAATTCCTACTTTCCCTCCTTCCTCCCACCCATCTCCTGCCACTTGCCCCAGGAGCATAAAGCTTTCAAGTCCTGCTGTCCATTAGCATAAATAAACCCATGCTTTCAAGGTAAAAATAGTCTTAATGCTATATTTGCTAAAGACTGCATTACCATAAGAGGATAAAAATACTCCCCTGTAACAGGTAGGTCATATTCTTCAGAGGCAGTAACATGCTTTCATTGTGGTTTCCTGAAAGTTGATTATGTCAGCCATAGATTAGAATCAAGGTCTCAGCATACAGTACATTTCCACTTCAGAAACGGCTAAGCCAAGAGTTTTCCAGAGACTTGCACCTTTGTGTTTTAATTTATTTAGTTTTCTGTTGCCAATATTCTATAGGCAGTTCTAAAGCAAGTATGCACACGCGCGTGCACGAGCACACACACACACAAATGAAATGCCATTTCAATCTGATCTTTGCTGTATGAGCAACTGGATACTGTTATTACCTCTCCCCCACTTTATCTGTTGTTAATTGAAATTTGGTGTAACATTTATACGATAGATAAGAAAATACTGGGCTAAGAAACAACAGAAATGGCAAGAAATGGAAATGAGAGATCTCCGACGTCTGGAAGAACTGAAGAAGTTAATGGCTGAGCAGTCAGTGAAAGACAGAGAAAGGTAAGGGGTGGGGTTTAGCCTGTGGCTTTGAGCTGTGAAAGCATCATCTGCAGTGTGTCAGGATAAGCAATATCAGCGCAAGGATCTGCCACAAGTGTTACCATTCAATATTTATATCTACGAATGGAAGAATGATTTTTATAATGTCGTTTATAATGTCACTTCCATACTTAAACCTCCCCTTTTCTATGTTGTTCCTCTGATGGCCTCCCGGTTAAAGATCTCACAGGGGATCACATGGCAACTGGGTGCCCACTGTGTGCATGAAATGATACTGGTGGCCGCTGTGACTTAATATGTCCACCTGGGAGGAGGAAGCCATTATTTTAAAAAGAAAGAGTGCACTTCCTGTGATGGAGGCTGAATGGGGGGGGGGACAATCCACAATTATACAGAGCTGTGTGGATGTTCTGATGAGCCATCCTTAGAATTCCCCACAGTTACGTAGCTGAAGAGCTGAGAAGGGTGTTTGAGGTAATGAGCATGCCCTTCTTATTTTATGAATTGTACCAAGAGATTAAGACAATGCTTTTAAAGATGACTGTATCTGGGCCTAAGAGAAAACAGTAAAAAATCGTAGTAATCTGAAGAGGAAATTGTAAAATAAAAAGCTACATTCTCTAAAAGAAAAGCCCTGTTATATAAAGGGATCAAGAGCATACTAGGGAGTTGTCTGTGACTGAGGGAGTCTTTCTACAGAAGAGAGAAGTTTGAATCAGAGCCCATCTCTGCAATTGCTAATGTTCCTTCTCCCAACTGTCTACGCCCATCACACTATTTTCTGAGCATCTGAACACTTTAGAGTCGAATAAGGAAGCAAATATGGTAAAGGCTGAGCTCAAGGTCAGGAGGTCAAACAACCAAGAATAAAACGGCTAGTAAAGGCCAAGATGCAAGTGACTACCATTGGATAGGCTGTGGCTCAGAAAAAAGTAGTGGGATCCCCCGAATAACTGTGTTCCAAAGGGTAATGCAAAGACAGTGGTTAAGAGGCCAGCTGCGCCGTGTAAGCTCTCACAGGAAAAGAAAGAGAGCCACAGGAACTTGAAGGGCTGTGAAAGCAGAGCAGATGTGGAGTCCTAGCATTTGGGACAAGCCTCTAATAGAACGTCTCTCTTAGCAGGGAACTTCTCTGATTACAGAACCACTTTCAGTCTTTTGCTTCCTGTCCTAGTAATTATCAAGATTAGCTGATTCAGAGCTTCAGTTGAGAAGGAGAAAGAGAAAATCAGATTAGTGTGTATTACATAACAGGAAAAAAATAGCTGTCTTGCAGTGTAGCAAAAAAGAGCAAGGAGCAGGAGCCATAATGTAGGATTTTATTCTTGACTCAGCTTTGAATAGTGTATGACCTTGGGAACATCTGTTTTTACCTACCACAAGGCTCTGTCTTGTCCACCAGAAAACATCTAAAGGCTAAAAAGCTGGTCACTTTTAAGAGTTTGTGATATATCTTCTACTCCCTTGATAGGAAAGGGCAGATTTAAATAATTGTGAGGCCAATGTTAAATCACTGATTTTCAAATATCATGATATATCCAGGCTACAATTCTCTGAAATAAAGATTGTGATGCTATGTGGCTGGGGTTGTAGCCACTGGAAAAAGGCATCCACAGAGCTTTGGGCTCAGTCCCTAGCATCACAAACATGTGGTGGCAAATGCCTGTAATCCCAGCACTAAAGATGGAGGCAGGAGGATCAGAAGTTCAAGGTCGTCCTTAGCTACATAGCAACTTCAAGGCCACCTTGTCTCAAAGAAAGGTTATGGAGATAGAAATATAATTCTCATTTTGTGGTTTGAAATGCAGTCTTACATGTAGAAGTCTGTCACCCCAACCATGACTAAAGGCTACCACTCACCTGTAACCACTCTGGCACTAAGAGATTTGATGGGTAGTTAAAGAATTTTTCTCTAATAATACAATGCAATAACAATCGTGTTTAATATTTAGCCTAAGGCACATTTTCCAGATTGGATTAAGAAGACCTACAATATTAGCTTCCACACTTCCTTCGCGGCATACAGATGTGGCCTTGAGAGTTTGAAAACTGCTCATTTACCTTTTTCTCTCTGAATATGGAAGGCTACAATTCACAAAAATAACACATTCATCAGAAAACTGATGGGTGAAGAAAGTGAGACTTTCATCTTGGGGTTAAAATTGTTGCATTTTGAAGGTCTTTTGTGACTTGACAATAAAAAGACAATCACCTCTGCATCTCACTTTATTTAAAATAGTTTGTCAAAGTTCACACTAGCCTTCCAAATTCCTCGAGAGTGAGGGAAGACTACAGATCAGGGCTGTTGCTAATCAAGACCCGACTGTTCCTCTTACAGGTGTGTGAAGTTTGGGGAAATTAATGTCTCCGGGCGTTAGTAGGTCATGTGTACAATGAATATATAAATAGTATCCACGTCAGAGGATTAAAACTATTAAGTAGATATTGGATGTAACTCACTGCCTGGGACATGGTCAAACATTCAATATAAGTGATTTCCTTGAACTGGCTTCTTTCATGATGAGATGCTTCTAATGCAGTTGTGTTCAAACATTTACATTTTAAAATATTTTAAAAACATATAGTAATGAAGTCATTCATATAAAAATGAAACCATCTATATTAAACCAAACTGCTTCTTGATGCTTGCCCCCATGCAATGTCTTATCTGGAAATCGTTGCTATTATCAGCCATTTAACACCAGATTATCTATATGTACCTAGGCAAAAATTCAAGTGGAAGAAAAACCAAACCAACCTTTAGTGTGCTGCAAAATATAGTATCATTGTATTGGTCAGCTAGAGCTGTCATGAAGAAATGTGTTCACTTTTTCCACTGGGAGATTTGAGAATCTGGGGTTTAATCTTAGTTCTGGAGCCTAGAAACACCAAATGAGACAGAGTTCTAGTGAAGACTCCTTCCCTGGCCTTCAGAAAGCAGCTCTTTCATGGAGATTCACTTCACTGGGTTGAGAGACATATTCCCTGATGTGTTTTCCTATAAGGGTACTAATGCCCTTGTAAAAGGTTTCACCCTTTCTCTAGGTCACTGGTAATGAAGGTGTGTACATAGAAATTTGGGGCAGACACATTCAACACAACCATCTGGAAGAAAACAAAATGTATTTGTCTTACCACAGCCTGTCTGTTAACTTAGCTATTTCAGGGTTGCTGCTAGGAAAGAACACCAGTGGAACATTTAGAAAAGAATCCCTTGTCTGGCAGTGAAGTGTATGCAGCCACTGCCACAACAGGACAAACTAGAAAAAGGTTCTTCTCCTGGACCATGACACACAGCTTGGCAAACAAAGGCAAAACGAGGAGCAACCCTTAATATACTCCATGGCAATCCTCAAAGCAAAACCCTACCTAATCTTCTAAAAAAGAGAATAAGCTATTCATACCCTTTCTAAAAATTAGCAGTGTAGCCATCTGGAATTTAGAGTCATAAACATGTGAGCTAATTCTCCGACTTCCTTTTTTCCCTCTAATGTGATGGCTAACTATCTCAGAACCAATTAATACTGACTCATACTTACCCTTTGATTGAGTATGCCACTTTTATTATATATCACATATCTAATTATATTTATATGCCCATATGGACTCTTAATTAGATTAAATAAAAGTTGATCTCTATTTATACTTGTGCATGGACACCATGCTGTTCTATCAGCCTCCTGTGCTGTCTAGTAGGACAGGTATTTACCCCAAAAATAACTATTCTTATACTGTCACCTCTTTTACAAATTCTGTTGACTTTTGCATTAAAATAATGTTAAGGAAAACTGACTGCAACACACGCACAGACACAAAGACACACACAGACACACAGACACACAGACACAGACACACACAGACACACACACAGACACACACACAGACACACAGACACACAGACACAGACACACACACAGACACAGACACACACAGACACACAGACACACACAGACACACACAGACACACAGACACACACACACAGACACACACACACAGACACACACACACACACACCCAGACACACACACACACACACACTTTAATTTCCAAATCTAGAAACATGCTGCTAAAATAGCTTTCTGGTCCTTTCTTCTCTCAGGTTCTCACAGAATTTTTTTTTCCAGAAGAAGTTTGGAAATTATCTTGATTGGGATAGAAACTTATGACCAAGAAAGTAATTTCAGTTCCTTTTAAGGGAGAGAAAAAAAAGTCTTAAGATTGCAGCAGTGGGGATGCAGGGGCATGAAGCCTGGGATGCGTATGAAGTACTGAGATTAATTAACTTCGGTAATTCATGTCATTGAGGATGAAGTCAGAGAAAGATATAGGATCATGAATATAGTTAAATGTTTTTGTTGTTTTAATATCTTTTATTTATTCTTTGACCACGTCATACATCTATACAATTCGCCTTGATCATATCAACCCACAACTTCCTTTTCTCACTTCCTACTCCCCAAGACTCTATCTATCTGTGCATGTGCACATTATACCCCAATAAATGTAGTTAGTACTGCCGGCAAGACTGTTGATTCATCTGTTGGCTTGATCTTCTTTAGGTAACTAGGAGTTTTGTTTACTTGGGTTTTTCCTTTGCTTCTCGCTTTTTGTTTGTTTTGTTTCTATGTTTGCCTTTGCCCCTCGGGTTGAAAGCTTTAGTTATTTTGTTTTCAATTTCTTATTTTACAAGTAGTGTTTTGTTGTCAGTGCTCATAAGGACTGTACCATCTTTCCAGCCCCCTAAGCATTCTTTTTAAAATCATTGCTCAAAACTTAAATGTAATAGGTATCAGCTCCTAAGAGATCAGTTGTTCTCTCACTGTATCCTTGCTACCCCATTTGAAGAAAAGTGGGTCCTCAATTGTGTGATATTGATCTCCTTTTCAACATTAGGCCCCCTGATCTCAGGTAGTGGAAACTTTCTATAGTGATGGAAACCTGTCTGGAAGCCCTGAGACCAGCCTAGAACAAACAGCAACAGAATACCCTGTCTCAAGCAAGGTGAAAGGTGAGGACCTATAGTCACAGTTGCCTTCCAGTTTCCACAAGTGTACCGTGATATCCACATATCCACATCCATGTGTAGGCACGCATGCCCACATATATCTTTTTAAAAGCATCTTAAATTTTCATTGAAGAACAATGTCATTTAAGATTATGTCTTTAGAAGGAAGTATAAACTACACTGTCTATTGACTAGGAAGTGACTACCTCCAAATGGAGGGTTGGGTGCGATGACTGATATGGACTGTATTGGGGAGAGAGGGTAGTTCTTCAACTTTATCTGACTTTCAGCAGCTTAGTTCTTATCCCATTGACTGTCTATAGAGCGCTGAACGCAATAACAGGTATATAAGTTTCCAGTGCTTAGAGCTTGTTTGGTGAGTCCTCACCCTCATTTTCTGGACAAACATACATGGATTCGATATGGAATATTCCTTACTTCTTTGTCCTCAAATGGCTTTATTGAACCTGGCAGCAATGTGCACATCTGGAGTCCCCATCTCCTTCACGGCAAATTTCCGGATGTTTTTGCATGCCTGAGGGACACACTTCTTTAAGCTCACTGCATGGATACACTTGTGAGAGTCTCATTGGTGGTCTCATTTTTTTTGTTTGTTTGTTTCTCATTTTTTGGTGGGCACAAGTCTGCCAAGCCCAAGTGAGAAAGGAGTGAAAACTGGTGCCGGGGATTGTCTGATGTGCGTTCTGACTTTCCTAATTATTACCCCAATGTTCAACCTCTTTCCAGGGTTCAAGACAGCAATGTATATGTAATCATAACATTCTGGTATCCACTGGAAAGTATGAAAAGATGCATGTGGAGTTGGTTTTAATAATATATTCCATTTAATCCAATAACTACCTCAAATATTGTGGTTTCAATATATCACCAATATAAAAGTCACTAATGAGGTATTTTATAGTCTTTCTTCCTCTTAAGTATTTAACATCTGGTATGCATTTTGTACTAAACTCAAGCCAGTCACATTTCAGCCTATGTTGTCAGTGACTGCCATTGGACTGGAACAGCCTGTGTTATCAGGGACTACGATTAGATTTGAAAGTGGCTTATGTCGTCCAACTTGGCAGCCTCCTCGTAGTGGAAGGGAACAGGGAGGCAGTTGCCTATAGGCAGCTGGCATTTGACTTGGGACACACTGCAAACCTTGCTTTTGTTTGTTCATTCTCCTTCACACTTCAGGGTCTTCACTGCCCTTATCATGGTGTCCTTTGTATCTGTTGTCTCTGGTAGTGGGTCTCTGTCTTCATGGAATCTGCTGCTGAGAAAAACCAGTTTAATTTACCCTCAATATGCAGACCCACATCTATTGTCACTGTCTATGTATGGACACGGCCTGTGGCCCTGACAGTCCCCTCTTGGGTGAGTTCTTTCTCCTAGAATCTGCCAGCTCCTGGTTTTTGCAGAAACTTCCTTGTGCTTCTAATAAGACCCTTTTCAAACCATGAGAAATAAATGCTTTCCTCTGCTCTCTAGACAACTTACATGCCATTCCTGTTGTTTTAGATTTCTCAGCTCGTGCCCAGACAAACGACACCAAACCAACAGAGTTCCACGTGAAGAGGTTTAATAGAACGGGATGAGGATCAGGATCAAGAGAAGGGGAGAATGGGGGGGGGGTGTGGTTCAGTCTTTTATGGGGGTAGTGACGTCATTTGCTCCCAGGTGGAGGTGGGCTTCTGAACTAGTCTGCGTATCCTGGGGATGCTTGGCTGTTTCTATGGTGATAGATGTGCCAGGTCCTTGTCACCTGTGGGTGGCGCCATTGCTGGGGGTAGGAACTGTCCTAATGCCAATGATTCCTATATCATGTAGGTCATGGTATATGCTAAATGCAGGGCTTCCCTGAAATCATTTATTCTAGAGATGTGGAGAATGGGTCTTGTGTTGTTGGGCTTTTCCGTACCTGCCTCAGAACTTTTATCCTGCCCTATCACCTCAGCTAGGTTTCTTAAGGAGCAGAATGTAGTGCTGCTGGCATAGAAACTGTTTGTCATTGCTCTTTCTAGAACAGTGGAATAGTTGACAGGGGATGTTGTTTCCAAGAAAAAGAAATCAATGCCTGAAGTTAACATTTTAAAAATGTTTAGTATCTATTTAAAGAGAAAGTACCCCAGGACTCACTGGCTACTTGCACTGCTAGCAAGAGCCCCATTCTTCTTGGACACCCCAAGCCCATTGCCTTTTTGTAACTCCCCAGCTGCCCATGAATCTAGCAAGACCCCTGCTCCACTTGGCTGTTTTCCTTCAGACACTGCCAAGGACTAGCCTTAACTCAAAGAGGGGTTCTAAGACAGGGGTGTCTGGGAGCAGTGAAAAAAATTACTCAAAGTCAAATTGTGCTTTACAAGCTAATGGACTATGCTCTTGTCAAGACAGCTTTGCAGACGGCTCTCTGTTTGAGACAGTTTTCTCTTAAAATTCTAAAACAACAACAACAACAACAATAACAACAAAAACCCTCTGGATAGCTCATATCTTGCAGACCAAAAGCCCAGTCTTTTATTTACATATCAATTCAATCACTACCCCAGGTTCCCTTTTATTAATTATCCCACGAATCCTCATCCCAAGACCCCAGTTTCTTAGTCATCAGGGAAATGCAAGTCAAAACAACCCTGAGATGCCACCTCACACCAGTCAGAATGGCTAATGTAAAAATTCAGATGACAGCAGATGCTGGCAAGGAGGCAGAAAATGAGGAACACTCCTCCACTGTTGGTGGGGTTGTAAGCTGGTACAACCACTCTGAAAATCAGTCTGATGGTTCCTCAGAAAATTGGACATAGTACTACCTGAAGACCCAGCTATACCACTGCTGGGCATATACCCAAAAGATGCTCCAACATATAACAAGGACACATGTTCCACCATGTTCATAGCAGCCTTATTTATAATATCCAGAAGCTGGAAAGAATCCAGATGCCCTTCAACAGAGGAATGGATACAGAAACCCTTAAGGGCTATCCTGAAGGTCTCAAAATTTATCATTTTGCTGAGATTTTAGCCACACCCTCGCCTCCCAGACTCCTGTTGTCCCTGATTATCATAGTTACTAACTTTAAAGGAGGAACATGAGAATATGTTATTATTCTATAAACTGTCCTTATGCCCACAGCAACCATCAACTCATTTGGAGAACCATGTCCTGCTGGTTCTGTTACAGAACAGGAACTATGTCACACCATCTCTTACATGACTAAGCCAGACTCTGCAAGACACTCCAAACCTGCTTCTTTTCTAGGATCCCCCACTAACCTGTAGCTAGCAGGAGCCTTACTCCTTCATGGAATACCCTAACCTACCATCTTCTGAGAACTCCTCTCCTACTTTGCAGGACTCACATCACTCAGGTTTTAGGTAGAATCCCCACTTTTCAGGATGCTGATTCCCACTATCCCAGGAGTCACTGTATCCTCTTTGCAGGAACCTACAACTTTTTATTTACCCTGCCCTATAGCACCTCATCCAAATCATCTGAAAACCTATACTAGACTTGTATCATTGTCTATATAATTGAAATCATTGAAGGATCTGTATCTGTTGTTTGCTTACTCTGTAGACAGTCCTCACCTATTCTGCCTTCTATACCTCATTATACCATCAGAGAATTCCTGATTTCAGAAGCTATACCTTTCCCCTAGCTGAACTAGAGTTAACCCAGCGATGCCATCTGTGAATCAGAACAGAGTGGCCACAGCCTCAGTTTCAAACATCTCCTAGCTGATCTCAACCCCACCAAATCACGGTAACAGCAGTCATAGATCCAACCCCCACTCAATGCAGGAGAACTAGAGAGACTTATAGAAGACACAGCCAACAGTCTAACTCCTGGCACCCAAGTCTCACCACTAAAAGACAGGCACTGTAAAAATACCAAGACCGTACAGTCTCTCAGATCACCAGCTCTGTAATAGCTATGGAAAAACTTAGACAAAACATAGGGTACAGGATTCAAAAGAAGAATTACAAACACAGTCAAAAAGATGGAGCATGAAAAGACTCCTGAATGAACTTAAAGAGGATGGGAAAAAAGTCTTGATTGAAGCCCAAGGAAACAAAACACAAAGAACAGCTGAATGGAATAAAGAAGGCAATTCAGGATATGAAAATAAAAACCAGAAGAGAGACAGAAATGCTGAGGGAAACCTAGAGTGAAATGGAGCTGGAAATGAAAAATTCAGCAAGTCTAATAAAAAGATGAGTGGAAACATCAGAAGACAGCCTCACTACTAGAATGGATCACAAGACAAATAGGGAGATGGGGCCGGAAGACACAGTAAAGAGTTGGACCATTCAATAAATGAAAATGCATGGACTCTGCAGAATCTATGTGATATTATGAAAATATCAATGGTATGAACTTGCATGCGTGGAAAGAGGAAAAGACACCCACGTCAAAAACATAGAAAATAAATGTTTTCAACAAAGTCATAGGAGAAAATTTCCCAAATCTAGGGAAAGAGATCTTTGTCCAGGTACAAGAGGCATAGAGAATACCTAGTAGACAGAATCAGAAAGGACTCTTCACACAATATTATAAGTAAAAATAAAAAAATTTAAGAGACCCAAGTTTTATATAAAGGGTGGCCCATCTGGATACAGCTTATTTCTCAGTAGAAGCTCTAACCAAAATCCAGAAGCTCTTAAATTGGGAGAGATGTGCTTCAAATTCTGGAAGACCACAGAAACCATGCCATAATTCTTTACCTGGGATACTATCTAAGAGAAGGATAGAGAAAAAAACTTCAGCCTGATAATCAAGCTAAAGAAATATATGAAAATATATGACCACCAGGCCGACTCTACAGAGAGTACTAAACAGGACACTTCAGACTGAAGAGAAAGATGATCATGTATAAGAGGTTATGGGAAAAAACCAAATGATACCCAGATAGCTGTTCTGCAAAGTAAACAAACACCACAAATAAAATGGCAGCAATTAATACACATCTCTCAATAATAATTTTGAATAGTAATGGCCTCAATTCTACCATCAAGAAAAACAGGCTATATGACTGGATTGGGAGGCAAAGTCCATCTTTTTGTTGTTCACAAAAAGAACACCTCACCTTCAAGGATAGACACTAACTCAGAGTGTGAAGATAGAAAAGAGTATTGTAAGAAACAGTGCCATGGTCAGTGCTACCATTCTAATATTGGGCAAAACAGACTTTAATCAAAAACTGATTAGAAGAGATAAAGAGGGACCCTTGATTCTGGTCAGGGAAATAATTACCCAAGTGTGCATTACAAGTCCAATCATATACATGCCAAACTCAGATTACCAGTAACAAATACTACTTGGCAATAAATCATAGATTAAACCCAAAACACTAGTAGTAAGTGATTTTCTACTTTCACCATCATGCAGATAAACAATAAACAGAGAAACATCAGATTTAATGATGTCATAGACAAAAATGCACCTAACAAATATCTACAGAACATTCTACCCAAGCATGATAGAATTCACATTACTCCCAGAAACCCGTTAAAGTTTCTCTAAAATAGACCATCCATTGGGTCACAAGGCAAATATTAAATTTAGAAAAATGGAATAACTCTGTAAATTATATCTGCCTACGGGGAATAAAGCCTAAAATCCTTGGCGAAAGAAACTACAGCCTCATAAAAATGTGTAAATACATGGTGATGAACCAACACACTGTTGAATGCTAAGTGGGTTCCTGAACACACGAGGAAAGTAAGTTTTTAAATTTTGGAAGAAAATTAAAATATAACACTCCAAAGCTCTGGCATACAATAGAAGCAGTCCTTAAAAGGACATTCATAAGCATAGGAGCTCCACATTCCAAAGTCAGGAAGAACTCAGATAATGGCATGGAAGGAAGGTGGGAACACATAAACAAGGCACACCCCAGAGCCGTAGATGGAAAGAATAACCTAGATCAGGGTGAAAATGAATAGAAAGTATAGTCTTCAAGGATCCGTGAGAAAAAGAGTGGGTACTTTGAGAAGATAACAGGTTGACAAACCCTTATCTAATGTAACAAAAAGAGAGAGAAGACCCAAATTAACAAAATTAGAAATAATTAGGAGACTTTTCACCAACGCTAATACTATTTAACCCCAAGAGCATACTTTACTTATTTATTTATATTCATTTATTTACATTACAAATGTTGTCCCCTTTCTCAGTCACCCCTCACAGGGTTCGGCTTCCCCTTTGTCTCTAAGAGGGCAGCCCTCACCCTGATGCATCCTCTTCCTCTGAGCCCAGACAAGGCAGCCCTCTTCTACATATGTGCTGGGAGCCTCAGACTAGCCCGTGTATGTTCAGGTTCTGGTAGTTCCCAAGGGTCCAGGTTAGTTAACACTGTTGGCTTTTCTATGGGGTTGCCATCTCCTTGAGGGCCTTCAATCCTCCCCCTAACTCTTCATTAGGGGTCCCAAGGACGTACTTTAAAAACCTATATCCCACTGAGTTGGAAAACCTAAAAATAAAACAGGAATTTCTAGATGGTGTTGACCCACAGAGTTAAACCAAGATGAGATCAATAATTTACCAGACCTGTTACAAAGGAGGAAATTGAAGTGATAATTTTAAAGAAAAAATCTTGCAGCTAAAAGCAGTCCAGATCCAGATGGATCCAGAACAGAATTCTACCACACCTTTAGATAACTGCAACCCATACTTCTCAATGCTTTTAGGAAGCCAGTGTTACGCCTATGCTAAAATCAGATGAGAACCCAACAGCAGAAGAAAACTATGGGCCATATTCCAATAAACACAGGTTAAAATAATCCCAACACATACTGGAAAACTGAATTTACACACAAAAACATCTTCCTCATTATCAAGTTGACTTTATTCAGGGGATGGAGGAATGGTTCAATATATATAACTCAATAAATATAATACATAATCCAAATGAATGTAAAGGTAGAAATGATATTGTCATTTCAATAGATGCCCAAAAGGAACTTGACAAAATTCAACATCTCTTCATGATAAAAGTCCTAGAGAGAGTAGAGTTGAAGAGAACATAATAAAAGCTATATATGACAAACTAATCATTATCTTTAGAGAAAAGTCTGAAGCAATTCCATTAAAGTCCAGTAAGGAGACAGGGCTATCCACAGTCTCCACCCCTGTTTAATATAATGTTCAAAGTCTTAGCTAGAAAAATAAGGCAAAAGAAAATCAGAGAAATCCAAATGGGAAAAGAAGTCAGAGTGTCCCTGCTTGGAGACTGGTTCTACACAGAGAAGACCCTAAAGACTCTGCCAGGAAATCCAAGAACTGCCTAACACCTCATCAAAATGCCAGGGCAAAAACTAGCATGCTGAAATCAATCTCTTTCTGTGTAGTAGTCGTGCATACGCTGAGAGAGAAATCAGGGAAATGGTGCCATTCATAGAAGCCTTAAAAGCAAACAATGCAATGCAACGCCAAAGTGAACGGCTAATCCAAACATGTATTAGAGGATGCCTTTCATTTTGTAGGGAACTGAAACAGGGGTCCTCAGTATAACCATGGATATAAACATCTTCATTTTATTTTCTAACAAATCACCCATTCTTCATATTGTCTAATTTCTTTAACTCTACTTTCTAAGCCCCTTCCAGCCATCTCAGTGTTTGGCATTTGGCTTCCTAACAGTTTCCCTTCAAACCATCTCTTTCCACCCAAGGCTGGAAGATTCCTCCAGCTTCTTTTTTATGTCAACCTTTTCCATCTCTCTCTGTGCATGGTGTCTCTATGTGGTGTTCCCACATGCTCCCTAAGGAAGCTTGCAAGGCCCCTGCCATAATTCCACCACCTCTGGTGCAGTTTTATGTGACTGCAGTCACCCATTGTTACTTTTGTTTCTATATGGCTGCAGAGACCCTTTGTTTCTTCTGTGTCTGTTATTTTTGACAGTCTCCCATTCATTCTGTCTTTAGAATGTCTCTGAGATCCTCTGTGTTGAGTGGAGAGCAGTAGAAGACAATGGTACCTAATGATCATGCCGCTTCCAATATATCCTCAATAACACTACTTCCTGTTGCTGTGAGAAGTAGCAGAGTAAACAAAAATTAGACCCTCCTTCCAGACAGAAGGTTGTCTGTTCCTTGTTATTATAAGTCTTGTAGATGTTTGGGAAAAATATTCAATCTCTGACTGGAGAAATGGCTCAGCAGTTAAAAAGGCACCTGATTCCAAGCTCGACAACCTGAGTTCAATCCTCAGGACCCACATGGTGGAAGGAGAAAATTGACTCTCATAATCTGTCCTCTGATCTCCACAAATATGTACATGACCATCCAAACATGCACACAAATAATAACATGCACACAAATTATAATGATGATGATTATAATAATAATAGTAAAAAATTCAACCCCCTAACATTTCCTGAGCTTACTTTTCTTGTAGCTATCATATGATTTCCTCTCAATATTTTTCACCTATCTTTTTTATGGCAGTAAATGTTATTTTTAAATTAAATTTATTTTCTGTGTTTCTGTATGTGTGCATGTATGCACACGTGTGTGGAAGTCTTAGGACAACTTGTGGGAGTTAGTTCTCCCCTTCCAACATGTGTGCTGAGGTCATCCTACTTGCTGACAGGCACCTTCACCCACTGAGCCATCCTCCTGATAAATGTAATGCCAACCTTTGTTTATTTACTCCCATTGCTGTTTCTTATGATTTCATAAATAGCCTGCCTTTCTCATCTTACCTCCTTTGGAATAATTTTATGTCTTAATTTTTAACTGTATATTTACAAGGTAATTAAAAGAATTTCGAGAAGCAAATTTACTTAGCCAAACAGCTCCTCTGGGCGTCATTGCATAAACAGAAACTCCGGCTGAGCAAGACAATAAATGGACAGTGGGATTCTAAGAACTTCATCAGTTGAGGCTACTGTCAGCAGAGCAGTGCTTCTTCCATTTGCAATTGGGAGCTCCTGAAAGTCCCAGTGCTCCTGCCAGATGAAAATCAACTAAATCAGCAATACTTTGTATGTGTGTGCATCTATCTGTGTGCAGATGAGCACGCATGAGCATGCGTATTCATGTAGAGGCCAAAGGACAGCCTTGATTGTTGTTCATCAGACATTTATGCATTTTGCCCCTGTCCTTTTTGAGAAAGGGTCTCACTGCTTGAAACACCCCAGTAGGCTAGACTGGCTGTCTAGTGAACCTCAGGGATCTACCTGTCTCTGTCTTCTCAGCCCTGGGATTGTAAGTGCACACTAGTGCCTGACATTGGTTTTACTTGGATTCTGGGAACTGAACTCAAATCCTCATATTTGCAAAGCAAGCATTTTAGTAACCAAGAACTCTCTGCAGCCCCAAATCAATAATTCTGAGAAAAAAATTTGGATAACAGTACTAGAAAGAAAACTTGGGGGGAGGTATTAGCTACTTTTCTATTGCTACAATAAAACACCATGACCAAGGCAACTTTTAGATGGGTTTATTTGGACTTATGGTTCCAAAGGGTTAGAATCTATGATGTGGAGGAAAGGCAGCAGGCAGAAGGCTTGAGTGCTAGGGCAGAAGTCAGGGGCTCATATTCATTGAAGCAGGACGCAGAGAGAACAAATTAGAAATGGTGCCAGCCTACTTTCAATGATTTACATCTCCCAACAAAACCACACCTCCTAAGCCTTCCCAAACAGCGCCACCAACTGGCAACCAAGCATTCAAATGCTACAGACTATGGAGACTATTTTTTTTTGCAAAACTATCACACATGGAATTCTGAAGTCAAATACGGAATTCTGTCCACACTTTTAGTATAGACCCTGAATTACTGACTGGGTTCTTCTTTTTAACATTAAAAAATTATGTGTGTATATACATGCTTATGTACACATGAGTGCAGATGCTTGGATAGGGACAGAGGAGAACATCAGATTCCCTAAAACTAGTGAGCCACTGCTGTACATGCTGGGAACTTAACTTTGGCCCTCCGCAAGAGTGGTAAGTACTCTTAACCACTAAGCCATTTCTTCTGAGCCTCAATTGCAGTGGTTCTCAACCTGTGGGTCCTGACCTCCACCTGGGTAACATATCAGATATACCATATATCAGATTCATTTTATAATTTATAACCATAGCAATTACAGTTATGAAGTGGTAATGAAGTAATTTAATGCTTGTGGGACACCACAACATTAGAGCGATTGAGAACCACTGCTCCATTGGAATCTTGAGAAGATCCTGTTTTGTGTATATACTGGAATGCCAAGAGTGTGACGTATAGATACTTTCACTGAAATAGTTTGGGTAAGTTGGCTATATAAAACTCTCAATTCTAGAGATTCACTTTTGGGCACGTGTTTCATACTTTAACTACCCAAATGTGTGTGTGTGTGTGTGTGTGTGTGTGTGTGTGTGTGTGTGTGACCGTCTTTCTGTCTCTGTGTGTATTTAAAAAGAAAATGGTGCTTTCTACTGTTTGAAAATCAGTAATTAGTCATTTCCTGCGCAGCCCCAATAACATTTTTCTGTGTTGTAACACAGAAAACATTTGAAGTTCAAGATGTCAGTGACCATGTGGGAAGAGTGAGCCCAGCACCAGCTGTAGTCCTAACATTAAATTGGCTTTGCTAATCCAGTGTGTGCTTTAGGGTGCTTGCCAACATCAGGAAATTGACAGCTGTTACATTTTCCAAGGAAAAAGTAGATGTTACTATATTCTATACTTAGTTTTTACATTGTGCACCTTTTGGCATGTGGTATTGGATAGTCCATGTCTGGACATCTTAAAGAATATGTTTAGGAAGGTAACTTCACCCAAATTTTGACACATTTGTGTTATGTTTTTGTTTCTCAGCAAGAGATTTCCCCAAATTAGTGGAAATGCTCTTGTTCATTAAATCTCTGTCAAGCAAATCCCCACTCTAAGTGGATGTGCCAAATGATGGTGTCTGCGGAACTCTGGGAACCAATAAGCAAGTGTATTTCTTAGTAAAGTATCTGGTAATATCAGAAATGCTTTGCAAATTAGCATTAGTTTAGAAGACTAATATTATTTCTTGGTCTTTTGGTTATTAACTGCTTACTAAAGTCTAAAAGAGACTGTATTGATAGCCAACACTGAGGTAATTTGAAAAAGATGATGAAGGTGGTGGTGATGATGATGGTGGTGGTGGTAGTAGTGATGGAGGAGGAGGAGGAAAAAGGAGGAGTAAAGGGAGGAGGAGGAGGAGGAGGAGGAGGAGGAGGAGGAAGAAGTAGTGGAGGTGGTGGTAGCGGTAGAGGAGTAGGTTGTAGAGATGATACAATTCTTGTAACCTGCTCATCATGATAAGGTCAGCACTATAAGCTATGTGCAAATGCATTCCAACAAGGACACAGATGACCTTGGTTTGACTGTAGTGGACCTAGAGGGAAGCTTGACTGAGCAAACATGATGGACAAAAGGAGACCAAGACATTTACGAACAGAGGAAAGTATGGCCATTGTAATGGGAAAATCAAGCATGCTGGGGCCAGCAGGCAGATGGAGCTGCAGCCAGGAGAGATGGCACAGCTGGAGGTGGTTCTAAAGGTCTGAGAGCAGGACTGATTGTAATATATGCAAGTCCAGCTGCTTCTCGGGCTCCTTCCACACCACAGGCAACGGAAGAGCATCTTTTGTTTAGTCTTTGGTGCTGCTTTTCACTTTATTGTTTAAAACTTTGACTGATTTAGAAATAATAGCCATGAAAAAGACAACCAGACTTCTACTTCGTGACAAGCTGATCTGCCTGTTGCAGAAACTTGTTCAGAGAATAAAGTAGAAAATTGCCAGGTACATATTTGTTAGGGGATAGACAATATTCAGAAGTGCTCTATAATGTGTTTTAATGTAAAATGAGCATCGCTGCATTTCCTTAACAGCCTCTGTTTGTGCTCCACACATGATGCATTAATGGTGTGACCACAGATAGTCTCATTTCAAATAAGACATTTGAATATTGTGTTCTTTTTGAGGGTCATTTATTCTAAATTCTATTTCCCATAAACGGCACAAAAAAAGTTGAGACAGAGTCTTGTACTATAATCCAGGCTGGCCTCAAACTTACTGTCCTCCTGCCTCAACACCCAAAGTGTTAGCTAAACAACCATGCACCAGCATAAAACATTAAAAAATGATTTTAATAATTCTTTGAGAATTTCAGACTGTATTTTGATCGTATTCATTCCCCTTAGCCAACTCCTCCCACCCCACCCCTGTTTCTACCCACTCAATGTCATGCTTACCCTAACCCCCACTCCCCAGCCCAAGGAATCCCGCTTATGTTAGCCAACTACTTCTGAGCATGGATCCACCCTGGAGTGTGGTTGGTAATAGCAAGTTTCACACTGGTAAAGAAAACCAACTGTCCCAGCACCAATTGAATATCAAATAGCGCCTCAGCTACAGCGGGATAATTACCAGCAAAACACCTTTTATTTGATTCATAATTTGTGTGATACAGATATTTGAAAGTTCCTTTTTTTTTTTTTTCGTACTGTGCTTATTTTGAAACTGTATTTTCTTTTCCCCACCCAACTTTAACACAAATATGGAGATGTGCCTTGCTGGCCCTCCAATGCCCCACCCCCACACAGCATTAAACATGAGAGAAGTGGGAACAACCAGCATATACTTTATTGATGTTTTTACCACTGACCCCTTAGCTCAGGAGTGTCACTAACCACATTAGGCAAGGAATATCTGGCCTTGGAGGCTGAGATTTTAATGTTTTACAAAGTTGCATGGCCAGGTAGGTGGAAACTTAGCAGGCGTTGTTAAGGTAAACATAAAGTAAGCAGTGGGGAAATGGTAATGACAGATTTCACCAAACACCACTGCTGTGCAGGATACAGGCTCACAGAAGCCTGTACTTGATGCTTATCATCTGAAACCACCCGAGACCCGTACCCCCAAAGTAACCTAAGAATTGAATGGCCAGGAAAGGGATTATCTTTACTCTGACTTTTCATGTGTGTGTGTGTGTGTGTGTGTGTGTGTGTGTGTGTGTGTGTGTGTGTACTTTGTTATATAGTAGAGTCATATAGAAGGAGCCCCAGGGCACATCCAGTCCAACCTCTTTATATTAACCAGTGTCCTGTTACAGAAACAACAAATTATTTCTATTTGGAATTTGTAGTAAAATTTGCATGGATGGCTACCAGGTTAGCTTCCAGATTCATCAGGAAGGCTGCGAGCCCAGGCTAGAAAGCTGTTGGCAGTAGAGATTGGGATGATGATTGTAATAACTGAACTCCCTTTGCATGTGATCCCAGCAGGCCCAGTCACCGATCATGGGATGCTATAGCTCACCTTCTTCTCAGCCGTCTCCCAACTCTCGGCACATATGCTGACCATACATCTTTTGTTCACACTGCTGCCATGTGGCTATGCTCAGGAGCTTAACAATCTTCCCATTGGCACTGCTTTTTTGGGTGATGGGCATTCAAACTGTGACCGATAAGATTAATTGTCAAGCCAACAGGCTCTAGAATCAACTAAAAGACAAACAAACCCCTGGGCATGTCTGAAGGGAAGTTTCTAGAATGTGTTAAGTGAGGAGGGAAAGCCCTCTGTAAAGCATCAGTCCATGAACTATAGTTCTGGAGAAAGTGGGCATTCTGCCATCTTTGCTGCTTGGGTGTGAATTCACTGTGATCAGCAATTTCACATTTCTACCGCCGTATCCCCTCCCCCAACATGATGGACTATACTCTTTAACTGTGAGCCAAAATAAACACTTCCTCAATGAGTATACATTCTACTCAGCAGGCTTTGGAAGTGTCTCAAAAACAGATCACATCCTGGGACACAGAAACCAACCTAAACAAATGCAGAGAGTTTGAAATAACTCCATGAACCCCATCTGACCATAATGGGACAAAGCTTGAAATCAACCACCAAAGAATCTCTAGAAATCACATAAACTCATTGTGCTGCGTAGTTTTATGTCAAGTTGACACAAACCAAAGCCATCTGAGTGGAAGGAACCTTGTTTACGAAAATGCTTCCATGTGATCTGCTGTAGGCAAGCCTGTGGAGCATTTTCTTATATAGTGAGGGACAGTGGGTGGCACCATCCCTGGGATGCTGGGTCTGGGTTTAATAAGAAAGCAGGTTAATCAAGCCAAGGGGAGCAGCACCACTGAGCAGCACCCCTCAGTGGCCTCTGCATCAGCTCTTGCTTCCAGGTTTCAGCCTGATTTGAGTTCCTGTCCTGACTTCCTTTGATGATGAACTGTGATGTGTTAAGTATAAACTGAATAAGTCCTTTCCTCCCCAATTTGCTTTTTGATCATGGTGTTTTATCATAGCAATAGAAACTCTAACCAAGATATTCGTAGAGATTTTAAAAAACCCACATTACCGACTGCTGAATGGGTCAAAAAAAAAAAAAAAATCAAGAAGGAAAAACATTTAAATCCTGAATAGAAATGAAAATAAAAGCAAAACAATCCAAACCTTGGTGACACATGAGAAGCAGTCTGGAGAGGGAAGTTATATAGCTCTGAGCATTAAAATTCAGAAAGCGCACAAATTCTGCAGATATCGGGTAGATTCACTTGATGTATGATGCCATTTAGTTCTGGTGTTTCTGTTTAGTTTGTGTGCAGATGACCTGCCTGTTGAAGGAATCAGAGAGTGGAAATCACCTGCTGATAATGATACTGATCTGTGCCTTGAAAGCATAGTTGCTGCCTTTTTATGAAATTGGTTGCACCAGAGTTTGCATAGTATATGTTTAGGATGTAATGTCTTCTTGGTTAGTTGTTTCCTTGATCAGAATGAAACGTCCTCTTTTATCTCTTCTGATTCATTTTGGTTTGAAGTCAGTTTTGGCATATACTAAGGGAGCAACACATACTGTTTCTTAATCCATTCAGCTAACCTGTTTTGGTTGGGGAGTTGAAGCTATTGATATTTAAAATTATTGTTGAAAAGTATATATTTCCCCCTTCTGTGTAATTGTAGTTTCATTTATTTGTTTTCTTTTCATATTTCTTGGTTAGTCTCCCTTTAGTGTTGCTTCTAGGGCCCAGTAGTGAACCTATAATCATTTGACAAAAGAAGCATCAGACCTTGCAAAAAAGATATGAATGCGCTGCACATCAGAGGGGTTTTACAAACAAACAGAAAAGTTTGATATGCTCAAGAGAACATTCAGCTCACTCAGTTTTATCAGAGTACTAGGTCTATCACTGTATCCTATGCCTGCCTGCCTGCTTTCCAATTGCCTGTCAACTACCACACTGTCCTTGTCAATAATGTTTTGCCCTACAACAGACATAAAGAGCCAGACTCAAGCCCCAGGAACCATAAACCCAAACAAACATGTCTCCCTTTCAAGTTGGTTATCTCAATGTATGTTATCACAATGACAGATCACTGACTGGCATAAGTAGGAACCTTGAGTAATACTTAGCTCCTCCCATGATGTATGGCTTCTTCAAAGCGAGGTGACCTCAGAGAAGCTGGACCTTCTCCATGATGCCTCCAGATTCCATGAGCTCATTTTTCCATTAGGGATAGTAGGACCTGTGGCTTTCATGACATAGCCTTAGAAACCTCACCACGTAACTTCTCTTTCTCCACCGGCACAGTAGTTGAAAACCCCATTCAAACACAAAGGAAAGAGATTTCGAGGCAAACTTTCGAAAGGGGGAAGATCACAGAATTTGTGACCATCTTTAAAAGTCACCACAGTGTCCTTCACCTATGCCCTCTTAACACACTTCTAAAAATTACTTGTTAAGTAAACTGTTAACTCCAATAAATTCTGTGACACTGGATTTGTATCTGTCTTCGTCCCCGTGCCTTTCTATCTGGCATGTCATAGGGATCCAGTTGCCAACAGGTAGTTGTCAAGGAAGAAACTGTGTCACCAGGGTTTGCCACCATAGCCCAACAGCAGAGCCTGACTTGCTGCTTCCAAATGGAGCGCTTCTGTCTTCACGCTGATTGAATTAGAGGAATAAGAAATCACCTCACTCTCAGTTCTGTGTCTTCGCCATTTACTCTTAACAGGCAATGCCATGTCCAATGCTTGAGCTGAAGCACGAGAGGTTATAGCTCTTAACATTCATCGGTTTTAACGCCTCACCGTCTCTACCTCCCCTCCAGTTTATGCTCATCATCCCAGGCACGTGTGCATCTCTCATGGCGGATGTTCTGGGCTTTGGAGTGCTATACCTACCTCATCTGCAATACAGATAGGTTTTCTTTTTTTTTTTTCTTATTTCTCTTGTTTCTGGTAGTGAGCTCAGGTCTGTCTCCAGTAGTTTAATATATTAACCTTCCTTCTATTGCCTGATGCCGAATAAAACAAATATAGGCCTTCTTTTCATTGGAAGCCATTTAAATATTGAGGGTAGTTTGACCTCCCTCTCTGTATCCATCTTCATCCCTCTAAGGCCTCTCTTCTATGAGAATTTCTTACACGGAGTATGACTTAGCTCATTTGCCATTTATCATGGAGAAAGTTTAGGAGAAAAACCATCACTGTAGCGGCCCAACGTGATGATTCATGTATCTTCATGGCTCGGGATCTTGGAGAAGTATTATCAAAGGATGCAGGTTATTAGAGGTAAAGTGTATTAAGCAATTTGTATCAGCATGCAATGAATATTTATTAACTAAGACAAGTTTATATGTAAAAGCGAGTCAATCTTCTTCTATAGACATATTAATATTAGTTTGACCTGCCAAGGTGAATGTACAGCAAAGTGCAAGGTCAAAGTCCCGACAGTGGGTTCCATGGCTTCTCTGTGGCTCTGAGTGGTTGTTGGACTCATAGACCAAGGATCGATAGTGTCTGCTTTATAACTCCTGCCAATCACACTAATGACTGACTAGGAGGTGACTTCCCTATATCCAGTAACCCATGAGCTTCCTTAAACTTCAAGCTCCAGGATGCGATTCCTACTGTCTATTCAGTGGTTTAAAAGTATAGTACTGCTCAGATCAGTCACTTCACCCATAGGAGCCTCAACCATTCACGCCAGGCAACTGAGGCATCCGGTATCAAAGCCCAGCTGTTCCTCTCGTTCTCAGGTTGGGTTGTGTCCTGGCCTCTGCCTGACTTTTGAATTGCTTGTAAGCTAAGAATGGTTTTGTTGTTTGTTTGTTTTTTTTTTTTTTTTGCTTTGTTTTTACATTTTTAAATGATTAAAGGTTTTTTTTAATATGAAATTAAGATTTCTAACTTTCTAAGTTTTTTTTTTTAACCATAGCTTATTTTATTGGAGCAGAACAAAGCCTTATAATAATTTGTCTTTAGCTCCTTTTGTGTTTTAATTGACGTCCCAGAGACTGTATCGCCCACAGGTTGGACGTGTTTATTATTTGGCCTTTATAGAACAGGTTTACTGACCCCACGGTCTAGCAAAATGGCGGAAAAGATGGGTACTCCACAGTGCCACTTAATGCGAAGCTCATTTTGTGTCTGTGTTCTGAATTTTACTTTGCTTTTCTTTTGTTCTGTGTCATTTTCTTTGGTCTATCTTCTTGCACACAGCACTGGGTTGTGTCAGGACCTTTTCATAACTACACAACATAGTTTGAGCATTTTCACCCCAGCTCCCTTCGTTCCCTCTTTATCATCCCCTACACTAGGCCCCCTCTCTCCCCTAGATAATGTTCACGTCTGCTTTCACGTCATACACAACTTTATGTATTTATATAAAATCTAGGAGCTAAAAAAAGAGGAAACCTGGTGCTTGTCTTTCTGAGATCGTTTCCTCACATAACATGACAGCCTCTACCTGTATCCATTTTCCTGCAACTGACATCACATCATTTTTCTTTATGGTCATAAAGAAGTCCATTGTACATAAGTATACTGCGTCTTCCTTGTTCATTCCTCTCTTGGTGGACATGACTTAGAAAAGCGAATTATTCTCTCTTCGTTGATATTGAAAATAGATTTTCCCTTCACATATACATCCTGCCTGTGATTTTCCTTCCACCTACTCTTCACAGTTTCTCCCCACCTCCCCTCCCATCCAGATCCACCCTTTTCTGCCTCCCATAAGAAAACAGGTAGGCTTCTAAGGAAATATGAAACAAAATATAATATGATAAGATAAGCACAAACTAGCACTTTGAGATAGGACACAGCAACAGAAAGACAAGAGCCCCCTACTCCACCCCACCCTCACCCCAAGACATGAGAAACACAGACTAGAGACCCACCCACTGGTTCACAACTCAGGAATCCCATAACAACACTAAACTGAGAGGAGGGGGAAGGGGAGGGAGAGGGTGAGAGAGAGAAGGAGGGAGAGAGAGAACCCTGGAATGATATGATGAGTCTGAGAACCTCCAAAGATACCATCTAGTTAGTTTTCTGTTGGCCATCTGCTGGGAGTGCAGCCTACCCTGAAGAATAGTTTGTTTCCCAGTGAGACTTCTTTGGAGAAAACTACATTGTTATTTGCAAGTTGTTATGAATTGGAGACAGCTTCTGGGTTAGAGATGGGGGGGTTTACGTCCACTCCTCCTTTCAGCTTTAGGACCCCATGTGGTATATATGTACACATATGGGTAAGCCTTATACTTGCTGCTACAGTCTCTGAGTTCATATGTGTGTCCATCATGCAGATTGAGAGGATCTGTGCCCTTGATGTCCTCTATCCCCTCTGGTTTTTTCTTTCCACCTTCTATTCTGCAGGGTTCCCTGACACCGGGGATGAAGGAAGGGTGATGGTAAAACATCATGTGTTTAGGGATGAGGTTCCAAGGCCTCTCACTCTCTACAAAGCTCTGCATTTGTTCCTCTCTACTGAAGGAATCTTCTCCTATGATGGCTGATCAAGACATTGAGTATAGCAGAACATAACTAGGAGCCATTTTATCGTTACATTATTTTATAAGAACAGTAATATTTTGTCTTATCCTAGGTCCTTGGGCTATCTAGACTCAGGTTCTGGTCACCCAAGCAGTGTCCGGTATGGGTTTCATCTTGTGGTGTGGGCCTAAGGTCAAATCAGATATTGGTTGGTTACTCCCACAAATGTTATACCACCTTTGGACTGGCATATCTTACAGACTGGACACCATTATTTATACAAGGGTTTGTAGCTGGGTTGGTGTTTATTTTTCTCCTTTGGTAGAATGAAGGATAACTTCCTGTACCAAAGCATATGAGGTGAAGACTGTGTACACACCAGCTGATTTCCCTATGTTCAATGAATTGTGGATGTAGTATATTCAGCAATAGGCCTTACTGAAGTTTGTAGATAGCAACCTGTAGTATTGGAAGCAGCCAGGTTTGTTTGGGGGTTCCCATGGGATGCTATTGGTCAGCAACTCTATTTGATGTAAGCTATGCTTGTATTGGTAATCCCATTTGATGACAAGAGATGGCAATTGAGGCTCTGTCTCCCCAACTATTCGTATGTATATATAGTTATATATATATGTATAGTTATATATATAGTTATATAATATATAAATAATATATTTTATATATATGAATATTGTATATATATGAAAGATTTTACTGTATTAGATTTACATACTATTCTTTAAATGCCCCTTAATGTTAGCTGTCTCGTCCCATCTTCTTCCCTTATCTCCCACTTCCTTTCCTATTCCCACTTGATATTCTCATTCTAATCCCCCGTCATAACTACCTATTCTATTTTCCTTTCCTACAGAGGTCAAGCTAACCTCTGTGGTTCTTTGGGTTTTATCTTGGTTTTCTTTGACTTAAGAGCTAATAGCCATATATAAACAAATACATACCATACTTGTCTTCTGTGTCTGGGTTTCCTCACTCAGAATTTTTGTAGTTCCATCCACTTAATTATTTTTAATGGCTGAGTAATGCCTCATTGTATAAATTTACACCATTTTCTTTGTCCATTCATCTGATAGAAGCATCAAGATTATTTCCAGTTTCTAACAATTGTGACTAGAGGAACAGTGAGCATGGTCGGGCAAAGGTCTCTGTGGTAGAATGGAGCATCCTTTGGGAGTATGTCTAAAAATAGCATAACTGGACATTGAGGAAGATCAATTCCCATCTTCCTTAGGAACCACCAAGCTGATTTCCATAGTGACTGTACAAGTTTGCACTCTCACAATTGATGAGTGTCCCCCTTCCTACACGTGTCCCAGCATGAACTTGTCTTGTTGACCCTAGCCATTCCGACAGGTATAAGATGAAATTTCAGTTGTGATTTGTATTTCCCTGATGACTAAGGACATTGAACATTTCTTTAAGTTCGATTCAGCCCTCTTTTCAGAATTCTCTGTTTACATCCTCACCCCCTTTTAAAATTAAATAGGGTTATTTGGTTTGTTGATAGTTAGGATTGAAAAAAAAACAAACTTCTTATCGATTCTTTGTGAATTTCCCTATCTCACTGTGGAAGCCGCAGTGTGTCCCACAGTGTCCTTTTGTTCACACATCTTTACCTGCAAATAGTCATTGCAGTGAGTCACTGGTCTGGCTTGAGGCCTTTGACTTCTGCTACAAGATCAATACTGGGTCCTCTCCAGGACTCCTCACAGATATCTTGTTGCTGCTCTGTGTCATGGAAATTCTGCAGCTTTGGATCTGTAGGACCATCCCTTCACATACTCCAGCAGTTCATAGATGGGGTCGATATTGAAATGGGCCAATTCAAAGCCTTGGATTTGGACCTGGGTGGTAGCTCAGTTGGACAGCTTACCATATCTTCCACACTCTTACCACCAGGGCAAGCTCTTTATCACTGCCCTGGCTAGCTCACACAATGCTAGAGGTGGTCAGGGGCAGGCAAGCTTTCCCTCTTGCTCCCATGCCCACAGCAATATTTTGCTACCCAGGCATGATGCAGGGCCCACATTCCCAAGTGCTGCAACCAGTGAGAGGTAGGGCTAGCCCTGCACAGATCTTGAACAGGAACATGATCCCAGGCAGCAGCCCAGACCAGGGACATCCACATGGCCTTTGGTGATAATATGACCCAAGGACATCAACACAGACCCCTGATGCTTTATGATCATGAACTCAGACATGGCCCTCAGTGGCAGCACAGGCTGGAATTTAGAATGACCTCAAGTGGCAGGGCAGGGTACTTACAGGAGGCTATTCCTTTTCACTTTCATATATCCAGCTCTGCTTGTCTTCATAGTGCTTCCATTTCTCTCCTATCTCTCCATCATATACCTCTGCCTGCCCTTAACACACAGTGACAGGGGGCCTCTTTATTTCTAGTTTTTTAGTTATTTTATTAATTGGGTTTATAGTTGAGTTTGAATATTAATCCTCTCTCAGATGTAGAGTTGGTAGCAATCTTTTCCAATTCCATAGTCGGTGGCTTTGATGATTAATGGTGTCTTTTGCTATAGAGAAGCTTCTCAATTTCATGGGGTTCCATTTATTAATTGTTGATCTCAGTGCCTGCACTAATGGTATTCTGTTCAGAAAGTCTTTTCCTATTCCATTGACTCAGGGGTATTGCCCATTTTCTCTTCTATCAGGTTCAATTTATCTGGTTTTATGTTGAGGTTTTAGATCAGTAGTGAACCTGTGGTTCATGAAACCTTCAGGGCTTAAACAACCTTTTTGGTAGAATTAGTGAAGAATATCTGAAACACAGATATTTACATTAAAATCCATGACAGAAGCAGCATACCAGTTATGAAGTAGGAAAAAATAATGTTGTGACTGGGGGTCACCAGAACATGAGGAACTGTACAAAGGTTTCAGCATTAGGAAGGTGTAAAACCACTGTTTTGGACTCATTTGTAGTTTAGCTTTGTACATGGTGATATGTATGGATCTGCTTAGATTCTTCTCCAGTTTTCCAGTTTGATCAGCACAATTCATCAAAGAATCTATGTTTTTTTTAAATAATGTGCATTTCTGCTTTTCTTAAAAATTAGAACTCAAGTGTCCATACGTGTATTAAATCCTATCTGGGTCATTCATAGCTGTGTAGATTTAAGTCTGGTCTTCAGTTCTAGTCTTTTGATCAATGTGTCTTTTTTTATGCCAATACCATGCTATTTTATTGCTTTAGCATTATAGTACAACTTGAGGTAGAGTTGTGATATGTCCTGCAGTTCTTTTATTATTCCTGAGTGTTTTAGCTATCCTAAGTTTTCTTGTGTTTCAATACAAAGCTAAAAAATGTTCTTTTAAAATCTGTGAAGAATTGTGTTGGAATTTTGATTGGTGATTGCATTGAATCTGTTAGATTACTTTTGATAGAACAGTCCTCACTTTTCCTATAATAATTATACTGATCCATGAGCACTGGAAAATTTTCCATCTTTGATATCATTGTCAATTTCTCTTTTCAGTGTCTTAAAGTTTTTATCATACAAGTTTTTCACTTGCTTGCTTAGAATTATCTCAAAATATTTTATATCAAAGGCTATTGTGAAAGGTACATTTCCTTGACATTTTTCTCAGACCATTTGTTATTTGTATATAGAAGAGCTACTGTTTTATTTTTTTTAGTTAAATTCATATTCAGCTACTTTGCTGAAAGTGTTCATGAGCTATAAGAGATTCCTGGTGGAATTTTTAGGGTCAGTTATGTATACTATCATGTAATCTGCAAAGAAAGACACATTGAGTTCTTTTTTTTTAATGCATATCCTTTGATCTCCTTCAGTTGTCTTACTGCTCTAGTAAAGACTTCAAGCATTATATTGTATAGGGATAAAAAGTGTGGACAGTTTTGTCTTGTTACTGATATTAGTGGAATTGTTTTTAGTTTCTTTCCATTTAAATTGATGTTGGCTATGAACTTGGTGTAAACCACCTGAATTATGTTGAGGTATATCTCTTGTATTCCTAATCTCTTCAGAACTTTATCATGGAGAGGTGCTAAATTTTATTAGCTTTTTTCTGTATCTAAAGAACTGATCATGTGGTTCTTGTCTTTCAGCTGGCTTGTATGTCAGATTACATCTGTTGATTCATATGTTGAACCATCCCTGCATCTTTGGGATGAAGCCTACTTGCTCCTGGTGGGTGATCTTTTGGATGTGTTCTTGAGTTCAGTTTGCAAGAATTTTAAGTATTTTTGCATCTATGTTCACAAGGGAACTTGGTATATAATTTTATTTATTGATTCTTTATATGGTTCGGGTATCAGGGTAACTGATCTCATAAAATGAATTAGGCAATGTACCGTATGTTTTATTTTGTGGAATAATTTGAGGAATGTTGGTATTAGATCTTTGGAAGTCTGGTAGACTTCTGCACTAATATGGTCTTGCACTGAACTTTTTTGATTGAGAGACTTTTAAGGACAGCTTCTTAGTCATCAAAAGTCTTCCAACCAAAAAAAGGCCAGGTCCATATGGGTTCAGTGCAGAATTCTATCAGACATTTATTGACAACCTAATACCAATACTCTCCAAACTATTCCACAAATTAGAGTCAGATGGAACACTACGTAACTCATTTTTTGAGGTCACAATAACCCTCATTCCTAAACCACAGAAGACCCTACAAGAAAAGAGAACTTCAGACCAATCTCACTTATGAACATTCATGCAAAGATACTCAACAAAATCTTTGCAAACCGAATCTAAAAACACATCAAAAGGATCGTTCACCATGATCAAGTAGGCTTCATCCCTGGGATACAGGGATGGTTTAATATATGGAAATCCATCAATGTAATCCACCATATAAACAAACTCAAAGAAAAAACCACATGGTCATCTCACTAGATGCTGAGAAAGCATTTGACAAAATTCAACACCCCCTCATGTTAAAAGTCTTTGAAAGAACAGGAATCCAAGGTCAATACCTAAACATAATAAAAGCAATATACAGCAAACCAACAGCCAACATCAAACTTAAGCAAGTGGGAAACTTGAAGCAATCCCACTAAAATCAGGGACTAGACAAGGCTGCCCACTCTCCCCCTACCTATTCTACATAGTACTGGAAGTCCTGTCCAGAGCAATTAGACAGCAAAAGGAAATCAAATAGATACAAATTGGAAAGGAAGAAGTAAAAACATCATTGTTTGCAGATGACATGATAGTGTACATAAGTGACCCCAAAAATTCCACCAGAGAACTTCTACAGCTGATAAACAAGTTCAGCAAAGTGGCTGCATATAAAATTAACTCAAACAAATCAGTAACCTTCCTCTACACAAAGGACAAACATGTGGAGAAAAAAGTTAGGGAAAAATACCCTTCACAATAGTCACAAACAATATGAACTATCTTGGTGTGACTCTAACTAAGCAAGTGAAGGACCTGTATGACAAGAACTTCAAATCTCTGAAGAAGGAAATCGAGGAAGATCTCAGAAAATGGAAAGATCTCCCATGCTCATGGATTGGAAGGATCAACATTATAAAAGTGGCCATCTTACCAAAAGCAATCTACAGATTTAGTGCAATCCCCATCAAAATTCCAATCCAATCCTTCATAGAGTTGGAAAGAGCAATGTGCAATTTCATCTGGAATAACAGAAGACCTAGAATAGCAAAATCCATCCTCAATAACAAGAAAACATCTGCGGAAATCACCATCCCTGACCTCAAGCTATATTACAAGGCAATTGTGTTAAAAACTGCAGAGATAGGCACATGGATCAATGGAATAGAATAGAAGATCCAGAAATGAGCCCTCACATATATGGTCACTTGATTTTTTTTTTTTTTTTTTTTTTTTACAAAGGAGCTATAAACATTCAATGGGAAAAGAAAAGCCTCTTTAACAAATGGTGTTGGTCCAACTGGCACTCAAAATGCAGAAGAATGAAAATATCTTTTTCTTATTTCCTTGTACAAAGCTCAAGTGCAAATGGATTAAAGATCTCTACATTAAACCAAGCACACACTGAAACTATTAGAAGAAAAAGTAGGGAAAACCTTAGAACACATAGGCACAGGAGAAAATTTCCTGAACAGAACACCAATGGCTCATGTTCTAAGATCAAATATTGACAAAAGGGACTTAATGAGATTTCAAAGTTTTCGTAAGGCTAAGGACACTGTCAAGAGAACAAAACAGCAGCCAATAGATTGGGAAAAAATCTTTACCAACCCTACATGTGATAGAGGCCTAATATCCAAGGTATACAAAGAACTCAAGAAGTTAGACACCAGAGAATCAAACAACCCTATTTAAAAATAGGGTACAGAGCTAAACATAAAGTTCTCAATCGAGGAATATCGAATGGCTGAGAAGCATCTAAGTAATTGCTCGACATCATTAGCCATCAAGGAAATGGAAATCAAAACAACTCCAAGATTCTACCTTACACCAGTTAGAATGGCTTAGATCAAAAATTCAGATGACAGCAGATGCTGGCGAGGATGTGGAGAAAGAGGAACACTTCTCCACTGTTGTTGGGGTTGTAAAATGTTACAACCACTCTGGAAATCAGTCTGGCAGTTCCTGAGAAAATTGGACATAGTACTACCTGAAGATCTAGTTATTCTACCTCTGGGTATATACTCCAGAGAAGCTCCATCATACATCAAAGACACATGCACCACAATGTTCATAGCAGCCCTATTTATAATAACCAAAAACTGGAAAGAACCCAGATGTCCTTCAGTAGATGAATGTATACAAATATTGTGGTATTTTTACACAACAGAGTACTACTCAGCTATCAGAAACAATGACTTTATCAAATTCTTAAGAAAATGGATGCATCTAGAGAATATCATCCTGAGTGAGGTAACCCATTCACAAAAAAACAGACATAATATGTAGTCACTGATAATTGGATACTAACCCCAGAAAGCTCTGAACACCCCAGAAACAACTCAGAGACTATATGAAGATCAAGAAAAACAAGGGCCAAAATAAATGATGAAAAATCATTATGCTTAATCTTTACACACCAAGAAAACTTTGACTGTTTCCAGGTTACATCTTATTTTACATGTACTTTATGCTCATTTTAACTAGTAAGATTTTAATGCATACTATCAAACCTTTAAAAATATCAAGTACTGACAAAATGTATTCATATACTTTTATGCAAAAATGCTTTTAAAATCTGTACATTTATCTTTGTCTTTTAAAATGAAGTTGTTCAATTAAAAAATAGCAAACTTCTAAAAATTAAAAAAAGGACTGCTTCTATTTCCTTAGGGAATTTAGGTCTATTTAAAATTTTTATATGATCTTGATTTAACTTTGGTAAATGATACCTAGTAAGGAAATTATTCATTTCTTTTAGAGTTTTCAATGTTGTAGAGTATGAGTTTTTAAATTATTTCCTTATGATTCTCTGGATTTCTTTGATGCTGACTGTTATATTTCATTTTTTGATATTATTAATTTGAATATTATTTCTATGCCTTTTAGTTAGTTTGTATAAAGTTTGTCTATCTTGTTGAATTTATCAAAAAGTTAACTCCTTATTTCATTGACTTTTTTGTATTCTCTTTGTTTCTATTTTGTGATTTTTTTTCTTCTACTCCTTTGGGTATGGTTTCTTCATTTTGTTCCAGAGCTTTCAGATATGCTATTAAGTTACTAATGTGAGAACTCTCCAGTTTTTTAGTGTAGGCACTTGGTGCTGTGAACTTGCCTCTTAGAACCACTGCCATTGAGTACAATAAGTTTGGATACATTGTATATTGCTCTACATTCAATTTTAGAGAATTTTAATTTCTATCTTGACCCCTTTTTTATCCTTTTAGTTGGGAAGTTTCAAAGGGTCTGTTAACTTTCTGTTGTTGATATTCAACTTTAACCCATGGTGGTGGAGGGTGTTATTTCAATATTTTCATATCTGTTGAGATTTGTTGTTGTTGTTGTTGGAGAATTAGAGAACATATATTTCCTTTTTGTGTTTGAGTGAAATGTTTTGTAAATACTTATTAGGTTCATTTGGTTTATAAGTATCAGTTAGCGCTAGTGTTTCTCTGTTTAGTTCTTGTCTGGATGATCTTGCCTGTTGATAAGAGTCAGATATTCAAGTCTTCCACATATCAGTGTGTGAAGATCAACATATGATTTATGTGGTAGTCGTTGTTGTTGCTGTTTTTATGAAATAGGGTGCTCTTGTATTTCATGCCTAGATGATAAGAATTGCAGTGTCCCCTTGGTGGGTATTTTCTTTGATGAGTATGCCATGTCCTTTCTTATCTCTTATGATTAGTTTTAGTTTGAGGTTTATTTTGTCAGATATTAAAATAAATATACCAGCTTGATTCTTAGGTTTATTTGCTTGTAATAGGTTTTACCATCATTTTACCCAGAAGTGATGTCTGTCTGTCTGTCTGTGGTATTAAAGTATATTTCTTAGATGTAGCAGAATGCATCCTGTTTTTGCAACTATTCTGCTAGTCTGTATCTATTTATTGGGGAATTGAGACCATTGATATTGAGAGATATCAATGAGCAGTATTTGTTGATTCCTCTTTGGGTTTTTTAAAAAAGAATTTGTGGTGTGTGTGTGTGTGTGTGTGTGTGTGTGTGTGTATGTGTGTGTGTGTGTGTGTGTGTGTGTGTGTGTGTATGTGTGTGTGTGTGTGTGCGCGCGCGCGTGCGCACATATGTGTTACTGATTTGATTTGCTAGTGTGAGATTATTTGTTTTTTTTTTTTTTCAGGCATGCTTATCTTCTTTGGATTGGTGTTTCTTTTAGCACCTTCTGCAGGGCTGGATTTGTAGATATTACATAAATTTGGTTTTTAACATGGATTGTCTTACTTTCATGAACTATGGTGACTGAAAGTTTTTTCAGATATAGTAGATAGTCTTTTTGAGTCTGCAGAACATGGCCCAGGCCATTCTGGCTTTTAGAGTCTCTACTGAGAAGCTAGGTGTCATTCTAATAGGTCTGTCTCTACATATTATGTGGTTATTTTCCCATGAAATTTTTAATATTCTTCTTTTGTTTTACATGCTTAGTGTTTGATTGTTATGTGCCAATGGAACTTTCTTGTCTTTCCCAGTCTATTTGGTATTTTACATTTTTTATTTCTATCTTCTTTAGGGTAGGGAGATTTTTCTTCTTTGATTTTGTTGAAAATATTTTCTATGCCTTTAACTTGTGTTTTTCCTCCTTTCTCTATTCCTATTATTCTTAAACTTGATTCTTTTTATTTTGTCCTAGATTCCTGGAATATTTGGTACCAGGGTTGTTTTAGATTTAACAGTTTGTTTTTTTTTTTTTTTTCCAGCAAGGTCAAAGAAAATCTGCAGTTAGCCTTCTGCTTTCCAGGCTGTCTTGGCCTGTGGGTATCCAGGGAATGCTAATTAGTCTTACATTATTAGACTCAACCAGCCACTAGATAATTTAAAAAGAAGGAAGAGTGGGACTTCTTGGCATCCCATTAAAGCTGATACATAATTCCACCACACTGCATCCCTTGTTCCTTCCACAGTGAAGCACACAGCACAGAGCTCTGTTGTGATCTGACCCTTCTGCCAAGCAGGGCTGGATCAGAATCACTGTCCTCTAAATGCACTTGTTAATTAGTAAAGCTTTACATGGGCATGGATTACTTTCATAAATTCAGGTTGAAGTAGTTACCATATTTTTCTTTCTTTCATCTTTACATTCATATTATATTTTGATAAAGTTTCAAGTTTTAAGAAGAGTCAGAAGCACCATACAACAATTTCTATTAAAATCCATCATTTCTGAATATTTTGGCCTATACCACTACTTTGACTTAAATTAACTAAGGATAACTATCTATCCAATAGACCATCATGAAGATGTACAAATTGTTATTTTTATTTGCATGTGTACAAATGTACAGAATATTTGTTTTATTTGCATATGTGTGTGTGTGTGTGTGTGTGTGTGTGTGTGTGTGTGGTGTGTGTGTGAGCAAAGATATATATGTGGGAACATATATATCTACAGAGGTTAAAAGAGAATGTTGGCTGTGTTTTTCGTCCCTATCTGTCTGGTTCCTTTGAGACAGAGTTTCTCGTTGAACCTGTAGCAAACCTCAGCAATCTCTCTTTTATCCCATCACTGAGGTTACAGACACATGTATACGTGTGCCTGGCTTTTTTATGTGGGTTGTTAGATCTGAATTCAGGTCATCATACCTGCATCATAACAAGCATGATTACCCACTGGGTCGTCTCATGTTATTAGTTAGAAAGAACTAGTTAATTAGTTAGGTCAATTGAAAGGAGTTATAAGAAGCATTTTTATGACAGTCAGAAATTCTAAAATATGGAACATGTATGAAGAAGGTTCAGCAGGTGAAAATTCTTGCCACCAAGAATGACCATGTGAATTTGACCCCTGGCATTTTCATATAGATACCCTCTGACCATATACTATGTCATGCCTGCAACCTATACAAATTCAAAAACAATAGAAATAAATGCATGTAACTTTAAAAGGAGAAAAACTTAGATATGGGCCACTAAAATATTCTGGAGTGAGATCCTACGTTTTGCTCATTAAATAACGTTAGTAATGGTTCTTCAGAATAATTTATCCTTATAGTCAGATAAAACATAAAAACCAACATAGTACCACTACGATGATGAGCATTAAGTATAAAGGAAAAGGTACCAACATTAAGTAAACATTTCAAAGTACTATGGGATGAGAACATCAATAGAATGGGGTTTTTCTTTAATTTTTCTCTCTAGAGAAAACTGTAGAGACTTTGACATAGTGACATCCCAGTCAGAATGGGTACATTATATGTCTAGATTCAGATTTCCAATTATTATTTAAAAATGGTGGAGAATAATAAATCTAGAAAATGGCAATTTCTGATCTTTTAAAACATTTCTCTGATATTGGTGGATGGTGCATGTGTGTGTTTGTGTGTAGAGGTCAGAGGACAGCCTCCCATGTTGGTCCTTCACCTGGTTTGAGGCAGTCTCTCATTGTCCATCACTTTGCTGTGCACTCTGGACTAGGTGGCCCTCCAGCTGTCAGGCATCCTCCCATTCTATTTCCATCCCTCAACAGCAGCCCTGAGATCACAGACCTGCTTTACATAATGTTCTGGGGATCCAAACTCAGTGCAGCAAACCCTTCCACCTGTGGGGACATCTTTCAGTCCCCATTTTAATCCTTCATGTGGCAATTGATACAAATAGAGTGGACAATAGAAGCTTTAAGTGAAGAAACTTGGGGAGAAATGGGAAATGTATGTAGAGCTAACTATGACTCTAGGAAACTCCAAGGGGCCTTTACAGTGGAGAAATCCTTGGCCAGGCAAATAGCATCAGTAGCAATCAGGGACGGGGTGGGAGGGTGGCCTGATACTGTGCCTCGTGACATGATATACTATGAAGCACATTATGTTCCTGCCAAACCATTTTCCCTTAATCGAATCAACTTTCTAATATACATGTTGGCAATGTTTTGCTTTGGTGCAGGATAGAAAAAGATTATTGTAACTACCTTAGGCTTTGTGGGTAATATATTACTACAACTGGTCAATTTTCTGTTAAAGGTTGTAACAATATGTAAGTGGGTGGGTGTGGCTTTGTTCCAACAAAACCATGTTTACAAAAGTAATAATTGGATTAGCTCTGGCCCCCCAGGTATTAATTTATCAGCTCTGATTTGAGTCTCAATTTCCTGTCTACAAGGAATTAAGGGGAATGAGGATCTAAAGGGATTGGATCCTAACGAAATGCCTCACATGCTGCAAAAATCCCAGTGTCCTAGGGGGAAACTTGGTACTGTTTGGATTCAGACAAGAGAGTGCTCATCTTTTTTAGAGCCAGCACCACCCACGGTTTTTCCAGCCATGTTCTAGTCTCCCTTCCCCGACAGTGATGCACCATCACTACCAGAATCACTAGCTTCAGTCTCAGTCCTCTTGAGCTGCTTTTCAAAGCCTCCTGACATTACATCAGCCCTGTTCTCCTCTGAACTTTTGCTGAAAATGTTTTAGGAAGTAATTTTATGAAAAGAGATTGAGAAAAAGATATCTGTGTTTAATTGTGTCTCAATTGAAGATGGAAGTTGTACCTTTTGGCCCTTTTACTTTCAAAAAAGAACTTTCTTGTTCCTGAGAACAGTCTATGTTAACTACATTTCCACTAATAACCGCCATAAGATAATTCTTATTATTTAGCTATAATTTTCCTGTGACATAAGAATTGGAGCTGACATCTCAATTCATTTTCAAAAAACTGTAGATTAAAATAATTAATATTCTATATATTTCATTAATGCTGGAAATTAGCATGGTGATTATTCCTAAACCAGGTTTTCCCCAAATAACCACACAGAGACCTTTAGATATTACAAAGCTTAGGCCTCAGCTGGGCAGACTCTCACCTGGCTCGTCAAAGTTAACCTGACCACCCAGCCCCGTCCAACCACATTCCTAGCTCCACCTTCCAGACCTATAGTCAAGTCTGTTTCTTCTCATGTCTGCTGATGAAAAGCCTCCTCCTTCTGCTTCCCAGGGTTTCTTTCTCCCTTCCAGGAAGTCCCACCTTCTACTTCCTGTCCAGCTAATTTTCCATTAGACTTTTTTTTTTAATTAAAGCCAATCAAAGAATGCCTTAGGTAGGTGGGGAAATACAGAAACACAAACTCACCTAGTATGCCCCAAAAGAAAACATCCTCTAGGTCCATTATAGGAAAATGATTTAAGGGATGGGACTATGTCTTGGGATATAGCACTTACCCCTCTCAGTAATTTAAAATAGCATAATGTAACAATTGGATTTTAAATTAATATCAACACATACCTTTACAAGTTATAAAGCAGCTCCCTTCCGTGCTTAACGTTGTATCATATATCTTAGCGCAATGTAATCAAAAAAAGCTCCTCATGATTTTACTGACTCCGTACTTTACTGCCACAGCCCCGTGCTGCTCTCTGAAAGCCCGTGCATGAGAGGGGAGCAGGCCCCTCTGCAGCTCAGACAGTCATTTCTGGCTTTGAGGTTCTGCCTCTAGTCTTCCATTCTTGATCTGGTCTCCTCTCTTAAGAAGTCATTTTTGAGAGGATAAACCTGTTTCCAAATCAAGGTTTCTTTGATTATTTTCTTCCTCATTGCAATGAAAGTTCTTTCTTGCTTATTACTCAGGGAGGAGATGGTCTTGAACTTTAACAGGCTTTTCTGGGGTTTTGTTTTTTTATTTTTTTTGGATGTTTTGTTTTTTAACAAAAACATAGAGTTTGCATTGCTGGTGACATGCAAATAAATCTAAGATAAATTTAAACCAAGTTCGTGATTAATATTTCTATCTCACACACCATCCTTACAGGATGGTAGTTCCAAATTGTCCCTTATGAATGGAAATAAAAGCTAAAACTCTAGCAAGTATTACTCCCTCATGCTATCTTCCAAAAAATCAGTGATGCTTTTCTCTCTTCAGATTGTAAAAATCTTAGCCTTTTACCAAGGGTCTGATGAGATCCCAGGCACCACTGGGAAAGGAAGCAAAGGCACAGACTAACCACTGTCTGAAGTTATCACTAACGTACATCTGGGAGACTCTGGTTTCTAGGGTGACTTCGAGAACAATGACTACAAGCTGCAAAGCTGGGCCATTTCTTATTCACGAACAAAGTTGATGGACTGCCTCTAATAAGAAAGTGGTGATCAATTTCTAGATCCACCAACCTACTTCATTTATAAACTTAATAATTCTTACTGAGAGTCTTAGTATACTGCCACGAATAAGAACACATATCCCTGTCTTCAAGATCTCATTGGCCTAGTGGGAGGTTGTGCCATGCTTGGTAAGTACAAGCAAGCATCAGATGCTGTGGGGATGGCATCTAGCCAGGCAGGGCATGGAAGAGTTTTTCTCTTTCATTCCCGAATTCAGAAAAACCATAAATCAGAAGACTTAAGGAATCTCGATTGTCCTTCTGACTAGATGACCATGGCACTATAAGGCAAAGTCTACATATAAAATTCTCAGTGGCTTAGAGAAAGACTTAGTAGGAAAGAAGAGACTGGTAAGCAAAGAGCATGTTAATGAAGTCCCTTAGAAGCCTTAAATCCTGGAAATTCTAATAGGGTAAATTGTGACTTTGACTAGTTAAGTAAAACTAGTTTTATTAAGCAATTAATATGAATGAACTTAGTAGTTTTTATCTTATATTTTAAGGGTGTAATAATTTATTTATGATGTATTATAAAGATTTAGTTGAGTCTAGGATACTACAAGAACTTTGTGTAGAACTTGCATCAGCCATTGGAGTAGTAACAGGAATAGAAGTGCAGTTACTCTAGGAAGATTCACCATTAATTCTGAAATAGATTCAAATGGGATGGACAAGTTGTCAGGGGAGGCAGTTTATGTGAGGTCCTCAGGTATTCTGCAACTAAGGGAACCAGAAACATTACTAGAAAATAATTTTAAGTATAATGAATCTTAGGTATTTTATCCTTATTCTATGTTTATATAAACCCACGACTTTGAGTAGCTTTCAGAAAGATGATACCAGGCACAATGGCATGCATATATAATTTTAGAGCTGGGGAGACAGAAACGGGTGAATCCCTGGAGCTTGTTGGCTAGGCAGCCTAGCTGAATTGGTGAGTTCCAAATTCAGTGAGAGACTCAGGCTTAGAAAATAAGGTGGAAGATACCCAGTGTTGACCTCTTGACCTCTGACCTTTACATAAAACAAGCCCACACGTATATCACACCTGAGAGCACACACGCTTAAAATAATGCACATGCATATACACCAACAAACAAAGAAAGAAACCTTTTCAATATTTGTAGAGCAAATTCAGCTATCCTATGGTCTACTGAATATTTGGGGATTGACTTTTAGTAATAAGACTCTCTGCCTTCAAATTAAGCTTCTAGACATCGTTGATTAAAATAGTTGATTAAAAACGTAAGGAAAAAAAAAAACTGAAGACTTATTTTTAAACCAAATTCCTCTAAAGATCTTTTGATGAAATGCTGTAAGTTGAATCCCTCTTGGCTTGGCCACAGTGGAAACAGAGAACAATGATTTTTCTGTAAAAGGTTCCCAATCGCTCTCCAAGATCTTGCCGTGGGCCATTAGTCTTATCATGGCTTTGTAAGGAGCCCTACTTTCTTTAGATTTCCTGAGTCAGTTTTCTTATCCTGTAATAATGTCTCTGACCTCCAGAATTCCTTTTTCAGAATTCAAATATTGATTGTAAGACATACAGTGATCTTCCCCCTTTTAAATTTTAGTAAACACTAAGCTGGACTTAAAGTTATTTCAAGTTAAAGTTTGTTAGTCAAAAGTAACAATACAGCTACTGTTTAGAACTCAGGTGCACACACATGTTACAGATGCAAACCCACATGTAGATGCACATATAACAGACACACAGGTACAAACTCATGTAGATGCACACATATATAGAATGCAAAATTTCTGTAAGAGAATCAAACAGTATTTTCTTTTATTTCTACTTTATGTGTATAGGCGTTTTGCCTGTATGTACATCACTGGCATAAATGCCCATGTACTCCATAAGAAGGTGCTAAATCCCCTGGAACTGGAAGAACAGACAGTTGTGAGCTTCTGTGTGGGTGCTGAAAATCAAACCCTGGTCCCCTTGAACAACAGGTCGTATTCTTAACTACTGAAATAACTTGCCAGCCCTGGTAAAAGAGTTTTGAACATCAGCTTCAAGAGGAAGTTTAATAAATAAGTCAGTGTAAATATTTTTTAGGTCAAATTTTAGTTATAGGTCACATTTTTACAGGTCTTGGCTTGAGGCATGTTGGACTGTGAAGAGTTTAAAAGTTTGAAGTAAGAATGGGAAGTTTAACCCCTAACTCTATTATACTTTTGAGGTTTTTATATTTTAGTGCTAAGTGGGTTCATAGACAATAACGTACTGGTAAATATTTGCCAACAGGCTGTGTCTGGAAGGAGTGAAATAGGACCTGATTTGTAGTTTGTACCAATTTTGGCTGTGTAGAAACCTCTGCCATAGCCTATTTCAAAACGAAAAACTGACTGGATGTCACTGGACACAGTTTGCAAGATTTGGGCAATTGTATACTATTATATTTTATTTTTACAATACTGATTTAATAATAGGCATCATTAACCTCAGACATGGATAATGTGAAAATTAGTAAAATAATCAAGTGATTGGTTCTGAGTTTTTAATACATTTTTCAAAAATCCTGTGTATTTCATTGTAAAGTTATATAATTTAATTCATAATAATGGGTATGTTTAAGAACTGATTTGCCTTTGTCCTATCAACAATTGATTCACTCTAGCTAATGTGGTGGGCTCTTACAAAATGTCTGCATCCCTAGATTCCCTAGCAAATGGAAGAAAGCATAGAGCTCTGTCTCCAGGAGACTCTACTAAGTTCCTGTGCATCACCATGAGACTCAGTGTGAATTATGTGTTTGTCTCCCCAGTATGCTTTTTCAGAATGCCAAAGTTAAGTTGTTGTGCTCAGCAGATAATTTAGACTTATCTTGGCTTGTGGGGCCAATTTGAAGAAAGCCGGGAGACAACCAGAGAACTTGGAAGTGAGGAGTAGATGTAAGAGGCTGGGAACAGAGGGGCTTGCTCCTTCCATGGCTGCTTCCTAATGCAGAAAGCTCGAGAAGCCAAGTAAATCCCAAGATGTACTGAACATGACCTTTTAAAAGTGATTTACTGGGTAATCTACAACCAAAAGGAGAGTCTCTGAGCTAGGGATGAGAGGCACTTCTCAAGGATGTGGCCCATATTTTTGACAAGAGTTTTACAATCTCCAGGAAGAGCTTGGCAGTAGACACCATCCTCAGTTTTAAGTGAGGCAAGAAGCTCCAGGAAACAGTAACAAGCAGAAAGGACAGAACTACTCGGTGTTTATATCAGTTGCTTTTATTGTCTCTGTCACGAAATTCTTTACAAGAGGCAACTTATGAAATGGGGGATTTAGTTTTTTTATGGTTTGAGGGATTGGAAAAGCCATCACAGTGAGAAGGATATGGTAGGACCAGATCCCATTGTCATAGGAGTGGGAAGTTGCTTGCTCATTGTTCGGCAGACATGAAGAGGGAAAGAATATCCTCTCCCTTCTCTTTTATTTCATTTAGGAAGCACTGCCTATACAATGGGGAGATCAACATTCAGACCAAATCTCGACCAATCAGCGAATCCTCTTTGGACATACCCAAAGATATACTTTGTTTAATACTCTAGGTTGACGATCAGATTTAACCATCACAACGGTATTCAAATGTTAAATGATGGTGACTCTTTAGAGGTGTACTGGAGAGCTGACAGAGACAATGTAGGAATTAGGGCTATGGCTACATATGAAATTATCAAAGGAGAGAAGAACCTCTGAAGGCAATTAGCCAATAAAAATTTGAGAAAATATAAAATAACAAGGGTTCCAGTAAGCCATGTCTTAGAATATTTGTAGAATATGACATTCATAAAGCTATACTTTAAATACAGACAATAAGGCAATCAATACCAATCAATTGTAAATAATAACAATGAGCAAATAACAGATCATTCTTACTATGTGGAATATAGAACATGGTAGAAGCGTCTCACACATGCCCAGGACCAGCAGTAGAATGGACCCCAGGCAAACCAAATAGAAATGGTAGCACTTGCACACCTATCAGAATGAGCCTGGGAAGAACCAGAGCTTTCACACACACACACACACACACACACGACTGTCAGGGGTGTGTTACAGGAACCAAAAAGGAGTGGATGACATGGGTGTGCATTTAATTTTCTACTGCTGTGATACAACATCATGTCCAGGGCATTTGAGCTTACAATTCCAGAAGGGTAGAGTCTATCCTCATTGTAGTAGAGAGTATGGCAGCAAGCTAGTTTGGAGGCTGGAGCAGAAGCTTGGGGCTCACATCTTGACCCACACGCAGGAAGCAGAGAGAGCAAACTAGGAATGGTATGAGCCGGTAAACTTGATTTCTGCCTCCAGTGACACACTTTATCCAACAAAGCAATGCCCCCTAAGCCTTCCTAAACAATGTCATGGACGGCAGACCAAGAATTCAGATGCTGCAGACTGTCGGGGGACATCTCATTCAAACTATACAGGATACTAGAGAAAGAACATCTTTCAGTCATAAGAGGTCAACCTTTGGGGCAACCATCCGTGGGCTCTGGACTAAAAGTATCACCAACACAGGGAAACAGCAAGGTATAGCACAGTATGCAAGGCACCCATCATTAGAATCATTTCTAACTCTCTGGTACAAATTTACCTGCTTTTTCTCCCACAACAGGCAAAACAACCCCAGTAAATCAAAAGATTCCATACTACCGTTCATGGCAGAGCCCTCTCACAGACAGCCTGAGGTAGATCCAAGAACCTGCATTTTACAAATGTTAGTGAAGTTGGCTTACCACCCACCTTCTGAGAAATACAATATAATTAATCCCAGTCCCCTGCTGATGAGACAGGTCTGGAAGCATTGTGTTGAACAGGCACAGTTTTGGCTGTCCCACCTGGGGAGCAAGCGCTGACCTCTGTGAGAAATAAACCCATGGCCCAGCGGTGATAATTAACTTGTGGCAGTTGCCTGGAAACATCTCTTCCTTTCCCTTGGTTCTGGTAACTTTGACTTTTAATGCTGCTCTGCTCCCTTATGCTTAATACTATATGTCATTCCAAATATTTCTTGGAAGTAATTATACACTAACTGACTCTTCTTAACGTCTAGTCTCAGGAGAAGGCAAATGGCACTGCTGAAATATTAGTTTAGTGGTAAATTATTTTATAGCAAATATGCATATGAGAATATATTTAAGGCAATTTAAAAACACGTGCTACTTCTTATATACCTAAGAAGCATGTACATTTATAGCATTTCTATAAACACTCAACTGTGCTTCTGTTTATAATGTGCATTGTTAATTGAAAAGCATTCTTAAGTTTTTATCAAATGGGCAGAGAAGTCTTCACTTTTTAAGCTACTGTTGCTCTTTTCAAATCTCCCAAACAGAACAGGGTTCTCATCGCCAAGCAAGCATGTGTGGGCTTGCAAGCTGTAAAAGTTTGAAAAAGCCTAGGCTTTTTGAGGTTTGATTTTCTCTCAGACACAGATATTTCAGTTAATCAAAGCTTACTCCACAAAGCCTCCCTTCCTAGGGCATCCATCCATAAATGATCTCATGTTGAAGTAGGCTCACATAGGGTTCCCTCCAATCACGGTGGTGATTGGTCTATTTTCAAGAAGACTTGTTTTATCTACTTTGATGCCAATTTGGTGTATGGTCATTCTAAAGCACAGAACTGGAGCTGTCTACACAGGATGTTTCTGCCTAGAGAACACATATGAGGAAATATTGTCTGTCTGACTGAAGTGACAAACTTATTTTCTAAGCCAAGGACCTCAGCAGAGGACAGATTTGTTGATGACAATCTTTAGGAAACCAGAAGCAGGGTATCAGAAAGTTATACATTCAAAAGAAGGCCTTCATAAATATTCTTGTTTTAAATAACAGGTTACATTATTTTCTTGAGAGGGCTGGTCATATTTTATGCACAGTTAGAAAGCAAGCACATAGTATAGAGAAAGGAAGGCTAGGTTATCACACCTCAAGATGCCCTGTGGTGCTTTAAATGAGAATGGTCCCATAGGCTCATTCATTTGAATGCTTGGTCTACAAGTAATGGCACTATTAGGAGGTGTGGTTTTGTTGGGGTAGGTGTGGCCTTGCTGAAGGAAGTGTGTCACTGTGGGGGCAGGCTTAGAAGTTCACTTTCTGCTGCCTGCTTATCTGGACGTAGAACTATTGGTTCCTTCTCTACCACCATGTCTGCCTGCACACTGCCATGATTCCTACCATGATGATTATTGCGGTAAATATTAAAACACTGAAACCTTTTATCCCATGCTAGTGCCAGCAACGGGAGGCGGGAACGTGGCACTGCAGGGATTTTTAACTTGGTGCTCCATGCTGCCTCTAAGAACTCAAGCGTGGTTCACTCCACCGACCCTGTTGCTTCAGACCCAGGTGGATTCAACCGCCCGATGTGTTATTTTCACTCACTTTCCTCCACTGCCTGGTACAAACATGAATCCACATCCATTAACTTATCGAACAGGTTTATGTGTTAAATTCTCAATCCACAAACCCTTTACACAATAAGCTTACAACCAATGGACAAAGATATAAACTGCCCATCTATATAAGATAAATTTAGACCCATAGAAACCCTTAGAAATAATCTTTCCCCGCCCACCTCTCCACTGTTTAATCGTGTATCACTCATCTTAACATCAATCTACAGATGATAATCAACTAAGCCTCTGAAACTGTAAGCCAGACCGAACTAAATGTTGTCCTTTATAAGAGTTGCCATGGTTATCGTATCTTCACAGCAGTACAACCTTAACTAAGACAACCCCTCTACCAGACCCACTTCAACAAAGCTTCTCATCTAAACATGCCACAGCCTTCCTAAACAGCACCAGTTGCTGGGGACAAAACGTTCAAACACATGAGCCTATAAGAGGACATATTACATTCAGTCCACAGGACACAGAGCTTGAGAGATATGCATTGTAGCATCTGAAAGAGGACAATTCGTATTATAACATAGGACCAGCAAGATGGCTCAGTGGGTAATGATGCTGGTCACACAAGCCTGGCAACCCTGAGTGCGGTGCATAGAACCTATATAAAGGTAGAAGGGAAAACCAACCTCACAAAACTGTCCTCTGATCTCCACATGTACAATATGGCATACGTATCCACACATAAATAATAATAAGACATAAACATTTTCTGAATGGAAGATTATGCTACAGAGTCTGGTGGAGAGCCTTTGATTAGTGTTTAACACTAGAGACAAGGCTGGCTTCACCTCGAAGAATTAGAATCATAGCCATTAACTTCTCTCAGTCCCAGGCAATGGGACTGATTGCTTAGCCACTTAGGTTAGAGGAAAAGCCTCGCTACACTGTTACCCTATTGTGGGCTTAATTCGGAGCCAGTAGACCTCACTGTTGATGGGGTCATGTTCAGGCTCCATGGGAAGCCGGGTCTGTGTTCTCTGGTCCTGCAGCCTTTGGAAGGACAGATGACATTCTTCTCTAAGGTGCCTTTCAAGTTGTTGCTCTACTATGAGAAGAACGTAGACAAGAGACAGCCTATTTCTTGGTCAGCTATAACAAAATAGACCGATGTTTGGCTTTTCACTGAAAGAGATTTTTGGTAGTGTTAGCTGTCATGTTCATACCAGCAACCTGCATGGGAAACCCTCCTCTACTCTTCCCATGTCTCTTTTCCCTGCTTATTCTCCACTTAGGGGTTTCATTAAAATTCTGATGTAGCATTAATGTTTAGAAATTGACCATTCTTGGAAGCTAGTTTCATTATAATTCCCTGGTCTATGGCTCTCCTCCAGCTCTTCCATTCCCTTTAAGAGGCATCCTAAGAGATTTCCCGTGGAAGATTGGTGTGGCCATATCCCACTTTGTGATTTGGGAAAGGAAATCACAGGGTTTTATTCATACCCAGTCATGCTCAATGGCAGGGTTACCTTAGCCAGAAGCCAGGGGTACTGCTTTCTAGGGGTGGCTATTGCTAAAGAAAGAAGGATCATTCCAGGGCTTGGTCTAGAAGGCTGACTCCTTGGGCAGAGAAAAGGTTGTTCAGGGAGGCAAAGTGGAGGTGGAGTCACTGAAGAAGCTGGCTGACATGCTAGCTGAAACAAGAGTAAGCCAGCTCTGAGGGCCACAAGGAAAAGTGCCCTAGAAAAGTCACAACCAATAATTAGTATACTTAACTATTGTTTTCTAAAAGAATACTTCAAATGGCCAAAGAAAAAGGTTTGTGTGTGGGTCTATGTGCATGTGCATGTGTGCGTGCGTGTGTGTGTGTGTGTGTGTGTGTGTGTGTGTGTGTGTGTGCAAGAGTGTGCAAACATTCACTTGTGGAGGCCTGAGGGCAACCTCAGATGTTATTTTTTGAGTGACAACCACTAGTGTGTCTGTATGTGATTTGAATGTATGTATTCATGTGTGTGTTCATGTTTGTGTGATGTTATTTATATTAAGTTTCTTTTTTTTTATTTCTTTCTTATTTTTGGAGACAATGTCTCTCACTGAATCCAGAGGTCACCAATTACACTAGAGCCACCAAGGACCTACCTGTTCCTCTTACACACATCCTAGCACTAGGATTATAGATATATGTCACTATATTCAGCTATTTATTCATTTATTTATTTACTTATTTATTCATTTATTCATTTATTTATTTGTGTGAGTTCAAGGAAATCCAAACCCAAACCCTTATGTTTGCAAGGCAACCATTTTACCAAATCATCTACCTTCCCAGCACTCAAGTTCTGACAGTAAATATTTTAGAATATTGTTACAATAAAAATTAAAAGGTTGCCTTTTTAAAAAAAGAAAACAAAAACAAAAACAGAAAAGAGGAAATAAAGCACCAACCTTCCCAGGATGTGTTTACGAAAGCAAATTTTTATGCTTCTTCTTTTTTTTTTTTTTTTTTTTTTTTTGCTTCAGATGTTAAAGTTGTTTGTTGAGCCTATTTGCTGATCATTTTCCAGGCTGAATGAAAATCAAGGTTGACTGCATTACCATGGGCAGCGGAATCATTTTATATATATATATATATATATATATATATATATATATATATAAAGATCTCTGGTCCTTTTGATGTTTGCCGTCTGCCAAAGTTCTGAGAGATGTGGGTAAAAAAAAATGCGATGGATAGAGGGTTTTAAAGCACTGTTGAGAAGTTGAGTTTAAGACTCTTGTTTACTTAAATTGTTTTCCCGAAGGGAAAGAGCTGGAATGTACCTTCCAGCAGGACTGTGAACCCGGGAATCCAGCTTTGGCCTCACAGTGCACTACCTGAGGACAAAGGTGCCCACTACAGCTCATTAAGTTAAAGGACATAAAACCTGGTTGGAGACTGGAATTTTATAGCACACTGGCATATTTTATTAGCCTGGCTTGTATAAGTTTTGTACTTTAAAGGGCATATCTTTTGGATCTTTGGACATCAAAAATATTGTGTGTGTTTTGAGGGCTCTTTCAAAGCATCTCCCAGTGAAACTAACTGTTTATATTGTTCTTGCCTTTAAAAACATTGTTGTTGTTTTTTTTTTTTTTTTTTTCTATACAAATGAAAGAACTCAAACTCGAGGAAAGCTTCCTCATGAAGCTAAACTAAGTCTACCTACAACTCATTTGTGAGTTTGTGGCCCTGTGCCTATTTCTTTATGGTGCCAGGGCAGATGTTTTTCCTTGGTCACACGTGGCAAGTGCCAGCTCCTGGGTGGGCTTTTAGACAGGTGCTCCTTGCAGTAGTGTGTTTATGGCTGTGACCAAACAGCTGTCAAGAAGGAACTTCAGTGAAGAAGGGTTTATCTGGGTTATAGCTCAAAATGGTTCGGTTTCTTATAGCAGGAGAAGCAGAACAGCTGTGTTGGCTCTTGAGCATGGCAGTAGGAGGGTGAGGCTGATTGTTTACATCTGAGTGAGCCAGGAAGCAGAGAGAAGGGAATGCCAGCCCTTAGTTCACTTTCTCCTTTGTCCCATGGTATTCAACTCGGGACTCCAGCTATTGGGATTATGTCAACCCTAATTTGGAAGAATTCTTCCTCCTCAGTTAATCCTCTCTAGAAATACACTCACATGCATACCCAGAGGCAAGCCTTGCTTGTGCCACAGTCATTTCATAATTCAGTTGAGTTAGTGATTCAAAAATAAAAAGGAACCACCACTTCAGGGTTTTTTATGTGCATTACAGAAAGATGACGGTTGTACATTGGTGCGAGTAGAGATTTCATATGTAAGTATGCAGTAAGTGACTTCCTGTTTCGAGTGAGGCATAGGGATTTTCCTGGGTGGTCTCTTGGCTTTCAGTTCATAATAAGAAGAACAGTAGTATCACAAAGCCTGTTGCTTCTCTCTAGTCCCAGATTTAGTAAATCTCACAGGTATGACTTTTATCTTTTCTAATTGTTCACAGAAATCAAATATGAGGTTTGTTCTTCTTTATTCCCCCTCTTCTTCCAGTGCTTTGAATGGTTAAATATCTCAGAAAACAATTCCAACTTTATAGGTATAGTGAGGGGTGTGTGTTTGATACATTGATGGTTTTGTTTGTTTGTTTGTATTGACTGACTACTGACTCCTGGGGTTGCTTTTCATCTCAATCACCATTCATCCTGCCTTTCATTCAGGGTATTTATCTTTTATGTCTTACAGACTTTGATAACTGTAAGAGATGCCAAGTCACAGATACTGTGTGGAGGAAATGTAATACAGTAGTAAGGAAAGACACACAAAACTATAGTGTGTATAGTGCACTGTTGCAATTAGATACATGTCTGTGTTTGTCAGCTTGCTAGAAAACTTCTGCTTGCCTATAAAAAGCAAGTGACAGTCTCTAAACTGGAGTCTACTGACAGCTTTTCTGTTAACAAATAAATTTGGACAATGAGCACATTAAAACTTTTTTTTGAAGATTCTTTATATCTACCAACAAAATATTGCACATATGAGCAACTCTTTTATGAAGACACCCCGTTGTCTTCATTTGAAGTTTTCCAAAACTTACTTGGACACATATATCATGGTCCACAGGTTAATATGCTGTGGGATAGTTATATTCCATGAGTCATAAGTATGGGAAATAAGCCAGTAGGTGCCACATTCTTGCAAAGCTTGGATCTGGGAACCCTGATGAGAGACAATGAGGAGATGAAGAAATAACAAAGAGATGCAGAAAAGGGGATCAGGTGGTCAGGACCCTGTCATGGAGAAGCCAAAGCACCCTGGAAGCTCAGCTTGTTTGTTATATACAGTTAAACAGGAAGGTGGAATTGTTATATACAGCTGAACAAGGAGACTGGATTACTAATAGACATAAACAAGGAAACAGAGTTATTATATATGACTGAACTAGCAGGCAGGTGTTGCAGTAATAATAAAAAGTGATAACCTTTTGTCTCACACTAGTTTCGGTTCCTGTAGGACCACATGGCCCTGTGGGGTATCTGTATCTTAACAGCTCTACGCTGCCTCTAAGTACTCTAAGCACTAAGACACCATCTTCTTATGACCCAGGAGGTCCACTCCACCTGCCCTGGCTACTTCTGTCCCAGGTAGTCATGACTGCTCCAGTGTATTGTTTTCTGCTTTCACACGCTGTCCTCCACAGCCCAGTAAAGTCACAACTTAACAATCAATAATTTATCAAACGGGTTTATATGTTAAATTTTCAGTCCACAATCTCTCTACACAATAAGCTTACAACCAGTTGACACAGATATAAACTGCCCACTTAGATAAGATAAATTGACCCATAGAAACCCTTATCCTAACAACCTTTATCATAACAACCTTATCCATATAGAGATGTGCCAAGAGAAACATTCACCCCTGCTTTCATGTTGTCTCCTCCCGAATCTCCCCCTTTTCTCCTTCTCTTCCACTTTACCAACTTTGTCCCCACCCACTCTCTACTGTCCAATCATGTATCATCTTAACATCAACCTACAGGCAGGTTTAACTGCTCTTAATAGAAGCAAACTGGGGGAGAAAGTTATGGTAGACATTCTCAGCACACACACTCTCCACATGGGCACACAGACCAGGGAAAAGCTTGTCCATCACCCCTCCCTGCTTCACTGGGGGAAAGTCTTGCTGCGGGGCTGAGACATTAGAGTCCTTGACTTGGCCATGCCTATGTAAAACAATACACATGTGCTTCGGATATCATTTACCCTTAAAAGATACCACCTTGCACAGCTAGTGGTGTGCTAATCTTCTATAGATATTGAAAGATACATGCTCTTTTTCATAGATGAAATGTTTATTAGTCAGGATTCCCTCAAACAACTGACAGAAACCAACATAAACTCACTTAGAAAGCACAGGAGTCCAGGACTGGGTCTTGTTTCAGAGAGTCAACATGTGTTTTGGGTCCTTCCCTCCTTCCCCCATCATTTTCTAGCATCTCGTTGTGCATTGATATGGATTTCCTAAACATGGATGAACTTGACATTAGGAAGAAGAGGAGGCCTGGTTACAAGCAGCTCCAGGTTCAGATCCTTCTAATATAGTGACCTCAGAGAGAAAGAATTGTTTTTTTCAGTATCCATAATAGAAGCTGCAGGGAAGGAGTCTCAAATTGTTTCAGCAGAAGTCAAATGCCCACTCAGAGCCAACCACAGTAGTTATTTCTATAATATATTCTTATTATTCGTAGTGTTAGTATTATTATTAACCATTGCTGATACAGGTAAATTTCTTATACTTAGGAAGGGGGAAAAGACTGAATTAATCTCTCAAAAGACATCTGTGGAATAAGGAGCTGTCATTCTGTAGAAGAGGGTTGCTATTCATTGAACAGTGTGTTGGTTTCTTTCTATTCTGCTGCTGTGATAACATACCATGACTGTCCTAGTTGCTTTTCTATTGATGTAATAAGACACCCTCACCCAGTCAACTTAGAGAAGAGTGCATTCTGGGCTTCCAGTTGCAGAGGGTCAGAGTCCATGATGGCAGTGTGGAAGTAGTCTGCAGTAGGCAGCTAGAGCAACCTGAAAATTCACATCTTGAACCACAAGCAAGAGGCAGAAAACACATTGGCAATGGCACAAGTCTTTTGAAACCTGAAAGCCTATGCCCTACAACAAAGTCCCATCTTCCAATCCTTCCTAAACAGTTCTACCAACTGGGGCCTATGTATTTAAACATATGAACCTATATGAGACATCTCATTCAAACTACCACAATGATCAACACAACTTAAGGGATAGTTGATTTTGCCTTTTGGTTCCAGGGAATAAGAATCTTTTGTGGTAGGACAGCATGAAAGCAAGCAGCAGGCATGTCAGCTAATGGCTAAGAGCTCACATCCTTAGCTGCAAGTACAAAATGGAGAAAACAAATTAGAAATAGGTCTTTAATTTCTCTAAGTCTCGCTTCTCCCACCGTGACACCACTCCTCCAGTAAGACTATTCTTTATAAACCTCCCCAAATAGCCCCACCAACTGGGGACCACATATTAAAATACTGAAGCCTCTGGGAGACAATTCTTAACTACCACAGTAAGTGCTAGAGAGATTCAAAACAACAGATGTCTACCACAGTGCAGTTTAATTATTAACTTCTAGATTTGGCCATAATAGGCAGTTGGCTCTGGTTTTCAATTTCTGTTAGAAAGAGGGGGATTAAAAAGTCAACTATTTTAATAGTTAAGTCATTATTTTTAGAAGACATCTTCAACTTACAAGGTACTTTCTAGCTAATAAATCAACATAGGAAGCCACCTCAGTCATTTCTTTAAGCATATAAGAGACTTTCCTGGCCCCAAGATGTCATCTTGCTCAAAGTAATACATTCTGTGAGTGCTTCTCTTAGGCTTTTAAGTAGCTAAATGACTCTGCTATGAATATTTTAGGCTGAGATCTTACATTTGTGTTATAAGGTATTATTACCAGTGCAAACTGTCTGTCCTTGAGCCATAGCAACTCCCAAATAACTGACAGTACAGAATCATAGCTTGACCCAAGATACATGATGGTCACCTCTCCAGGGCTGCAAAGAGGCACTTGGAATTTATTTAGACTTGTCATGAATATGTTCCTAAGTTTTTACAAAATAATGTGAGTTGGTTCTATCCATGTCACTTGCTGCCCATAAGTCAGTAGCTCTGCATTTAGCCAGCAGGATAGCACTGTTGTTCTTGTGGGATTTGCCTGGGAGGAATCCTGAACTTACAACAGAAAGAAAAGATCAAAGGATTTGCAGCTTTGAAGGAGAGATCCAAGGCTTTTGGTGAAGTGACTGTTTCCTGGAGTTTCTTACTTACTTTTATTTTTTTTCTTAATTGAGAAAATAAGAATTCCAAAATTCATGTTGGAGCCTTGGTTGGACAGATTCAAAGGACCTAGAGTTTGAGTTTTTGGGGACACAGCCAGAAAGAGGGACATATTCCAAGACAGTGGTGGCCATCAGTATGGGCATTGCCAACAGGTCTCACAGGGAGAGAGGCTCTGAAAGAGACTCACGCATGTACAATTTGTAGCCTGTAGTATCAGTGCAGAGAGTGGCTTCTAGAGTGAACAGAGGCCAGACTGTAGCCAGCATGGAGCAAATGAAGGAGGAACTGAGCATAGAGAGGACAACTTCTTCAATTACAAGCTGGCTTCGTAGAAAGAATAAGGGATGGAAGATGGTCTCTATCAAGGCAGGAGGGCAGCATTAGTAGGTACATTCTCACCAAGTCGAAGAACTCCTGTGGATGGGAGAAGAGAATGATGGGGTAGTTAGAGATGGAGGCTGAAACTAAAGTGAGGAAGAGGCTCATTTCTGGAGCAAGGTACTAGGGATGACAATGAAAATAAGAGACCAGGCTCCTGCTGAGGATGAAAGAAGGTAGACCTTGGCAAGGTCATCAGGACAGGGCCTGAGAAAGGAAAGCCAGTGTCCTTTCCAGTGAAGCAGGGGCTTGAGGTTCCCTAATCAAGAGGGAGCTGCATATGACCTAAGAGACATGACTGCCAATCATCTGGAGTAAAGAAAATGATTGTGGAGTGTGTCAAATATTCTGTAAAGCTTTAAATTAACATATAACACATTTAACAAAGAATCAGGACTGGGAACAGGTGGGGTTGATGTCCAAAGAGAAGAAAGCAAGGTAATCAATGGATTTGAGTGGTTGTGGGCCATTGGTTCCAATGATAGGGGGAAGACAGAGCATAGCTTGGTCATGTTTCCTCACCCAAGAAAGAAAGTAGGAGAATTAAGTACTGTAAACTCTAAGTCCAGTGGTTGGCACATGGTACCTAATAAATAACATTGAAAACTGCAAAATTTTCTTGATGATATAATGAGCTAAAGCCAAAGGTAGGGTAAGACTGACTGAGAACAAACAGGAATCTGCTAGGCAGTCCGTACGAATGAGCCTCCAGAGTTGTGCAGTCTGTAGCCTCTCTCAGGAGGTCCATGAGCTGAAAGGTTGGAGCCATCAACAGGATCTCCCATGGCAACAGTCACAATGGATGCTGAGCTCCAAGTTTGCTCTTAGGAAGTAGGTTGTGAAAGAGGAAGGGCTATTGAGGAAGAGAGGACTCTTGGTTACAGCTTCGAGTAATTGTCATTCATTGGTAGATATGACCTGGGCAAGGAGGAAGTAAGCCTGAAGACCATGGGAGAGACAAAGCCATGTAACTGTAAAGTCAGTGGGTAAATCTTTGTGATTGTCACTGGGGATCAAAGTAAATAACCCCCAGAGGTTCCCTCTGTTTCAGGGGTGGCTACAGAAGTACTGTCACCCAGAAGCACTGGTTTACAACCGAGGACAACTGTTAATCGAAGTGATTAAGAATGGACTCTAGAGGAGGGGTATTTTACCATCAACTGTGTTAAGACTTTCTAGGACAAGCTGGTTGGGTAAAAGATGGGCTTCTGTCAGTTTTATTGTTTTAAAACCTCAGCAGATATCCTAGTTTATATTTCCAATGCCCGCTTACAATAATATTGGCAAGGAGTTGTGTAGCGAAAACTTTGAATGTAGGTAAGGCTATAAAATAGATTACAGAAAGTCAGGGAGAAACCTTTCAGAATGACTTGAGGGAGGGGTAAACACACACACACAGTGGCAGAAGTGGCTTGTTGGATTAACACGGGGAAAAGGCCAATGTGACATTTGTAACACCTGTCCTGGGCGCTTTCTTCACACCTTGTTCTATTCACCCTCAACCCCACATTCCCCGGTCAAGTCCATGTTCCATCTCAGGGTGATTTGCGTCTGGTTAAGAACTGATTACCGCCAACAGGAAATGGGCTTCACTTTTCTTTGTGGGGCTTGTGACTGGGTGATTCAGTACCCACCTTTCTGTAGCTCACAGGACTATTTGGGGAGGGAGGACATGCCACCTCTTTTGGGTGATTATACTTCTGGTTATTCCCCTCTGCCTTGAGTCTCAGCCGTCATCGAGATATGTTTTGTTCATCCGAGGGAAAAACAAGCTTTGTAACAACCACTGGTTAAGACCATCAACGACACTGATCCCAACCCTCAGGCTGTGGTCACCCAACCCTCAGGCTGTGGTCACCCAGGGAGCCTGCCACCCATGTTTTGGGGACACAGGCAGGTGTGAGAGGGCAGGGTTAATGCCAATAGCACCATCAGGAATGTTTAGTTTGAACTGGACCTGAAGCCTGTAGCTGTGATGTGTAGTACGTATACAGAAATAAGCCCGCCTAGGTAGTAATTTGTACCTTGTTTTGTCCTGATAACAATAGTCAGGTAAAGTCCCTTTAATGTATATATTTATCTATGTTGTAGTTCTCAGAATGTGGTCTCCAGGCTAGCAGCATTAGTGCCATTCAGGAACTTACTGGAAATATAGATTACAGGCTCCACTCACTACTCTTGAGAACCTCTGGGCCCGGGGGTAAAGGCTGCTAGCTGCCCAGGCTCCGGGTGACTAGTCTAGGCTCAGGCTGAGCTGCCTGGCATTGTCTTCAGCCTGGCTCTTGTTTATTAGCATTTTCTGTGGGAATGTCTCACCAAGCATCAGTGCTTGGGCCCTACCCGTGGGATTTGGTGGAGTTAGTAGGCAGCTAATGATATCAGCTTTTGGTTAAGTTGCAGTGGTTTTAATTATGCTCAAGCTAAGAACCATCGTCCCATATTTATCCAAGAAATGGCTCTCCAGCCTATGATGTGGTCACCCCAAACTAACTTACTGAGAACAGCTCTTGCCAGAGTGTTGACTTAGTCGCTCATATAGAAAGCAAACCATAAATCATGAAAAACATGACAGGGTAGCCACATTTCTCTATGGTTTTCTCTGTTTGGAGAAAGGTGGGGAGATAGCAATGCTGATGGATCACACTGATAGTCAACCAGGAACTGGGATACCAAGAGTCTCCCAAAGGAACAAAGCTGGCCACTGTTTGGGGCTGGACTGGGCTCACTGGTTCCTGGTTCTCCAGAATCTCTGAGTCCTCTTTGCTCTTGCCTCCTGCACACCTGTTCCAGATATCACTGCCTTGAGGCAGAGCTCACAAAACTATCTGTGGAGTTCTGTCTCTGCTGGTGCATTTCCCAGAGTTGGGGAGGGTAATTTTTCCCTCCCCTGGAGCTACAGGGTTGACGCACAGTGGTGTGCTTGCCCTGGATCTCCTATATGGAAGGCGTGGCTCACCTCCATTTTGATTTATACATTGTTTCCTGAGTGCCTTATCTATAACAGGGACTCTCCCTCAAATGGTGGGAAAAATAACTTTCTGAGAGAGGCTTGAGCCCAGAATGGGTTTCCAAACATGTAAAAACCCATTCCCTGAGACGCTGCTGCTGTTGTCCCTCGGGTAGTGAGACCTCAGCACATACATGTTTAACACCACCATGCTGAATGTTGAGGTTCATGAATTTTACTCTGGGAAGAAAGTTTGTTTGTAGACAGTTTATTTCGGCAGAGCAAATCACGTGGATGGCTCTCCAGAGTGGAACAGTTCAATATTGATTCCTGGACCCTAACTGAAACTCCCTCTCTCGGCTCCATCTTACTGCTTCAGTTGTCCTGGGAGAATATTCTTGTTTCTTAACCACAGCGCTTGCCAGTTTGTGCCCTTCTTGGCAAACCTCTCCCCCTTGTTTGCCATAGCTACCCAAATGATTCCAGATAAAAAAAAAGATCTGGATTTTCTAGTTTACTCACTGACACCTAAGTTGTTGCATCGTGAGGTCCGCTCACTTCCAGTGGAGTGAACATTCAAGTCTCTTCAGTGACACATATATTCCCTATCCTCATGAAAGCTTACCCCCAACCTCACAAAAGTCTGGCAGCTTATAAAGTCCTTAGATTATTTGTTAATACCTGGCCTGACTCTGCAGCAGCTGTTGCTTGTGAACAATGTGATGCCTCTCCTCCCCCAAGAGAAGTTGCAAATGTCTCTTTTGCAACACTTCCCACCTTTGTGGATTCAGAGAGCATAAAATAGAGTGAGAAATGAACGCAAGGCCCCTGTTTGGGGATTCAGCGCACAGCTTAAAAGCTATTGAGTTTAGCCGTTTCCTGACATTGACTTTCATAGCAACAGTTTAATTTGGAGAAAATCTGCTACCTCAAATGACTAAAAGTATTTATGTGGAAAATTTTCCAAATGATTGGCTTTACTGTGTTGCTATTTTCTTTCCCCATGAATATGTGAGTATTTGGCTTTCTCCCAAGAGTTCTTTTCTGCATCACTTCTCTTCAGGAAAAAGACAATTTTCTATCCAGAGTAGAAGTAGCTCCAGGAGTCTTCCTCTTTTAAGCAAAGCATTGTCTGAGCTTAAGCCCGAGCATCTGTAAGAAATTTAGAGTCACTGCATTGCTGGTGCCCTTGAACTCTCAAAGGTTAAGCTCACCTGGACAACTTAGAATCCATTCCCCGAGGAGTGGTCAGCTCGTACTTTCTGCAGCCCTGTCCTGTGCCTGGATCCCACCTGGATCAGCCATGGGGTTTTCTCCATGGTTCCTCCATCTTTCTTACTCCCTTAAGTCTTCAGCTACCTTGCCAAAGTCTGCTCTTGCCAACATCAACAATGACTTCCCACAATTCAATGCAGTAATAACTGGATTATAACCAATCTTTCTGTAGCATTTAACACCATTTTCCTTACCTTCTTGGGACCATTTATCCTCTTTGTTTTCTTAAATAGTTTCTTTTCCCTTTGTCCCCTTCTTAAGGGTGTGTCCTTGGAAATCAGTCCTAGACCCATTTCTCTTCAGACCCTACACTCACTTCATGGAGGGCAGCCATTTTTCCTGTGACTCTAGTTCCAAGCTGCTGATGGAGTCTGCCCTTCCTTGTCTAACCCAGGTCCAGGAACCATTTCTGTGCCAATCTTGTTTGCTGTGAAACTGCAGTTTCTTCCTGTCTCTGTCACTTTCCCTAACCCCATAAAACAAGCTGACATTTTGTATTTATTTTATTTCTTCCCCGTCTTAAACCCACATCTTCTCTGACCTTCTGCCAGTGTCTCTTTCTTTTATCGGATGAGAAACAACCAGCTCTGGTCTAGACTGCTCCATCTCTGTCATCTGTCCCGCACCCTCAAGTAGAGTTCTGATCATCCCAATTCTGTCAGAAACTCTAGCTCTCCTGCTTACAGAGCCCCAGGCTATGACTCTTACTCAGCCTGAGGCCATATCACTCTTTACTCCACTGTATTCATATGTGACCCTCCTGGATTTCTTTTCAGTCCCCCAATCCTACCATGGTCCCTCAACTCCAGACTTTCACGTGATCCTTTCTTTTTCCCAATCTATTCCCAATCTACGGCTGCTCCCCCTGGCCCTGCCTCCTTTGAGTCTTAAGTTTAGAATAGTCCTAAGACATGCTTCCAAGTCTGGCATCTGTACCTCTGCCAATGGCTTTTGCCTCACTGTCATCAAAGCACCCGCCCTCAAGGCCCATCTCACAGTTGCCCCGTCTTGAAACTTCTGGAAGAGTGTCTGCTGTACCATGACAGGAGTGTGTCACCCAGGTTGGTGAGTCGCTGCGCATGCCTGATGCAACATTTGATTCACGGCTGGCACTGAGCCAAGGAATACCTAGTAAACAAAGAATGAACCTCGAAATAAACTGCGAGCCAGCCTTCTCCATATTACAGACGGAAATAAATGCCATAGTCTGGTTTGCAATTTCTGCCTCACCAATCAGGCTCTCCTGGCAAGAATGAGGATTACTTCCCCACAAAGCAGACAAGAAACTTTGTTGCAAACAAAGCAACCTATAATGTCCCACAGGAAGGAAAGCTTCCCAAGGTTCTGAGAATTAGCATATGGTAATTGGCAAGTCCCAGGGTATCTTTTAATTGAACCTTCCCAGAAGTTCAAGTAGCACACACTCAGCGATGAAATTGAGTAGGATCTCATTAGGGAGGTTGTGTCCTGTCACGCCTTAGTGAAAAGGAGGGAATGGGAACGACTGAGTCCCACACGGAGGCAGGCGAGACAGGCATACTGATCTGCGGCCCTGGAACCCACAGTTGGGCTGTACTGAGTCCTGACACAGAAAAGCATCATGGCAGTATGACCATGACCCCAAAGAAGGCTAGGATCGCCCTTCTCAGACCGCGCAGTGACCTTCCTGTTTCACGAGCCTTTATTCCTCACCCTGTGCTTCTCCTTTACCTTCATTTCATGAGCAAGCAGAATTTCAAGAACATTCCTCCCAAATTCCACATCTGAGGAAACGAAATGACCGCCAGGCTTAGCCCATGGCTTTCCCGCCCTGCTCCACCTGGGTCCCATGCTGTCTGTGACAAGTTTAAGACCAGAAAGGTGCCCATTCTCCTGTCCCCACTCCACCTCTCTGCTCTCTCAACTCCTGGATTCTCCAAAATCCTGGAGCTGTGGACACAGCTCAAATGCCCCTCCTCCGTGAAGCTCGTCTTATGTACCTAGGCAATCCAACAAGTGGGCACCTCACTTTTCTACAACAGCAAGGGACCACAGTTGTACCTGCCTGCCAAGTCTGAGAACCTTTGGTTCTCAGGCATGTCTTGTTTCTATGTTAAGTTATAAATGTCTAAGGAAGACTTTTATTCCCAGCATGCCCACACTGTCTAGCACAGTAGGTGGTTAGGGACACTTGGTGTAGGAGGAGAGATCCAGGGAGAAGGACAGCACAGAGGTTAATTGCAGGAGGTAGGGTGGTGGAGGCTAAGCTTCGGAGCTAAGAACAGTCATTTTGGGCTATATTTCTACTCTGCTACTTAATGGGAGTGAGACTTTGGACAAATTACACCATTTGTCTGTGCCTCCATTCCTTACCTGTGAAAGACAAAATTATATATCCAAAATTATACCATCTACCTATGACTGTGTGAAGTGTAAAAAAAGTAATTGTAAAGCACTTAGTACAAGACCTTTGCCTCCTGGACACTTAACACAGACGGGAGTCTCCGGCATGGAAGGCCAGTAAAGACACCTCCACAGAAAACACTGCTGTGTATACTAGGGGCAAAGGGCATCTGTGACCAATGTGACAAAACATACTAAATCTAAGCTGTTACCCATAGAAGGACATCATGGCTTCGTCTTTCTGAGAACTCAGGTGCCAGCTTTGTGGAAATGGTGAATCTCCTCTAAGTCAACAGAATCGCTTTGAGAATAAGACAGCAGTAATCAAGGCTACTCGATGCTCGAATAAGGGCAGCAGAGAGTGATGATGTGTTTTATAAAACAAGGATATGTTTTATAGTTTGAGGTTTGGTGTGGTGGGAGGGGTGCCTCAGCGGGGCCATGCTGAGGTATCCCTTCTCCTGAGGTACCGGCCCAGCCATACGACAGGTCTAGTATAGAATAGAGATTATTTGGGAGCATAAGAAAGGGAGTTGAGAAGGGAGTAGAAGTAGAGAAAGAGAAGGGACCTAGATGGGGGGAGGGAAGGAGGCAAGGAGAGAAGGGGGAGGAAGAAGAGAAGGAAGAGGAGGAGGAGAAGCTGACCAGGAACACTTGGAGGAGGGGGAGGGAGAAAGGGGTTAGGGAGAGTGGAGAGTCAGTCAGAGAGAGTCAGAGAGGCCAAACAGTCCTCCTTTTAGCAAGCCAGGCCTACCTGGCTGTTGCTAGGTAACCGCTGGACAGAGCATAGAAGGAATACAAACAAGAGAGGGCTAGGACAGCTCATAGCATTGAGCTATGTTTTAATGCACCCTGTTTTAATGTCTCATGATTTGAAAGCAGATGGAAAACAAATGCTGAAGGGGAAAAGTCATGTTTTTGCTGCCATCTACAGATGTCAGAGTGCAATATGTAAAGTTTCTTAACATGCCCATAAGCCCACTTTGCGGAGAGACACTGTATATGAAGCAGCGTTTAAGTTCTAGTAAGCTACCTAATTTAAGCACAATATTACAGGATGGATTTTTACCCTGCCTTCTAAAACTACGCGCATTCAGTCAGGAACTCAGTCTTTGCAGCCCCTCAAGCTGTGATCAAACTTGTCGTCAGAAGGCTGTGTCATAACTCAGGATCGTGTGGTTATTGCTCAGGGTACCTTAGCTGTAGCCACAGGGTCAGGGTTTAAAATGGTGGCAGAGAAGACTGGCCTCAGCTGGATGTGACTTCAGGCTTTCCTGTATCACACTGGTCACTGGAATCACTGTAACTCGCCTCTCACTGTTTGGATTGAAAAATCAAACCAAGTAAAATCAAGCTGCGGAGTGGCATCCCTTCTAAGATGGCTCCTGTTGTGTTCTTGTCTGTGTACTGTGTATGTGAGTTAATTACGGCCCCAACCTGTCCTGTGTCTCCTTTCAAAAGGGTTAAATATAGACAAGAACTGTTGGAGAAGCGTTTGATGGAGAGAAAAAAAATGGCCCTTCAAGAGGTGCAGGAAGAAGAAGAGAGAGAGAGGCGGCTAGAAGCCCTACGAAAACAGGTGTTTTCAATTTGGAAATTTTCATTTTAAGTGTGCTAATGATATTATTACTGGGACTTGGATCATGATGTCTGCTATACAAAAAAATAATGTAACTTTTCCAAACTAGGACATGGTTTTCATTCCCAGGAGCCAGTGAGGTTTATGTTGAACCAGGTCCAGTTTCTTGATATATTTAAAGAAGTTTATCAGCAGTATTTAAAACCCTCTCTCCCAAGCTCTAAGTGTGTCCCCATCCTTTCTAGTTCATTATCCAAACAGTATCTGTTTGCATCAGTGAAACTCTGTTTCCAGTCAAAGGACTTCCCTGTCCTCAAAAATGTGGTAGAGCAAGATAATCCACTCTCAAGTGGGAACCTTTGCTTGGAAAACTCCACCGTCAACAAGTCTGTTTAAGCACCACTTTACAAATGTACAGCATTAAAAGTCTCCTGTAGCCTTGCCTAAGAAAAGTAGGCAAAGTAGATAAAAGTAGACACCGCGTGGCAAATGCAGGGACTTAAGAAATTGAGACACGTGAGGCAGTTGCTTGGGTAATTTTTCTGAACTTTGCGCAACTGATAACTGCACAGCCCAGCCAATGGGAGGTGGCTGTGTAGTTCTGGGTGAGTGGAGGTTATTCAAGCGTTGGCCTTGATTGTCTTACCTAACCTGCCTTGGCTCTGTTTCCTCATCTGGAAAATGGGAATACTAAAGGTAGTACCTGCCCCGTAGGTTTGCAGTAACTTGGAGTTAAAATTTGTGTGCTTACTGAGTGTAAAGCCCTATTCCAAGACTCTTGGGTGAGACTTAGCTTCCTCAGTATCCCTCTGAAGTAATTATTATTAACACCCCCCATGTAGTACAAGCAGAAACCAAGAGGTCAGGTGCTTTTTACTAGAGCCACACAGCTAGTAAGCATCAAATAGGACTCCCATTAAGACAGCTCTCACATCGTCCCTCTCTTCGATGAAATAGGCTGTAGAGACAAATCCAAAGCATAAGAATATAAATTCTGTTCTTACTATATCTGAAAAAATCAAATTATTCAATCATTAGTAAGGAATTACACATGGTTACTACAGAATTCAAGTGACCAGAACTCCTTCTACCTAGTAGCCCTTTAAAAGACTTCTATTCTCACCACGTGGAATCAGTGTTTAGAACTGTGATATATGGTGTCTGAGCTAGGAAACCTATAACAATTAAGTTACATTTGCCCCCAGTCATTTTATCACAGTTTGGAAATGGCATTAAAATACCATTTACTGCATGCAAATTCTTGACTTGCAGAATTAATAGGCAGGTGTTGGTAATGGTGCATATTATTGACAAAATGAGTGGCTTCTTTTCATTAAGATCTGGGTCAGAGTAGTTATTGTTATATAGTACAAGGACTCCATATTAAAATAACTCTACATTTTTATAGTAAAATGGCAGCTCATTGTCTTTAACAGTCCCAAGAAATCCACTCGCCTAGTACAACGGAAGTACACTCAGCTTGTCCAGTAATGATTAGGCAGTCGACTATACCAGAAAGCCTCATGATGCTGTTACTCATAACCATAGAACGATAGCTGCTAAAAAAATGAATCTTCATTGCTACTTGTCATTTTCAAGGGTGTTTTCAGTGTCAGATTGCCTTTGACTTTTATCACACAGATAAATATATATCTGAAATCAATCATAATTGTGACTATTTAATCATGAATAGGTGACTATAATCTTTAATGTTTTGTTTGATGTGTGTTTTAACTCCTTTGTCAGTGACTGGGACTGGCCTGAATTTACTATTCCTTTACTCTTTGCTGTAAAGTTTTAGACTCAATAAAAATTGTATGCAAGTTTTAAGATTTATTTATTTATTTTATTTATATGAATATACTGTAGCTGTCAGACACACCAGAAGAGGACATTGGATCCCATTACAGATGGTTGTAAACCACCATGAGTTTGCTGGGAACTGAACTCAGGACCTCTGGAAGAGCAGTCAGTGCTCCTAACTGTTGAGCCATCTCTCCAGCCCCCAATAAAACAATTTTAATAGTCACTAAGCAAACCCATAATCTTACCCAGAAGCATTCAGCTTGTAATGCCTTTGAGTGGCTCTGCTTTCTCTTCTCTTAGGTTGCTGTCGCTGTCCAGTCCGATCCAGTTAGAATGATGTCGGAGACACTGGCCTGGAAAGCTAGGACAGGTGCTGAAAGTGAGGAAGAATTCATTCTTCAAAAGCCGCTTTTCACATTGACTACGTACAATGAGCAGCAGGTGCTTATGGGAAGTGGCCACACTGGGGCAAACTTCGTGCTGAGAATAGGAAGGATTGTTCAAGTGTGCACTTTGAGTTCCTAATGATTCTTAACATTCACCTGGACATACCCTACATATTAGCATATTTTCTCTTTGTAAATAAGAACACATAACTGCTGTCTGAATCTAAATATTATAAAAGTGTAACATAAAACCAAAGAGTTTAAAATTATATCTGTCACTGAAAGAGGTTTTATAACATTTCACTCAAAAGTCATTGACTTAAAACGTGATCATTGGTATTTCTTTAAGGTTCAAAGCTTTCTTTGTCATATTGGGAGTTTATTTTCTAAATTCATGGTACAAATTCTGTTAAATAAGCAGCTAGTGATCCCAACAGTTCTGACAATAGCTACAACACATTCTGTTCTTAGAGCTAGGGATAGAGCATTTTCTGTGCCAACACCATTGAGGGACCCTGGAGCTGTTTGCAGGAGCTTAGAATCTGTGTTGGTTCTGGCTGGAACCGAGATGGATAAGAAAGAAGACATGAATGAACGGATATCACTCAAATTAAGGAGGCAAGCATGCATGAGTTTTACAGAACTAAGGAGAACATGCCAAAATCTCAAAATCCTGTTGCCAAACGCATCCAAAGTGCCTCTCCTTCGTGCTGCATATTTGATCTCGAATAGCAAGGTGAAACTTCCATTCATTAGTAATTAACCTATGAAATAGACACTGTATTCTGGTTATGTGAAAGAGCGTAGCTTTTGGCCCCGCCTTCAATGAGCCAGACTGCTCCTTCCTGGAAGAAGTGATTCTCTAGGTCAAGAAGAGAAGTATTATATTCAGAAGTAATGCACTGTGTGCGGCCAGTTCCGTACCACCGTGCCCAGGAGGTTAGAGAGCTCGTGCTTCTGAGCATGAGCAGAGTCTACGATCTGGGCCGATTGTTAGTAAACTCATTCAAGATGATTTACAGCTTAAAGGGAAAAGAGGCCGATGTGCACAGGGAGCAGAATTACTTTTAGGAACATGTAGGTTTATATCTCCCTAGAACCATCTTCGAAAATACAGAGGCACCTGGCCCCTACACAGGCTAAATTCAGAGGAAGGAAAAGTCCTAAGGTGCAGGGCCAAGCTATTGGGGGTTCCCTAGGCAGAAGAGACTGAGAGAAGGCTCTTTGTGGAGTGTCTTTACTGTGCGACAGAGGCACGGGCATGGGATAAGTGCTACAGTGAGAGAGGAAACTTGGGCTAGGGCCCAGCTCTGACGCACAGGAAGCCTTTCTCCTCAGACATTTGACCTTTCTCCCATGACCAGACATGCTATTTTAAAGCAGGTAAGTTAAATAATAACATTTGTATTTTATCCTTGGATCTTGAATGGGAAATAGATGGGTGTTTGGGGGGAGAGGCCAGGAAGTGATGATGAGTGAGTCATACGCAGGCAGCTCTGGCTGGAGAGATGGGGGAGGGGGGGATAAAGAAATCGAGGACGATTCCAAGCTAGACAACTACCACAGTTGCGCATTGTGGATTCAGATCCACACTGGAGATTTACTGGCTGCGTGTAGTCGCCTAAGCTATTAACATTTTTATGTTTGTTTTCTTCATTTTTAAAATAATTACTTGCAAAGTTCTTCTGGGGATTAGAGATAATAAATATCAACTGCCTAGGACGCTGCCTGGTACTCAGCAGTGACTCAACACTTTATTCCATTCTGTGGATGTGTCATTAACCATATGAGAACACAGACGGAAAGACAAGCCTGGGGAGCAGGTTTGATCTGTCCCTGCTGTGTTTAGGGTGAGGGGTCTAAAGCAGCCTTTTAAGAAACGGAGGAGGAGAAACCTCCCTCTTCATTTACTTTCTATTCAAAAATTGGATAATGAAAAAAAAAGTTAAGGCTCCACAGTCCTGGTGCTAGACAAAGAGGTGAATCCCAGAGAGAATTCGGGAGTAACAGCATGTAGGTCAGAGAGGGAGTGGGAGTCCTTGAAAGTGGGTCAGAATCTATGTGCACAGAAGAGAAGCCTGGGTCAAATGGCTGTTTCTCAGACAGGGACCTGTGGGTCATTCTGGCCTCCTGCTTCTCACTACCACAGCCCTGCTTCTGATTGGTTGTCATTGAGGCTTCCCTTCAGACTATGTCTGACAGTTAGGTAGCCTCCACTTCCAGACAGGTTTAGGTATTTATTACTTCATGTCTAGACAGTCAGAGTGGCCTCCTGATCTCCCCCTCCCTCCGTCCCTTTTTTCCTACCACCTTCATTTGTTCCGACTTTGTGATCAGATTCATCTTATTTAGCCACACTTTGATGCTAAAAGCGGAAGCAAACACTGTGTGTGGCACTAGCTAGCACGGCCTTAAAGGCTACTAGTTCCAAATCCCACCCAGAGTGTCCTGTCTTCACCAAGCTCCTAAGTGGCACAGCATTCTGCCCAAACTCCCCTCATCCTAAAATTGACCAGTTTCACCTCAAAATTTGTATGTGGGGGCTCCCTATCTGTCTTAGCCAGGGTTCTATCCTACACAAACATTATGACCAAGAAGCAAGTTGGGGAGGAAAGGGTTTACTCAGCTTACACTTCCATATTGCTGTTCATCACCAAAGGAAGTCAGGACTGGAACTCAAGCAGGTCAGGAAGCAGGAGCTGATGCAGAGGCCATGGAGGGATGTTACTTACTGGCTTGCTCTGGCTTGCTCAGCCGCTTTCTTACAGAACCCAGGTCTACCAGCCCAGGGATGGCATCACCCGCAATGGGCTGGGCCCTCCCCCCTTGATTACTAGTTGAGAAAATGCCTTACAGCTGGATCTCATGGAGGCATTTCCTCAACTGAGGCTCCTTTCTCTGTGATAACTCCAGCTTGTGTCAAGTTGACGCAAAACCAGCCATTACACTGTCCAATTAGATCTCTTTCTTCCTCTCTGGTTACTGGAGGACTGTCAGACTTAAGGCTACCCTGGTTGTTTCTCACCTGAAAGCACCCCCATGCCAGCAGCACCACACACACCTCCATGTTTCATTACCCGAGGCAGGGCCACACATCAGTTATCTGTGAGCTTCCCATTGCTCCCATTCAATCGGGAACGCACGGAGGAAGCTCTTTTCAGAAGCTTATGACTGCGTCTTTCAGGGAGTTGGATGACATTAGAGGCAAAATGTCCACACGTGGTCATCTCTTATCATGACAAGGAATGTGTTGACATTTAAGAGTCACAGGAAGGGGACCACAGGCCAGTTAAGTATAAATGGGAACAGAAGCTGGGGCGTCCGTGTGCCTACTCCTACTTAGCGTGGGACGGGTGGGGCATTTTCAAGTTCTGTTTGAAATAGAAATCTGTGGGGCTGTGGGCTGTGAAAGGCATCCTGATTCCCAGTTGAGATGTATCGACGCCATGGTGATGGTAGGTGCTTCCCTAAAATTTCTGGATCACAACCCTCCGTGACCATCGGTCACATAGGGCAACGTCCCCTCCACAGGTGAGGACGTGACCGAAGGTCAGGTAGGCTCAAGACAGGTCTTCATTATAATGAGGTACCTAAAGGCTGGAGGCTTGGCCAATTAGCTCTTCTTCCCAGACACTCCTCCCTGCCGCAGGTATTTAAACTCAGGCCCCTCTCTTCCCCCTCAGCCCTGGGCTAGATCCAGCAGAGCCTCAGGGTCCAAGAGCCTGGGAACCAGAGGACCCGGGGCCTTGTCGCAGGTTTGGGGATTCCCGAGCCAGCTCTGGCTATCTGTCCCCAGCACGCCAGACTGTGCTTTTCCACCCCGGAACGATTTCCCAGTGGCTTCCCACAGCCCGACAACCGCCCAGCAGTGGTGTGGGGTAAGCGAAGTCAAACTTCCCGCGTTCTGCATCCCCCAGCGGTCTGAGCCCTGAGGTGGAGCAGACACAGATAAACCCCAACTATTAACTACAACCGGCGCAAGTTTTTAACCCAACAGAAATCCAGCCCCAAATTCTCTTTTTCAAGGAGTGACCATATGTTTATGCAGAGTTTGCACATTGCTGAATGACAGCGAAGTTAACGTGGCAGTTAGAAGATGCTCAGGGGCCCGAGAGATGACTGATCAGTTAAGAGTACTTGGGGGTCTTGCAAGGGGCCTGGGTTTGCCTCCCGAGAGCCACCTAGCAACTCACAACGTTCCACAACTCTAGTTCTAGGTGTCATTACCAAATTACCCAAGATCACGGGACTTCTGTTACCTGAGCCATCGCTGACAAGCTGTAATGCATAAATCTTATTTGCAAGAATTATTGATTCCATAGCTACCTTCTTTCCGATTGTCATTTTACAATTCGACTTTTAATAATGCAGGATTCATTAACTAACTTTCCATACCCTCTCCTAGCCTCTGTAAGCACCACACACAGTACATTTACATGCAGCCACACTCATAAACTTAAAAACAGGATTTTTAAAAATAATATAAAAATATATAAAATATATTAAATATAAAATATTTTTAAAATATTTTAAAATATATAAAAATATATTCCAAAGATTGATTTTATTTATTAATGTAGATTTATTTTATAATCCTTTATCTATATGATTTTAGCCAGCAATAAGTAACCATTAATAGTACTGAAAGTAAGGTTTATTAATTCCACTTTTAAAATAATTTCAATATATTGTATTTGATTGATGTAGTACATATTATTGAATTCACTCTATATTGGAATAAATAATGCACTAGAAAGTGATAGTGTAGAAAATAGTTTGGACATTTAGTAAAAAATTAGAACTAATATTATTTATTATTATTATCATCTAGCCATCAACCTTTAAAAATGATGCAACTTGGGAAAACAAACGTTAACGTTAAGCAATCAGTCTGGCGATTTCTCAGAAAATTGGACATAGTACTACCTGAAGATCCAGCTATTCCACTTCTGGGCATTTACCCCAGAGACACTCCAATATACAACAAAGACACATGAACCACAATGTTCATAGCAGCCCTATTTATCATAGCCAGAAGCTAGAAAGAACCCAGATGCCCTTCAGTGGATGAATGGATACAAAAATTGTGGTACATTTACACAATGGAGTACGACTCAGCTATCAGAAACAATGACTTTATGAAATTCTCAAGAAAATGGCTGCATCTAGAGAATATCATCCTGAGTGAGATAACCCAGTCACAAAAGAACAGACATAATATGCAGTCACTGATAGTGGGATGCTAACCCCAGAAAGCTCTGAACACCCCCAAAGGAAAAAAAAAAAAACATTTTGCTCAATCCTTACACACCAAGAAAACTTTGACTAATTACGGGTTACATCCTGTTTTACATGTACTTTATGCTCATTGTAACTAGTAAGAGCTTAATGCACACTATCAAACCTTTGGGGAAAAAAAAAAAAAAAGCCAAGCACTGACAAAAATGTATTTATATACTTCTATGCAAAAATGCTTAAAATTTGTACATTTATCTTTGTTTTTTAAAATAAAGTTGTTCAAAAAAAAGATGAACTTCAGCTAAACAAGTTTTGTTTACTTAACTCCCCCCCCCCTTTTTTTTGGTCTACAGATAACTTCCGACCCTCGTCTTCGATTTGAGTTAGCACTTCGAGAAGCTGGACTCCACAAAACACAGTATGCCAAAGAGATGCTACCAAAAATTGGTCCTCAGAAGCCTCCCAGGAAGGATACAGAATCAACAGTGTTCAAGGTGTAGAGGGCACGTGCAAATGAGCCCTGTGTGGCTGAGGATAGTGACGATCACTGCTTCTTAATGCTTAAAAAGTGCTGCACATAAAAATCACAGCATCTATTAAACAACTTTCCCTTTTTTTTAATCTTCAAAGTTTTGTGTGCTATTTGCTTTTTCTTTAAATAACATGTATTATTACCAAATTTACCAAAATTATGAGGCTTCAGTATATATGTTGGCGTTTCGAAGGCTGTTATTTTAGAGTTCTTTTTCCCCCTATAGAGAGGCGATGAAAATAACCATTTGCAAGAATTGTCTGTTCCACAGGTACATACATTTTGGCTTGTTATCTCAGTTCCTGATGTTTAATTATGGAAGCTTCATTGCCATTAATAGTTCTATTGTTTCTTGGTTGTTCTAAGAGGATATTAGAAATCAGTTTGGTGCACCATGTTTATTACAAACCAATTATCTGAACAATCTCAGTTTGCAGATTTGGCTTAAAAAGAAATGAGACATAGTGCCTCCATCGCGGGAATACCTGGTTTTTTTACTGGGAAGACATGACAGTGTTGTTGTTTAGAAGGAAAAAAAATTTGAAATTTTGTGGCACTTGAAATGTTATTAAAAGTTTCTAATCTAAGAAGTGCCTAGATGGAGTTCTTGAAAAAGAGTATCTCAAAGAAAGCTTGCCTATAAATTTTTGGCTATTTCTAAAATGAAGCAAGAAAAATTTTGAGCAAGAAAATATGTTTTTAAAACGTTTAGTTTCTAATAGCAGTAGGGAGACTGATTACTTTTTTTTTCTTTGCTGCCATTCCCTGTATTTTCCATCCACCCCTAGCCCTGGCGGATGTTATCTTTAGGTAGTTATGACAATGCTCTGAAAAACCACAAAATCCAGGGCTGAGGATGGAGCTAGGACACTTGCCTATAAAGCCCAAAGCCCTAAATCTGATTCCCCCAGCGCCCTATAAACTAGGTGTGATAGGACATACAATTCTAGCGTCAGAGGTTCAAGGTAATCCTTGGCTACATAGTCAGTTTACAGCCAGCCTGTAGTACAAGAGACCCTGGAAAAAGAGAGAGGAGAGAGGAATATAGGAGAGAGCAGGTGAGGAGAGGAGTTGGAAGAGCAAAAAGGACATCACAGAAAACAGGCTGATTGGGGTTCTTCATGACCACTCGAGACAATGCAAGTGTAAGTAAAATCAACCCAGCCTGTCAGAATGCATGACTTTCTATCTCAGAGTTCGACATAGGGAAAGATCCTGTCCACATCCCAGGATGCATTGCAATGCTTTCACTCTTCACAGCACCATAACACCTCCCAAAGAGTGGAGAAGTCCTTAGGAAGAGGCGGGAAGTAGTAGGCATGTGGTGGGCATAGATTTGTCTTGGGGGTCTTTCTAGAGATCAAGCTGTTATTTTATGGGGCCCCAACTATAAACCATGGAAAACTATGACAGATATCATCGCGTGAAAACATTACAATATGAATGCCCGCTATGCCTCTGGATCCTTAATGTCCTGGACATCTGCACCAAAGTCCTGGGATCCCATTCACACACTTTTGACACTAATTCTTTTAAACTCTTTTTTTTTAAATTGAAGAACTTTATTTTAAAAAAACAATGATAAATGTACAAAATTTAAGCATTTTTGCATAAAAGTATATGAATACATTTTTGTCATTGCTTGGCTTTTTTTTTTAAGGTTTGATAGTGTGCATTAAGAACTTACTAGTTACAATGAGCTTAAAGTACATGTAAAATAGGATGTAACCTGGAATTAGTCAAAGTTTTCCTGGTGTGTAAGGAGTATATAATAGTTTTCTCTTTTCTTTTCTTTTTTTTCTTGAACTTCACACAGTCTGTGAGTTGTTTCTGTGGTGCTCAGAGCTTTCTGGTGTTAGTACCCAATTATCAGTGACTGCATATTATGTCTGTTCTTTTGTGACTAGGTTATCTGACTCAAGATGAATATATTCTAAAGATGAATCTATTTTATTAAGAATTTCATAAGGTCATTGTTTCTGATAGCTGAGTAGTACTCCATTGTACCACAGATTTGTATCCATTCATCTACTGAAGGACATCTGGGTTCTTTCCAGCTTCTGGCTATTATAAATAGGGCTGCTATGAACATTGTGGTGCATGTGTCTTTTGTTGGTTGTATGTTGGAGCTTCTCTGGGGTAAATGCCCAGAAGTGGAATAGCTGGGTCTTCAGGTAGTACTATGTCCAATTTTCTGAGGAATCACCAGACTGATTTCCAGAGTGGTTGTACCACTTTACAACCCCACCAACAGTGGAGAAGTGTTCCTCTTTCTCCACATCCTCACCAGCTTCTGCGGTCATCTGAATTTTTGATCTTGACTAATCTGACTGGTTTGAGGTGGAATCTCAAGGTTGTTTTGATTTACATTTTCCTGATGGCTAATGATGTCAAACACTTCCTTAGATGCTTCTCAGCCATTCGGTGTTTCTCAATTGAGAACTTTTTGTTTAGCACTGTACCTTATTTTTTAATAGGGTTATTTGATTCTCTGGTGTCTAGCTTCTTGAGTACTCTGTATATCTTGGATATTAGGCCTCTATCTAATGTGGGGTTGGTAAAGATCTTCTCCCACTCTCTTGGCTGCCATTTTGTTTTTTTTTTTTTTTTGACAGTGTCCTTAGCCTTACAGAAACTTTGCAATCTCATTAAGTCCCATTTGTCAATGTTTGACCTTAGAGCACAAGCCATTGGTATTCTGTTCAGGAAATTTTCTTTTGTGCCTATGTGTTCTAAGGTTTTCCCTATTTTCTCATCTAATAGTTTCAGTGTACCTAATTTAATGTGGAGATCTTTGATCCACTTGCACTTGAGCTTTGTACAAGGAGATAAGAAAGGGTCTATTTTCATTCTTCTGCATGCTGTGTGCCAGTTGGACCAACACCATTTGTTGAATAGGCTGTATTTTTTCCATAGAATGTTTACAGCTCCTTTTTCAAAAATCAGGTGACCATATATGTGAGGGCTCATTTCTGAATCTTCTATTCTATTCCATTGACCAAGTGCATATTTCTGTACCAGTCCGATGCAGTTTTAAACACAATTGCCTTGTAATACAGCTTGAGGTAGGGGATAGTGATTTCCGCAGGTGTTTTATTGTTGTTGAGGATGGATTTCGCTATTCTAGGTCTTTTGTTATTCCAGATGAAATTACACATTGCTCTTTCCAACTTTATGAAGAATTGGGTTGATATTTTGATGGGGATTGAATTGACTCTGTAGATTGCTTTTGGTAAGATGGCCATTTTTACAATGTTGATCCTTCCACTCCATGAGCGTGGGAGATCTTTCCATTTTCTGAGATCTTCCTCGATTTCCTTCTTTAGCGGTTTGAAGTTCTTGTCATACAGGACCTTCACCAAGGTATTTCATATTGTTTGTGACTATTGTGAAGGGTATCTTTTCCATAATTTCTTTCTCCACATGTTTGTCCTTTGAGTCGAGGAAGGCTACTGATTTGTTTGAGTTAATTTTATATCCAGCCACTTTGCTGAACTTGTTTATTAGCTGTAGGAGTTATCTGGTGGAATTTGTGGGGTCACTGAAGTACACTATCATGTCATCTGCAAATAGTGATGTTTTTAATTCTTCCTTTCCAATTTGTATCCATTTGATTTCCTTTTGCTGTCTAATTGCTCCGGCCAGTTGAATAGGTAGGGGGAGAGTGGGCAGCCTTGTCGAGTCCCTGATTTTAGTGAGATTGCTTCAAGTTTCCCACCGTTAAGTTTGATGTTGGTTGTTGGTTTGCTGTATATTGCTTTTATTATGTTTAGGTATGGGTCTTGGATTCCTGTTCTTTCCAAGACTTTTAACATGGAGGGGTGTTGAATTTTGTCAAATGCTTTCTCAGCATCTAGTGTAATGACCATGTGAGTTTTTTCTTTGAGTTTGTTTATATGGTAGATTACATTGATGGACTTTCATATATTAAACCATCCCTGCATCCCAGGGATGAAGCCTACTTAATCATGGTGAATGATCATTTTGATGTGTTCTCCGATTCGGTTGCAAAGATTTTGTTGAGTATTTTTGCATCAATGTTCATAAGTGAGATTGGTCTGATGTTCTCTTTCCTTATAGGGTCTTTGTGTGGATTAGGAACGAGGGGTATTGTAGCCTCAAAAAATGAGTTAGGTAGTGTTCCATCTCATTCTATTTTTTGAAATAGTTCAGAGAGTATTGGTATTATGTTCTCAATAAGTGTCTGATAAAATTCTGCACTGAACCCATCTGGACCTGGGCTTTTTTTGTTGGGAGGCTTTTGATAACTGCTTCTATTTCTTTAGTTGTTATGGGATTATTTACATGGTCCTGGTTTAACTTTAATATCTTGTATCTGTCTAGGAATTCATCCATTCCCTTCAGATTTTCCACCTTTGTTGAGTATAGGCCTTTGTAGTAGGATCTGCTGATTTCTTGAATTTCCTCAGTTTCAGTTGTTATTTCTCCACTTCCCTTTCTGATTTTGTTAATTTGGATACTCTCCCTTTGCCCTCTAGTTAGTCTGGCTAAGGGTTTATCAATCTTTTTAATTTTCTCAAAGAACCAGCTCTTGGTTTTGTTGATTCTTTCAATGGTTCTTTTTGTTTCTATTTGGTCTATTTCAGCCCTAAGTTTGATTATTTCTTGCTGTCTACTCCTCTTGGGTGTATCTTCTTCCTTTTGTTCTAGATCTTTCAGCTGTGATATCAATTTGCTGGTGTATGCTCTCTCCAGTTTCTTTTTGGAAGCACTCAGTGCCACGAGTTTTCCTCTCAGTACTGCTTTTATTGCATCCCATAGGTTTGGGTATGTTGTGTTTTCGTTTTCATTGAATTCTAGAAAATTCTTAATTTCTCTCTTTATTTCTTCTTTGACCCTGCTATCCTTTAATAGAGCATTGTTTAGTATCCATGTGTATATGGGCTTTTTGTTGTCTTTGTTGTTATTAAAGACCAGCCTTAGACCATGGTGATCTGAAAGGATGCATGGGAGTATTTCAATCTTCTTATATCTATTGAGGCTTGTTTTCTGACCAATTATATGGTCAGTTTTTGAGAAGGTGTGGTGAGGTGCTGAGAAGAAGGTGTATTCTTTTGTTTTAGGATGTTGTGTTCTGTAGATATCTACTAATTCCAGTTGGTTCATAACCTCTGCTAGTTTTACAGTGTCCTTGTTCAGTTTTTTTTCCTTGATCTGTCCTTTGGTGAGAGTGGGATATTGAGGTCTCCCACTATTATTGTGTGGGGCACAATGCATTTTTTGAGCTTTAGTAGGGTTTCTTTTATGAATATAGGTGCTTTTTTATTTGGAGCATATATGTGAAGGACTGAGAGTTCCTCCTGACAAATTTTCCCTGTAATGAGTAAACAGTGTCCTTCCTTATCTTTTTTTGATAACTTTTGGTTGAAAATCTACTTTATTCTATATTAGAATGGCCACTTCAGCTTGCTTCTTAGAGCCATTTGCTAGGAAGCTTTTTCCCAACCTTTTACTCTGAGATAGTTTCTGTCTTTTGTTTCTGAGATGAGTTTCCTATATACAACAAAATGCTGCATTTTGTTTCTGTATCCAGTTTGATAGCCTATATCTTTTTATTGGGGAATTGAGTCCATTTATGTTAACAGATATCAAGGAATAGTGGTTGCTGTTTCCTGCTATTTTTGCTTTTGGAGGTTGAATTCTGCCTGTGTGTCTTTCTTCTTTTGGTTTTCTTGATTAGAAGTTTTCTTGTTTTTACTAGGATGTAGGTTTCCTCCTTGTATTGGGTTTTCCACCTATAATTTGTTGTAGTGCTGGGTTTGTGGTCAGATATTGTGTAAATTTAGTTTTGTCTTGGAATATCTTGGTCTTTCCATCTATGGTGATTGAGAGTTTTGCTGAGTATAGCAGCTTGGGCTGACACTTGTGTTCTCTTAGGGTCTGCACAATGTCTGTCCAGGATCTTCTAGCTTTCATAGTCTCTGTTGAGGATTCTGCTGTGATTCTGATTGGTCTGCCTTTATGTGTTACATGGCCTTTTTCCCTTACTGCTTTTAGTATTCTTTCCTTGCTTGGGGCATTTGGTGTTTTGACTATTATGTGTCAGGAGAAATTTCTTTTCTGTTCCAACCTATTTGGAGTTCTGTAGGCTTCTTTTATGCTCATGGTTATCTCATTCTTAAGGGTAGGGAAGTTTTCTTCTACGATTTTGTTGAAGATATTTACTGTGCCTCTTAGTTGATATTCTTTGCCCTCTTCTATTCCTATTATTCTTAGGTTTGGTCTTCTCATTGTGTTGGATCTCCTGGACATTTTGGGTTAGAAACATTTTGGCTTTTGCATCTTCTTTGACAGTTTTGTCTATGTTTTCAATATTGTCTTCGGCCCCTGAAATTCTCTCTTCCTTCTCTTGTAGTCTGTTGTAGATGCTTGCATCTGTGACTCCTGATCTCTTTTTTAGGTTTTCTGCCTCTATGGTTGTCTCTTTTAGTGTTTTCTTTATTGTGTCCATTTCCGTTTAAATTTCTTCTTCCATTCCTTCATCTCTTTGGTTTTGTTTTCCTCTAGTTCTTTCAGTTCTTTGAATATTTTTCTTGTTTCCTCTTTAAAAGCTTCTAATTCTTTATGCTTTTCTTCCCGTTCTTGTTTAAGGATCTCTATCATGACCTTGAGGTATTATTCCATGTCTGATTCTTCTTTTTCTGGAGTTTTTGGCATTCCGTTGTTTGCTGTGATGGGAGAGCTGGGTTCTGATGTTGCCAGGTTGTCTTGGTTTCCCTGGGGTAGTTCTTTTGCTTTCCTCTTGCCATCTTGTTATCTCTGTTTATATGTGGTCTTATTGTCAGTGATTGGTACTTTCCTCTCCCTTGTACCTGGCCTGTGTCCCTGGATCTCCGCTGTTCCTGGTGGTGGATGGTCTGAGCGCCTATTGTGCACTCATAGTCCTCCGCCTGGGAACAGCCCAATGCTGGGTTACTGGTTCCCTGAACCAAGTGGGGGGGGGGCAGAGTTTCCACAAGCTCAGCAGAGATCTCTCTGCACCCAGGCTAGTTAGAATGCCTTCTCACCATGCCTGTGTCCCTGGATCTCTGCTGTTCCTGGTAGAGGATGATCTGAGCGCCTGTTCTGCACTCAAATTCCTCTGACTGGGAATAGCCCAATATCAGGTTACTGGTTCCCAGAACCAAGCCAGGTGGGGGTGCAATTTTTACGAGCTTGGCAGAGATCTCTCTGCAGAGATCTCTCTGCACCCTGGCTATTCAGAACGCCTTCTCACCAGGCCTGTGTCTCTGGATCTCTGCTGTTCCTGGTGGTGGATCTCTTTTATTTTATTTTATTTTTTAAAACAACTTTATTTTACAAAACAAAGATAAATGTACAGATTTTAAACATTTTTTGCTTAAAATTATACATTTTTGTCAGTACTTTTTTCAGATTTTAACATAATTTTTACATAAAACTATATGAATATATATTTTTAGTCAGTACTTGATTTTTTTCAAGGTTTGATTGTATGCCCTGAAAACTTAATAGTTACAATGAGCTAAAGTACATGTAAAACAAAATGTAACATCGAAATAGTTAAAGTTTTCTTGTTTTGTAAATATTTTTGTTTTGTTTTGTTTTGTTTTCTTTATTTCTTGTACTTCATACAGTCTGTGAGTTGTTTCTGGGGGAGTGCAAGCCTCTGGGGTTAGCATCCCACTATCAGTGACTGCATATTATGTCTGTTCTTTTGTGACTGGGTTATCTCACTCAGGATGATATTCTCTAGATGCAGCCATTTTCTTAAGAATTTGGTTAAGTCATTGTTTCTGGTGGCTGAGTAGTATTCCATTGTGTATATGTACCACAATTTTTGTATCCATTCATCTTCTGAAGCACATTTGGGTTCCTTCAAGCTTCTGGCTATTATAAATAGAGCCTCTATGAACATTGTGGTGCATATATCTTTGTTGTGTATTAAAGTGTCTCTGGGGTATATGCCCAGAAGTGGAATAGCTGGGTCTTCAGGTAGTACTATATCCAATTTTCTGAGGTATCACCAGACAGATTTCCAGAGTGGTTGTATTAGCTTGCAAACCCACCAACAGTGGAGAAGTGTTCCTCTTTCTCTGCAACCTCGCCAGCATCTGCTGTCTTCTGAGTTTTGGATCTTGGCCAATCTGACTGGTGTGAGGTGGAATCTCAGGGTTGTTTTGATTTGCATTTCCCTGATGGCTAAGGATGTCGAGCACTTCCTCATATGTTTCTCGGCCATTCGGTGTTCCTCAACTGAAAACGTTTCGTTTAGCTCTGTACCCCATTTTTTAATAGAGTTATTTGATTCTCTGGTGTCTAGCTTTTTGAGTTCCTTGTACACCTTGAATATTAGGCCACTATCTGATGTGGTATTGGTAAAGATCTTTTCCCATTCTGTTGGTTGCCGTTTTGTTTTCTTGACGATGTCCTTAGCCTTACAGAAACTTTGCAATCTCATTAAGTCCCATTTGTTAATCTTTGACCTTAGAGCTTGAGCCATTGGTGTTTTGTTCAGGAAATTTTCTCCTGTGCCTATGTGTTCTAAGGTTTTCCCTACTTTCTCATCTAATAGTTTCAGTGTATCTGGTTTAATGTGGAGATCTTTGATCCACTTACACTTGAGCTTTGTACAAGGAGATAAGAAAGGGTCTATTTTCATTCTTTTGCATGCTGAGTGCCAGTTGGACCAGCACCATTTGTTGAATAGGCTGTCCTTTTTCCATTGAATGTTTACTGCTCCTTTGTCAAAAATCAGGTGACCATATACATGAGGGCTCATTTCTGGATCTTCTATTCTATTCCATTGATCCACATGCCTATTTCTGTACCAGTACCATGCAGTTTTCAGCACAATTGCCTTGTAATATAGATTGAGGTCAGGGATAGTGATTCCCGCAGATGTTTTTTTGTTGTTGAGGATGGATTTCCCTATTCTAGGTCTTTTTTTATTCCATATGAAATTGCACATTGATCTTTCCAATTCCATGAAGAACTGGGTTGGAATTTTGATGGGGATTGTATTGAATCTGTAGATTGCTTTTGGTAGGATGGCCATTTTTAAGATGTTGATTTTCCCAATCCATGAGAGATCTTTCTATTTTCTGAGATCCTCCTCAATTTCTTTCTTTAGAGGTTTGAAGTTCTTGTCATACAGGTCCTTCACTTGCTTAGTTAGAGTCACACCAAGGTATTTCATAGTTTTTGTGACAATTGTGAAGGGTACCTTTTCGCTAATTTTTTTCTCCACATGTTTGTCCTTTGAGTAGTTTGTCCTTTTGGTAGGATGGCCATTTTTAAGATGTTGATTTTCCCAATCCATGGGAGATCTTTCTTTTTTCTGAGATCCTCCTCAATTTCTTTCTTTAGAGGTTTGAAGTTCTTGTCATACAGGTCCTTCACTTGCTTAGTTAGAGTCACACCAAGGTATTTCATAATTTTTGTGACGATTGTGAAGGGTACCTTTTCCCTAATTTCTTTCTCCACATGTTTGTCCTTTGAGTATAGGAAGGCTACTGATTTGTTTGAGTTAATTTTGTATCCAGCCACTTTGCTGAACTTGTTTATCAGCTGTAGGAGTTCTCTAGTGGAATTTTTGGGGTCACTCAAGTACACTATCATGTTATCGGCAAAGAGTGATGTTTTTATCTCTTCCTTTCCGATTTGTATCCCCTTGATCTCCTTTTGCTGTCTAATTGCTCCAGTCAGGACTTCCAGTACTATGTTGAATAGGTAGGGGGAGAGTGGGCAGCCTTGTCGAGTCCCTGATTTTAGTGGGATTGCTTCAAGTTTCTCGCCATTAAGTTTGATGTTGGCTGTTGGTTTCCTGTATATTGCTTTTATTATATTTAAGTATGGGCCTTGGATTCCTGTTGTTTCCAGGACTTTTAACATGAAGGGGTGTTGGATTTTGTCGAATGCTTTCTCAGTGTCTAGTGAGATGACCATGTGATTTTGGTCTTTGAGTTTGTTTATATGGTGGATTACATTGATAGATTTCCTTATGTTAAACCATCCCTGCATCCCAGGGATGAAGCCTACTTGTTCATGATGAATGATCGTTTTGATGTGTTCTTGGATTCGGTTTGCAAGGATTTTGTTGAGTATTTTTGCATCAATGTTCATAAGTGAGATTGGTCTGAAGTTCTCTTTCCTTGTAGGGTCTTTGTGTGGTTTAGGTACAAGGGTTATTGTAGTCTCAAAAAATGAGTTGGGTAATATTCCATCTGATTCTATCTTTTGGAATAGTTTGGAGAGTATTGGTGTTATATCCCCAATAAATGTCTGATAAAATTCTGCACTGAACCCGTCTGGACCTGGGCTTTTTTTGGTTGGGAGGCTTTTGATGACTTCTTCTATTTCTTTAGGTGTTATAGGGTTATTTAGATGGTTAACTTGGTCCTGGTTTAACTTTGGGACCTTGTATCTGTCTAGGAATTCGTCCATTTCCTCCAGATTTTCCAATTTTGTGGAGTATAAGTTTTTGTAGTAAGATCTAATGATTTCTTGAATTTCCTCAGTTTCAGTTGTTATGTCGCCACTTTCCTTTCTGATTTTGTTAATTTGTATACTCTCTCTTTGCCCTCTAGTTAGTCTGGCTAGGGGTTTATCAATCTTGTTGATTTTCTCAAAGAACCAACTCTTGGTTTTGTTGATTTTTTTCAATGGTTCTTTTTGTTTCTATTTGGTCTATTTCTGCCCTAATTTTGATTATTTCTTGCCGTCTACTCTTTTTGGGTATATCTGCTTCCTTTTGTTCTAGGGCTTTTAGCTGTGCTGTCAGGTCGCTGATGTGAGCTCTCTCCAGTTTCTTTGTGGAAGCACTTAGGCCTATGAGTTTTCCTCTCAATACTGCTTTCATTGCATCCCATAGGTTTGGGTATGTTGTGTTTTCGTTTTCGTTGAAGTCTAGAAAATCCTTAATTTCTTTCTTTATTTCTTCTTTGACCCTGCTATCATTTAACAGAGCGTTGTTTAGTTTCCATGTGTATGTGGGCTTTTTGTTGTCTTTGTTGTTGTTAAAGGCCAGCCATAGACCACGGTGATCTGAGAGGATGCATGGGAGTATTTCAATCTTCTTATATCGATGGAGGCTCGTTCTGTGTCCAATTATGTGGTCAATTTTCGAGAAGGTGCCATTGGGTGGTGAGAAGAAGGTGTATTCTTTTACTTTAGGATAGTATGTCCTGTATATATCTATTAATTCTAGTTGGTTCAAAGTCTCTGCTAGTTTTGCAGTGTCCTTTTTCAGTTTCTGTTTCCCTGATCTGTCCATTGGTGAGAGTGGGGTATTAAAGTCTTCCACTATTATTGTGTGTGGTGAAATGTATTTTTTGAGCTTTAGTAGGGTTTCTTTTCTGAATGTGGGTGATTTTTTGTTTGGAGCATATATGTTAAGGATTGAGAGTTCCTCCTGACAGATTTCCCTGGTAATGAGTAAAAAGTGTCATTCCTTATCTTTTTTGATAACTTTTGGTTGGAAATTTACTTTATTCGATATTAGAATAGCCACTCCAGCTTGCTTCTTGGAGCTGTTTGCTTGGAAGTTTTTTTCCTACCCTTTTACTCTGAGATAGTGTCTATCTCTGTCTCTGAGGTGAGTTTCCTGTATGCAGCAAAAGGCTGAATTTTGTTTATGTATCCAGTCTGATAGTCTATGTCTCTTTATTGGGGAGTTGAGAACATTTATGTTAATAGATATCAAGGAATAGTTGTTTCTGTTTCCTGCCATTATTGCTTTTTTGGGTTGAGTTGTGTCTGTTTTTTTCTTCTTTTGGTTTTTTTGTTTAGGAGTTTTCTTGTTTTTACTAGGCTGTACTTTCCCTCATTGTATTTGGTTTTCCACCTATAATTCGTTGTAGTGCTGGGTTTGTGGTCAGATATTGTGTGAATTTTGATTTGTCTTGAAATATCTTCATCTCTCCATCGATGGTGATTGATAGTTTTGCTGGTTATAGCAGCTTGGGCTGGCACTTGTGCTCTCTTAAGGTGTGCATGATGTCTGTCCAGGCTCTTCTAGCTTTCATAGTCTCTGTTGAGAAATCGGGTGTGAGTCTGATTGGTCTGCCTTTATATGTCACCTGACCTTTTTCCCTTACTGCTTTTAGTATTCTTTCTTTACTTTGGGCACTTGATGTTTTTACTATTATGTGTCGGGAGGTATTTTTTTTCTGGTCCAACCTATTTGGAGTTCTGAAGGCTTCTTTTATGCTCGTGGTCATCTCATTCTTGAGGGTAGGGAAGTTTTCTTTTATGATTTTGTTGAAGATATTTACTGTGCCTCTTAGTTGATACTCTTCTCCCTCTTCTATTCCTATTATCCTTAGGTTAGGTCTTCTCATTGTGTCTTGGATTTCCTGGACATTTTGGGTTAGGAGCTTTTTGTTTTTTGCATCTTCTCTGGCTGTTTTGTCTATGTTTGCAATGTTGTCTTCTGCCCCCGAGATTCTCTCTTCCATCTCTTGTAATCTATTGGAAATGCTTGCTTCTGTGACTCCTGATTTCTTTTTTTGGTGTTCTGACTCTAGGGTTATCTCTTTTAGCGTTTTCTTTATTGTTTCAATTTCTGTTTTAATTTCCCTCTTCCATTCCTTTATTTATTTGGTTCTGTTTTCCTCTAGTTCTTTGAGTTCTTTGAGTGTTTTTTCTTGTTTCTTTTTAAAAGCTTCTGAATCTTTTTGCTTTTCCTCCTGTTCTTGTTTAAGTATCTGTATCAGCATCTTGAGGTATGATTTCAGGTCTGTGTCTTCTTTTTCTGGAGTTTTTGGAATTCTGATGTTTGCTGTTATGGGAGAGCTGGGTTCTGGTGTTGCTAGATTGTCTTGGTTTCCTTGGGATATACTCTTTCTCTTTACTCTTGCCATTTTGCTGTCAGTGATATGTTCTTGCCTTTCCCTTGTATCTGGTCTGTGTCCCTGGTTCTCCACTGGTCCAGGTGTCAGATAGGCCGAGCCCTGTTTTATGCCTCAGAGTCGTCGGGTGTGAGCAGAAGTTCCAACGTTCTGTTTCTGGTTGCTGGATCAGGCACGGCAGGGCAGGGCAAGGCAGGGGGTGCACTTTCCGTGTGCACTCCGCAGAGATCTCTCTGCTCCCCTGCAGCCCAGGTCTCCCACCCACCAGTTGCTCAGCCTCTATGAGCCTCCGTTCCGGGTGGCAGATGGGCCAGGCTCTGCTCTGCGTCCTGAAGTCGCCTCCGGGTGGAAACAGAAGTTCTAATTTTCTGTTCCCAATTGCTGGATCGGGCAAGGCAGGGCAGGGCAAGTTAGGGTGTGCACTTTTTGTGTGCTCTCTGCAGAGATCTCTCTGCTCCCCGGCAGCCCAGGTCTCCCACCCACCAGTTGCTCAGCCTCTATGAGCCCGGTGGATCTCTTTTAAACTCTTAATAGCTAAGGACTTGTACCTATAGCCACCTTGGTAGCAAGTAGCACCGCTGTCCTTAGAGGAAGGGAGGGTTGTTACATTAGTTGTAAGGAAAACTTACTGGGGATATCGGCATCAAAGCAGACTAGCCATGGCTTACGCCCAGACTGTCTCTCTAACACTCTCCCTTACTCTGTTTTTTTTTTTTAAGAAGTTGTAGTAACAGTAGCTATTAATCCCCATGTACACACTACTGCTTAGCATTAGTATGTGCTTTCCATATGATTCTTGATCATCCTCTCATCCTTATGATACGTCTTTGTCAGTTTACAGATCTAGGAATAGAGTTCAGAAAGATGAAATAATATACCTAGAGGCCTTAAGTTAATGTAGTATGTTCCACCATTTTGAAGTGAAATGATTAAAAGTAATCTGAAACCCGAAGATCAATAAACACATGGAAAGATAAAATGCTTATTTGTATCCACAGCGAATGACCAGTGCCCACTCAGCAGATGGTCAACACTGCCAACAAATGTAGTAGCCACAGAACAGTAGGAAGACTGGGTGTGGTGGTACAGGTCTGTAATCCCGGCTATAGAGATGGAGGCCAACTTGGACTACATGATGTATCCAAGTGTATCCAGTGTCTCCAAATCCAAAGGAGCACAAAACAGCTGTATGGAAGAACACTCCTTCTTAGGAGTACTTGGAAGGTGGAAGCAGGAAGATCAGAGGTTGAAGGTCAGCCTCAGCTCTATAGTCAGTCCTAGGCCAGGTGGGGGTGTATCAGACATTGTCTCAAAGAAAGAAAAAAGATAATAGGGAGCATGCGTTGGTTTGGATTGGGAAGCCCTCCCTTGCCGGCTGAGGTGATGTTCTTACAACCTTTGACCCAGCAACTCTCCATCTATTTGTGCACTATTGAGAGGCCCCTGTACCAGTGTGTAGAGAGGAAAAAACTGAGCTTCGCAAAGAGTAACAAGCTACATTTCATCAGTGGTAAACTGGACAGACAGAAAAACTATGATATATTTGTTTCTAGCATTACATATCACAAAGGAAATGGGGAGAAGTTTATTGATATGGACATGGTATTTACCAAAAGGAGTGAGATGTCGTATTTCATTTATCCAAAGAACAATATCCTGCCAAGATAATCTGTATTGCGTATGGATGCAAGGAAGGTAACTAAATAGAGAAAATAAAATAAAATAAAATAAAATAAAGGTGGTGATTACCCGAGGTGACTAGGGAGACAGACAGGATTGAAGAGCCACAAGTTCCTGAAACTGTTGTATTGCTTAACCAAGGATATGGTTACTGAGTGTTTCTAATCATTTGGGGAATATATATATATATATATTTAGTTTATATAGTTACCGGCCAAGTAAATTCCAGAAAATAAAAAGGAATATAAAAGGAGCAAATAATTAAAAGCATAATTTGTTCATGTATATGTACACCAACAATAGTCTTTACAGTAAATTCTAGAATAATATCCTCAATCTGCATACATTTCTGAGTTTGGAAGATCTGCCTCTTCTTGGGAGTCTTGCTTTATTGACATATAGAATTCTCTTAATGTTCTTGTTCCCCAGGTAGTGCCCTGTTATACTTTGGTCCTTGCTGGTCTAGATTTTCTGGATGCCTGGAAAAAGTGAAGGTGGGGGGGGCATGCACCTAAGAACATCAAACATTGTATCATTATGTGCATTTGTGCACCCATGTGTGTTGGGTTATAACAATAACAAAAATTTATTTCTTGGTAGTGCTCTAAAACTAACTGAAACTGAGCTGAGGAGATGGCTTAGCAGGTAAGAGCATATGCTGCTCTTGTAGAGGACACTCGTTTTGTTCCCAGCGCCCATTTCAGGAAGCTCATAATGTCCTATAACGCCAGCTCCAGGGGCTCTGATGACATCCTCTTCTAGCCTCTAAAGGCATCTATACTCAAATGCACACACACACACACACACACACACACACACACACACACACACACACACCACAACTTAAAATATATAAATCTCAAAGAAAAAAAGGAAAAGAAAGAAAAAAACCCCACTACCTCCAATTCATTGTTAGTAAATGGTATCTTCTGATCCATCTCTGTCTTTGAAGGTGATGGACAGCTGCCTCCATTTGGAAGAAGGCCATATTATCTGTCTTGTAGGAAGGCCCTTCGTCCTGAATCCAGCCCAGGTTCCCCCTTTACTTCCTCTTGAGGAGGGTACTGCACTCATGTGAGTTTTGAGTTTCCTTCATTTCCAATGCTACAAGAACTCTGTTGATGCTCATTATCTTCTTTATATCTTTAAGCCTTCCTTGAGTTTACAGTTATGTTGCAATGAATCCTAGCATCTGAACAAATCTCTGTCAGCCCCATGCTGTCCTCTAACTACCACTCAGCTACTTCTTGCCACTCAAGGAACACCTTCGAAGAGTTGCCTTGTAGACTCTGGATGCCTCTCCTCTCCCCATTACTGTTTCTGCACTCAGGTCCAGCTTTGTGCTGTTCTGGTACTTTTCTTTGCTAAATCATCAACGAGTTCCATGCTTGCAAATAGTGGGCTTAACCCTCTGTCCCACTGACTTGGTCCAGGTGGCAGCAGCCCCCCTCCGCCCCCACCACTCGGAACAAGTTCTGCTCCTGGTTTCTGTTACTCTAGTTGCTTTCCTTCCTGCTACTTTGGCTGTGTTTCAGCTTCCTTCGCCAACTTCTCCAGCTATACATGTGGACGATTTTGGGATTGTATCCTTTATACTGTAGTCACCCACGGGGGACATCCTTAAGCCCTAAACCTTTACTTTTCATCGGTTTGGGAACATCTTTTAATACATAGTCCTTACCTTCTCTGCCTGTCCACACCTCGGAATTTATTGATGGAAGAACAAACATTTACATGTCCCATTTCCTACAGCACAGTTCACTTTGTCCCTCAGGTTCCCTGCTCCTCTTCCACTTCTGTTCTTAGCATGCACTATGAGCTGAGACCTGAGGCTCACTTTATCCAATACAATTTCAATTCTTTTTTATTCTTCCCCCCAACATACTTCCTTTGGCTATATATTCTCCCCAATCCATGGGTGGGTTAAGCATTTGGGTTTTTTTTTTTTTTTTTTTTTTGAAAATTTTTACTACTGATAACTCTCTGTTCTTAGAGCCATTAATTAAGAATGTACTGTAGTGACTAGTTTCTGTCAACCTAACACAAATCTAGACACACCCGGGAAGAAGAAACCTCAGAACCGAGAAATTGCCTTTATCACAGTGACCTCAGGGTATGTCTGTGGGGCATTTTACTGATCACTAGCTGAAGCAGAAGGATCCCCGTCCACAGTGGACAGTGTGTGGGCCTGGTCTGTGTGAGAAAGGTGGCTGGGTGGGTCAGGGGACATAATCCAGTGAGCAGCTTTCCTCTGTGGCTTCTGCTTAAGGCAGAAGCCTTGAGTTCCTGGCTGAAGGTCTGTGACCTGTAAGATGATACAAACTCTCTCACTTCCCAAGTTGCTTTTGGTTACAATGGACACATCCACCGTATAACCAGGCCTTCCTCCTCTATTGCTAAGAACCCTAGATGAAAAAAACATTTTTTTTCTTCTCCTCATATTTGGTGATGTAAGAGACGAAGCCAAGCAGTTTGTTTGCTTTTTAACAATTTTTAAAAAATATTAAATTGGTTTTCTGACATTCTCCAAAGATGATTGATTTTATTGTATCTTCCTGGTCATGGATTTTAATGTGTTTGGTCTCATAATCTATAGAAGACTCATTCTTTTTCGTTTTCCAATTATCTCCTTGCCCAGTGGCTCAGGAATTCTGACTAAACAATCTCATAGATTCAGTACCCCATGCTGTTCCAGTTTCTATTGCTCTATACAAAAAGCTGTGCTAAAAACTGGTTGGTTTTCTATCTTTCATCACCCCATGATTTGATTTGTTACAGACTCCAGAGTCTGCATTAATCCCTTATCAGTCTTATAGCAAATTACCATAAAGTTACAGGCTTCTGCACTATGCTGTACTCAGTTTTGGATATCTGACATCCAAATTGGATCTGCAATCTAAAGTCAGGCCGTGAGCAGGGCAATGCTGTTCTCTGGGGCTCAAGTCAGAATCTGTTGTTTTGAGTTTCTAGAGCCTGTTCTTCATCCTTGGTTTGGGAGGGTCCCCTTCATGTGACTTCAAACCAGAGATGACAGGTGTATCTTTTGCTTCTTTCTCTTTCATTAGTAAGGATTCTTGCAATGACTACGAACTTCCACTACTGAGGATAATCTCTTTACTTTATGGTCAGGTGACTGGTCATCCCTTTGTCATGTGCTGTGAAACTCAGCCACAGATCGTAGGGAAACAGGATATCTGGAGTTGTTTTCTGCCTGCCACAAAGTGTTTGATGCAGCACAGGCAATTCCTAGTTGAGGTCATAGTTTTCTCAAAACCCATCTTGCTTAGATGGTCAGGAAGATTCCCTGACACCATTGGCAGAAGACGCTGCCTATAGGCTAGGAGCTCATCTGAACTGGACACTGGGCCAGATACATGTGTTCTCTGTATGTGCTGGGTTCCAAGAAGAAACAGAGACACAAGCATATTAAAGCTCTTAGGCCTGTGAAGTTCTGCTGGGACTGGCTTAATGTCTGTCTGCATTTCTAAAAGTCACCACAGTGTTCTCCCTGATACAAAGGAGCTGAGAACGGAGCTGTCCTTATCCATGATATGTGGCAATGACCGGCCTCCACTGTAGAAGAGTCATGTGAACTAGAAGATATTTTACCACCATGTTTCAGCATTTTGTCACATTTGTCATTGGGCATATCAGAACAATCCAGGCTCCTTTACTCTTTTTCTTCTGACCTAGAGTCAGAATTTTCTCTAACAAGTCCAGAGTCTCATTGGTAGAAAACAGTATGTCAGTACCTAAGTTTGGATTCTTAGGTCCTACACTGCTACTGGGTTGACCTATTCTAGGCCCTTTTTATGAGCATTGCTCAAATATATATTCATGTGCATGCATGTGCATTCACATATGCATCTACATATACACTAAGCAGGCCCTAAAGTAAGTGGAAGGACACTTGACTACATGGCCACTGAACAACGCAGCAGCAGTAAATCTAACCAGGGCTGGACCTCCACCTTCATCTCACTTTGTGAGTCAGTGTGTTTTGCTGATGCCAGTGGGCACCATTTTAGCTTTCCATTTGTCATTCTGGTGGGCTGTGTCCTATTTTAGGGAAGGTTCTTTAGGAGTTGCTTGTGGAAACTGTGTTTTGACTGCATTAATAACTCTATGTTGGAGGCCTTTATAGTTGCAAATCGGTTTTTCCCAGGGAATAGAATGCCATATTTACATTTTCTTCCCTTAGCTTAAATGTCAGGACACCAGTTGTAAACGGTTTTCTTTTCCTGATAATTTACTTCATCGTTTTGCCTGACTGCACAAAGCATTTCCCTGCTTTCCTTATGATGTAATAGTTGCTGGATTCCTGCTGATGCCAGGGCCTTGGCTGGTCACAGTCAGCAAAAGCTGTTCCCTCTTATGACACAGATTCAAATGCATTCTAGGGACTGTTTATAAATTATACTTCTTTAGTATGTATTGTATTGTTAAAATTTTTGTTTTCCCCCCTCAGGGCCGCTTACTATGCTATTCTGATGAGTTTTCTCACTGTCTCCTCAGTCCTTTGATCTAATTTCTTGATATGTGTTCGAGTTTAAGAAACCTCTTGCTTGGAAATAGTTTCAACGCTGCAGAAAAAGCTAAAAACCACAAAGTAATGCCTTTAGCTAAGAGTCACACACTATTTTACATTCAAGGTGGTTTTTCTTTTCTTTTCTTTTCTTTTTTTTTTTTGTGTGTGTGTTCTTATTACACCTACCTGTGGATACACACACATACACACATTTACACACATATTCATGTACACACATTCTATCTTCTTTCTCTGTAATTCTTTCTCTGTCTCTGTCTCTCTCTGACACACACACACACACACACACACACACACACACATTTTCTTACCATTTGAGAGTATGTTGTCTGTCCTTTCAGTCTATGTCTGCTTATTAAGAGTAAGAATGCTAGCCTTTCTAAGCGCAGAAGAGCCAAATGCAGTGAAATGTATCCCTGCTATAGAACCTTCCATTCTAGTCTCCATCTTTATGCTTTGTTCTCTAATCCATTTACAGCTTTTCTAGCATCTCCCTTCACATCAGGACCCAGTTAGAAACTGGCCATCGATTATCATTGCTGGCCCTTTAAGTTTTTTTAATCTGTTGCATCTCAGTAGCTCTGTTTTTTTTAGGATATTTGATTTTTATTTGTGGTAAATATATGTAACATAAAGGTTACTGCGTTAGCCGATAGTAACTGTGCACTTGAGCAGCACTGGGTTCCTTCACATTATTACTCCAACACTGCCACCATTCCTCTCTAGAATTGTCATTTTATCCTGAACCTCTGCACACACTAACCAAACCCACCTTCCTTCCTCTTTCTGCCACTGGCAGACACTACTCTAGTTTTTATCCTCAGGAATTTGTTTACTGTAAGTACATCAGGTAAGTAGAACTATGCATAATTTATTTGTGGGAGGAAGGTATTTGGCTGGCTTATTTTAGTCACCACAATGCTTTCATGGTGCATCTGTATAATTCATGAGTCAGAATTCTGTTCTTTTTAAAGGCTGAATAAAGTTTTGTGGGGTGTGTATTATTTTGTATAGAGCTATCATAGGATATTGATGTATAGCTAATTTCAATCCCAGCTTTCAATTCATCTGAGACTATACTTGTGAGGGGTATTGGTAGATGATGTAACACTTCTGCATTTAGTGTTAGAGGAAGTTGCCTGCGTCTTTTCCACAGTGCCCTCACCTTTACAATTCCAGCAGCGATACACAGATGCTTCAATGTATTCACATCATTTGCAGCACACGCTGTTCTACACCCCATCCTTCTACACAGTGGCCATCCCAGCGGACGTTCAATAGTGTATTGATTATGATTTTAACTTGCAAATGGCACTGGTGATCTTTTCAGTGCATCCTGCACACTTGTAAGTCTTCTTTGAATAAATACATATTCAAATCATTTTCACATGGGTTACTTGTTTGTCATTATTGTCCCTAAGTAGTAGGGAATAGTTCCAAATTCCAGATGTGAATCCTTTATTAAATAAATGGTCTGCAAATATTTTGTTCAGTTCCTTGGTACTTTGATTTTTACCCTGTTGATACCATGATCTTCCCTACCTCCATCTCTCCCTCTCTCTCTTCCCCTCCATCTCTCCTTCCCTCCCTCCTGCTCTCCCGCTCTGCCTTCCTTCCTCCCTCCTTTTAAAATTTTATTGAACATTCTCTGTATTTATATTTTAAATGTTATACCTTTCCCCGGACTCCGCTCCATCCCCTCCCTCAACTTGTTTCCACTAAGGAGCTCTCTCTCCCAATCACCCTCTTCACCTCAGTGCCTTGGCTGATGATGATGTTGTTCTTCCCATGAGTGTGCAAATCTTTCAGCTATTTCAGTCCTTTCTCTAGCATTTTCAATGGGGTCCCTGTGTTCAGTCTGATCTTTAGCTGCAAGCATCCTCATCTGTATCTATATGACTCTGGGAGAGCCTCTGAGGAGACATTCATGTCTGGTTCCTACCAGTAAACACTTCTTAGCATCAGCAATAGTGGTTGGGTTTGGTGGCTGCATATGTGGTGGTTCTCCTTGTGAGGCAGCCTCTGTAGATCTTTTCTTTAATCCCTGCTCCTCTATTTGACCTTATATGTCCTCTCCTGTTTTGTTCTCCCTTCTAAGAAGAACAGAGGCATCCATGTTCCGGTCTTCCTTCTTTTTGAGCTTCATAAGTACTGTGGATGGTTTTTGGGTATTCCGAGCTTTTTATGGGGGATGGTGGTGGTGTATCCACTTCATGTCACTCAGGATGACAGCTTCAAGTCCCCTCCATTTGCCTACCTACCTTCCTCCCTCTTTTACTGCCAATGCTTTTTGTGTCACGTGCAAAAAAAAAAAAAAAAAAAAAAAAAAAAAAAAACCTTTACCAAACTCAATGCCACAATGCTTTCCCCCTGTTTTCTTCTAAGAGTTTTATGGTTTTAGCTTCTTTATAGCTTTACTCCATTTAGAATCGGTTTCTTACATGCTGTAAGAGGAGACTACATAGTCTAACATGTGATGATCCAGTCTTCACAGAATTCATTGTTGAAAACATTGTCCTTATTTCATTGATTTGTCTCAGATTCCTTGTCAAAAGTCACTTAAGCAGACATGTGAGGGTTTATTCTTCCAGCTATTTCCATATTCTCTTTCACTTGCCTCCTGTGTCTGTCTCATGAGTGATAAACATCCCAGCACCATACTGTTTTAATGCTGTAACTTCGTGCTGTGTTTTGGGATCAGGAAATGTGAGACTTTCTGACTTTGTTCATGTTAAGATTGTTTTGACTATTTGTAGCCAACTGAGAGTTCCTATGGATTTCAGGATGAAATGATTTCTACCTCTGCAACAACAAAAATGCTGCTAGAATTTTTATAAGAGTTATACCAAACCTGCAGATCATGTATAGTGTGGATATAACACTGTGTCTTCCAGTTCAAGAACATGAGGTATTATTTTGTTTGTTTGTAACTTTTACTTCTCTCAGTGGTGTTTTGTAGCTGATTTCCTTGTTTCCTTTGTGACAGGTTTTACTATTCATTGGCCTGAACTGGCCATGTAACACAAACTGGCCTAAAACTCAACCTTTTGCCTCAGCCTCCTAAATGCTGGAATTACAGGCATTACCATGTCCAGCATCAGTTCATAGCTTTTACTGTAAATCTTACAATAAAAGTCTCTCACCTCTGACTAAGGTGACTTGACTAAGCTGATTCCTAAGCATTTGCTCTTTAGATTCCATTGTAAATGGGAATATTGTCATGATTTTTTTCAGACTGTTCACTCTTGGTGTAGAAACAAATCTGAGTTTTGCATAGAGATTTTTATGTCTTTGCACTTCACAGAATTCACTTGTGGCTTATTGTGAGATCATTGAATTAATTTATTATTTGTGACAAGGCAATTTTTTGTGGAATCACAGCTTTGTAGGATCTTCAAATTGAACCATATTATTTATTCCATCTGGACTTATACGCCTTTATTTCATTTTCATGCTTAATTACTGTGTCTAGAAAATCTAATACCATGTTGAACAGAAACAGAAGGAGAGAGGGTACTTTGTTTCGGCCCTGATCCTACATCCAACACTGTTAGTCATTTACCACTAAGGAAGGATGATGCCAGAGTGAGTTTTCCACTTACAACCTTTATTCTGTTAGAAATTTCTTTCTAATCTTACTTTGTATTTTTATTATTACAAAACAACATAAAATTTTGTCAAATGCCATTTCTGCATCAATTTATTTATCTTCTTGTTCTACAATATGATGTGTTATATTGTTTTCTATATATTGCATTATATTATATAAGAAAAAACCCACATTGGATGGCTTACAACACTTTTAACTGATGAATTCAGTTGCTAGTTTTTCTTTTTTGTTTTTAACAAATATCACCTTTAAAATGTCCATCCTGTTGTGGGGGAGTACTCATTTTTTATTTTCCAATTGTTAAGTTCTGACCTCCCTGGAGAATCCACCAGAACCCTATGCACCCACTTTGCTCATTCTTGTGATTCTCTCAGCTCTCACAGCGCACCCAAATTCCTTTTTGTCAGCTCCCATACCTCAAAATAATTTCTACCTGGGATCCCCAGGGACCAAGCAGGGCTAGGACTCTAGTATGTATTTCCACCCTCCTTTCTGTCCTCCATCATTACCTTGCCAGTCTTACCCTCGGCCCTTAGTCTTTAGATTCCATTGTAAGTGGGAGCATTGACTGCTTGCAAGTTGCCCTCCTCCCACACTACATCTACAAAGTCCCCTGGGGACTTTGTCAGAACTTGTTGCCTTTGTGTGTGTGTGTGTGTATAATTTGAATTTTTAAAATTATTTTCTCATATATTACTTCACAAATGCTGTTTCTCCTCCTTCCCCTTCCCCCAGCCTCTCCTCTCCTCCCCTTTCCCCCAGATGCAACCCCCTCACCACTCCTCAGGCTTTCTATGGATATCAACTAAACATGGCCTAACAAGCTACAATAAGACCAGGCACATACCATCACGTTAAGGCTGAATAAGGCAACCCAGTAGGAGGAAAAGGGATCCATGAGCAGGCAAAAAGAGTCAGGGAAGCCTTTGCTCCCACTGTCAGGATTTCCACAAGAACACCAAGCTACTCAGCCATATGTACGTATAGAGGACCTAGGTCAGATCCCTACATGTAGAGTTTCTGATCTCTGCGAGTCCTCATAAGTCCCAGTAAGTTGGTTCTGTGGGCCATGTTCTTATGTTCTCAGGCCATCATGTTCTCTTGGTGTCCCTGGCCCCATTGGTTCCTCCTATCATTCCTCCCCATCTTCCACAGAATTCCCCAAGCTCCACTTAATGCTTGCCTGTGGTACCCAGCTACTTCCATCAGGTGCTGGACGAAGTCTCTCTGGTCTCTTTGATGACAATTCTACTAGGCTCCAATCCCAGAACACTCTGAAGGCAGGACAACTTGTAGGTCAAAGATTTTATGGCTGGGGTGGTGTCCATATTCCTCCAGGCTGGTTACAGAAGCTGGCCTGTTCAGTTTCCATGTTTGGCATTACTAGAAATCTTGGCCAAGTTTACTCTTGTAGATTTCATTGTATTAGGTTTCCATATAGCCCCCTTTAATGCACCCCCCATTCCAGTCACTCCACCCCCCACCTAATCCTTCCTGTTCCCAACCCCACCATTAAATGTCTTCTATTTTTTTTCCCCAGGAAGTTCTTTGCATCCCCACTTCAGCCCTCCATCTTAGCCTCTCTGGGTCTGTGGACTGTATCGTAGTTGTCTTTTATTAATATATGGGTACATACCATATTTGTCTTTCTAGGTCTGCATTACCTCACTCAGGATGATTTTTTTTCTACTTCCATCCATTTGCCTGCAAATTTCATGATGTTATTGCTTCTAGCAGCTGGATAATACTTCATTATATAAATGTACAACATTTTCTTGATCTATTATTTGATCAAGGGACATCTAGGGTTTTTCTCCAGTTTCTAGATATTACAAATGAAGGTCTCATGACCATACTTGAGAAAGTATCCCTTTGGTATAGTTGGATATCTTTTGTGTATATGCCCAGGAGTGGTATAGCTGAATCTTGAGGGTGATTCCCAATCTTCTGAGAAACCTCTACATTGATTTCCAGAATGGCTGTACTAGTTTCACTCCCACCAGCAGTGGAGGAGTGTTTCCTTGCTTCTTGTCTAGTTTCTTGAGTTTTTGTATATTTTGGATACCAGCCCTCTAACACATATGATGGTAGTGAAGATCTTTTTTCATTCTGTAGGTGGCCATTTTGTCCAATTGGTGGTGTCCTTTGTCTTACAGAAGCTTTTCAGTTTCATGAGGTCCCATTTATTAGTTGTTGACCTTAGGAACTGAACTAATTGTTCTGTCCAGAAAGTTCCTCTTGTGCTAATGTGTTCAACTTTCTCTCCTGTCAGGGTTTGGTTTATCTGGTTTTATGGTGAGGTCTTTAATCCACTTGGACTTGAGTTTTGTGCCAAGTGATAGACATGGATCTAGTTTCATTCTTCTGCATGTAGACATCTGGTTAAACCAGCTCCAGTTGTTGAAAATGGTGTCTTTTTCCCCCCATTGGTTTTTTTATTAAAAAATAAAAATTGGATGCCTATATTTGTGGAAATTTATGCCTACATCTTCACTTCAATCCCACTGGTTTTTATTACTGTTGCTCTATAGTATATCTTAAGATCAGGATGGTGATAACCTTGGAAGTTGTTTTATTGTTCAGAATTGTTTTAACTATCCTGGGTTTTGTTTTTTGTTTGTTTGTTTGTTTGTTTCTCTGTTTGAAATTGAGTACTGTTCTTTTAAGGTCTGTAAAGAATTGTGTTGAAATTTTGGTGGGGATTGCATTGAATCTGTAGATTGCTTTTAGTAGAATGGCTATTTCTACTATTTTTATCCTACATATCTATGAGTACAGGGGATCTTTCTATCTTCTGATATCTCCTTCAATTTCTTTCTTCAATGAGTTGAAGTTTCTATCATACACTTTCTTGGCTATGTATTTTATATTATTTGTAGCTATTGTGAAAGGTATTATTTCCATGATTTCTTTTTCAAACTGTTTGTCATTTGTTTATAGGAGGGATACTAATTTTCTTTGGTCGATTTTCGTATCACTTTATTGAAGGTATTTATCAGTTGTAGGAGTTCTGGATAGAATTTTTGGGGTTGTATCTGCAAATGGTGATACTTTGACTCCTTTCTTTCCAATTTGTACCTTGTTGATCTTTTATAGTTGTTTTATTGCTCTAACTAGAATTTTAAGTACTATATTGAATTAATATGGAAAAAATGAACTGCCTAGTCTTGTTCCTGATTTTAGTGAAATTGCTTTGAGTTTCTCTTCATTTGATTTTGGCTATAGGCTTACAATAAATTGTCTTTTATATTTAGATATGTCCCTTGCATGACTGATCACTCCAAAAATTTTTATTATAAATGGATGTTGGAATTGTCAAAGGTTTCTTTCAGTATCTAATGAGATAATCATGTGTCCCCCTCCACGTTTGTTTATATGACATAATGACGAATTGTTGTAATTTAAAGCATCTCTAGGATAAAGCCTGCTTTATCATAGTGGGTTATCTTTTTGATGTGTTCTTAGATTTGGCTTGATAGTACTTTTTAAAAACACTTTTCCTTCCATTTTTTTTTAAAGAGATCTACTTATTTTATGTATGTGAGTACTTTGTTGCTTTCTTCAGCAACTCCCAAAGAGGGCATCGGATTCCATTACAGATGGTTGTAAGCCACCAAGTGGTTGCTGGGAATCGAACTCAGGACCTCTGGAAGAACAGTCAATGATCTTAACCACTGAGCCATTTCTCCAACCTCCAGTTTGATAATATTTTATTTAGAATATTTACATCAATTTTTCATGAGGAAAACTGGGTTGTAATTCCCTTCCTTTGTTAAATCTTGGTGTGGTTTGAGTATTAGGGTGACTGTGACCTCTTGAAATGAGTTTGGCAATGTTCTTTTTGTTTCTATTTTTTTGGAATGATTTGAGAAGTATTGGTATCAGCTCTTCTTTGAAGGTCTGGTAGAATTCCAAGCTAAAATCATCTGGCCCCAGGATTTTTGGGGGATGGGACTTTTAAAGACTACTTGATCTTCATTTCACTTATGCAATCATCCATTCCTTTTAGGTTTTTCAATTTTGTGGAATACAGGTTTTGATGTATGACATAATGATTCCTTAGATGTCTTTAGTGTCTGTTTTTATGTCCCCCTGATTTTGTTAGTTTGGATATTCTCTCTGTGTCTTTTTTAGTTAATTTGGATAAGGGTTTGTCAATTTTTTTGATTTTCTCCAAGGACCAGCTGTTTGTTTTATTGATTCTTTGTATTGTTCTCTTTGTTTCTGTTTTATTGATTTCAGCCCTCAGTTTGATTATTTCCTGCTGATTACTCTTCTTGAGTGTTCTTGCTTCTTTATTCTAGGACTTTCAGGTGTGCTGTTAAGTTGCCAGTATGAAATCTCTCCAATTTCTCTATGAAGACACTTTTTGTTATGAACTTTCCTATTAGCGCTGCTTTTGCTATGCCCCATGAGTTTAGGTATGCAGTACCTTAATTTTCATTGAATCCCAGGAAGTCTTTAGTTTCTTTCTCTCTTTATGCCTTGACCCAGGGGGAGGCTGTTTAGTTGCCATGAGTTTGTAGGCTTTCTGTTGTTTCTGTTTTTGTTGAAGTCTAGCATTAATCTATGGTGGTCTAACAGGAAACAGGGGCTCTTTTATTCTTCTTGGATCCCCTGAGACATGCTTTGTGACCAAGCGTATGCTCGATTTTTGAGAATAGTCCATTAGGGGCTGAGAAAGTTTTCGTTTTTGTTTTGTATTTTGGTTAAATGTTCTAATATCTGTTAGGTTCATTTGATTCATATGTCTGTTAACTCCATTATTTCTCTGTTTAGTTTTGATTATCATTATTATTATTACCTGTCCATTGGTGATAGTAGGATTTTGAAATCTCCCACAACTAATGTGTAAAGTTCAATGTGTAACTTAAGATTTAAAAATGTTTCATTTACAAATGTGGATGCCCTGGCATTTGGGTCATAGATGCTAAAAATTGAGATGTTATCTTGGTGAATTTTTCCTTTGATGAGTATAAAATGTCCTTTTCCGTCACTCTTGATTAATGTTGCTTTGAAGTCTACCATGTTATATATTAAAATAGCTTCTCCAGCTTGTAAATTAATTGAATTATTTCTATCTCCATCTAGCTTCCAAATGAATGAGAGCCAGACTGTGATTTATTTATTTAGCTTTGTGCAATTACTGGGGGATTAGCCCTAATCTATATTTCTATTCACTAATCTGTTAATTCTCAACTTTGCTCCCCAAATACTTGCTGTTTAAGTCTTAAAAGGTTATTTCTGCTCCAGCAGTCTGTCCTGGGGAGGAGGGAACATTTCACTCATGCATGTGCTCCTGGGCCATCATGTCTAATGGAGAACTCCTGTTCTCTCTGTCTTTCTCCTTTATCATCCTTGAAACAGGATGGTCCCTACCTGAAACCCATAGGCCAGTAACTCAAACTTTGCTCCCTTTATTCTCCCCAAGTAGTTAGTTGTAGCCATTTTAAATTAAGTAATAATTTTAAATTGGGGAGCAAGATTTACATAGCATCACTTGGTATATATGGGGATCTGTTCATGGAAGCAAACAGATCTTGGGGGTCATTATTTAGCATTTGAATACATAGAAGCACTAGACCAACACCAGTTTGCTTGTTGGGTCCATTTGCTCAGAAAATCTTTTTCCAATGCTTTGCTTTGAGGAAATGTCTATCATTGTTGTTGACACATGCTTCTTGTATGCAGCTGAAGGGTGGATCCTGTTTTCATATCCATGTCATATCCTGTGTCATTTTATTGGGGTAATTAAGTTTATTAATATTGAAAGATATTAATGACCAATTATTATTAATTACTGTTATTTTGTTGTGATGGTGGTTGTGTGTGTGTGTGCACGTGTGTGTGTGTGTGTGTGTGTGTGTGTGTGTGTATTGTGTATTTGTTTTCCTTCTTTGGGTTTTGCTGGTATGAGGTTATTTATTGTCTGTGGTTTTGTGGCTGTAATTAATCACCTTGGGTTGGAGTTTTACTTCTAGTACTTTCTGTAGGATTGTTTTTATGAATACATATTGTTTAAATTTAACTTTGTCATAAAATATCTTGTTTCTTTATGGTTGAAAGTTTTGCTGGGTATAGCAGTCTGTGCTTGCACATTTGATCTCTTAGTCTTCAAGACATCTGTGTAGGCTATTCTGGCTTTTAGAACCTCCATTGAGAAGTTAGGTATTATTCTAATAGGTTGACCTTTATATGTTACTTGGCCTTTTCCTTTTGCAACCTTTAGTATTTTTCCTGAATTTTGCATGTTTAATGTTTTGATTATTATGTGGCATTGGGACTTCCTTTTTGTTCCAATCTAAATGGTGTTTTTCACTATTATTTGTGGTTTTTTTTGTTTTGTTTGTTTGTTTTGGAATTTTAAGCTGTGAATCTTCTCCTTGTTCTATTCCTATTATTCTTAGATTTGGTCTTTTTATAGTGGTCCAGATTTCCTATGTGTTTAGTGTTAGAAATTTTTTTAGATTTAACATTTGCTTTGATTATTGAGTCTATTACGACTACCATATCTTCAAAACCTGAGATTCTGTCTTGGATTCTGTTGTGATGCTTCTATCTGTAGTTCCTGTTTGCTTACATAAATTTTTTCCATTTCCAGAATTCCCTCAGTTTGTGTTTTCTAATTGCTTCTTTGTCCATTTTAGGTTTGAATAGTTTTCTTTACTTGTTTGCTTTTTTCTTGGTTTTCTATTCTTTAAGGAATTTATTGATTTCCTTCCCTTTTTTTTTTTTTTTTTTTTTTTGTTTCTGTTTTTCTAGATTTTTAAAAAAATTTTATTGGCTATTTTATTTACTTCCATTTAAATGTTATTCCCTTCCCAGTTAAACCACCTATCCCCTCCCCCATACCATGTGCTTCTATGTGGATGCTCTCCCACCCACCCCCTCCAACCCCAGTGCCCTAGCATTCTCTTACACTGGGTCCTTGAGCCTCCACAGGGCCAAGGGACTCCCCTCCCATTGAATCAGTCAAGGTCATCCTCTGCTACATATGCAGCTTGAGCCATTGGTCCCTCCATGTGTGCTCTTTGGTTGCCTAGATTTCTTAAACAGATTTATTCATTTCCTCTTTAAGGAACTCCATCATCTTCCTAAATTTGGTTTTAAGCTCTTTTTCTTGTGCTTCAGTTGCATTGGAATATTCTGGTCTTGCTATCATAGAATAACTGGGCTCTGGTAATGCCACGTTGTCCTGCTGTTGTTGATTGTACTTTTAGCCTGGCATTTAAGCATCTGGCTTTGGAATAATTATGGTATAGGTGATGATTTCTGGTTTTGTCTTTGTTGAATACGTATTTTGTTCCTTGGTTTCTGTTTCCCCTTTGGTCTTCTGTTTTTTGTAGCCCGGGATGTTTGTCTGCTGGTATGACATTTGACCCAATGTATGTGTGTGGGGGTCTCTGTCCAGGTTGGGGGCTGGACTTCTGGTGGCTAGTTTGGGCTTCGGTACAGCAGGTGGTCCCTGTTCTTCTGACTAGTGTGCCCTGCAACTGAGCAGGGGAAGTCTACTGGAGTTGGGCACAGAGGAACCACTGTAGGATGGACGGTGCTGCTGCTGCTGGTGGTGGTGTTTTGTGTATTTGGGAACTAAGTCTAGGGAGTAGAGTAGTTGTGGCAGGTGGGTCATTTATTTATTCTTCTGGCTGGAATTTTTTTTTAATTTTTAGCTGTTATTTCTGGCTTAGTCTTCTTTTCAGAAATACGTTTCTTTTGTTTATAATAACTCCTAAGTTATTTTCATCTAACTTCTTAATTCTGATCAATGTTCACTCATATCTCCTGTAATTTTTCTTAGTACTTTTTGAAGTTCAGTTGTTGTTTCTGTTTTTGTTTTGTCATCCTTTTGGTTCTTGTAATGTCTTCCTGGGCACACTCATTATCTTAAGTATTATTCTGCATCTTGCCTATTCCCCAGTGTTAACCTCAAGACTTAACTCCTTTCTTTCTTTGCTTATCTTGGTATTGCCTCCCTTTACCTTCTTGAAGTAGTTATAGTTATAGCTGGTAATAGTTATATCTGGTGTAGTTATAGAATTGTAGTCAAGTTGTAGTTGTCTTTACAGTTATAGTTAATTATGGTTACAGCTCAATAAGGTTCTAATATCATGGCTTCAGACCTCTTGTTTTGGACATCTCATACAATTTTCAAAACCTTTGGCAGGTATTTTCCTGGAGTGTGGACTCCCTACTTTTATCTAGACCAACTTTCCTTCTTTGACTTGTCTTGTTCCTGTGCTTCCCAGTTTACTATTTTGTTTTGTTTTGTTTTTCAATTGCTGCTTGCTTGGAACTTTGCTCTGAGACAGGTTCCAAGCATTTGGTTTTGGCTCATGAGTTTCACTGATCTTCGATTCCTCCAGACTTTACTGCTAGGCAGGGAACTCAATCATTAGCAGAGACTGTGAAACTCCTCCTACCTCCAGAAGTCCCCAGTGCTTTTGGCCACTTGAGAGGGTCTCAGGACCCTCTAATGAGCTTGTGCCTTCCTTTGGCATCACAGAGATGTCGACGCAGCTAAAAGTGCCAAGGGTTTCCTTGCCCACTCATTGATGGCAATTCACTATCAATCAGTTTTCAAGATCCTTCCCACAGGGCCTTGACTCCCCACCCCTTTTCTATGTTCTTAAGTTGAGGATTTTTAAAAGGCTGCTGCCATCTTCCTATCATCTGCTCTTAGATGTAGATGACTTACCGAGAACCCTCTCCTTCCTCAAATCAACTGGATCCCAGTGCTGGCACCATCAGCCTCTGCACTTCACCGACATGAAAGCTAGTCATCTGTTGTATTGCCGTTTCTCTCTCACACAGCAGGTAACCCATCAAAACGTTTTAGGGCTCAAATTGGAATCGTCCCAATGATAGATAGTATTTGTCTTCCCCCCACCAAACCATTCTCACAATCAATAAATATCTCATATCACATATCCATACCCCAGAATGAGAGGCTTAGTTTCCATAGTCACTTATGATTAGTGTCTGATTATCTCTCTACACTAGTTTGGGGCTTCATAAAACGCCAACTTGACAAAGTGAGAATACATTTTTGATAGAAGCAATTGAAGCCCTCAGCTTTGGTGGGTAATGATTCTCTAGTCTGCGGTACCTACTGCTCATTACAACGGGTGCAAACAAAGGTTCTTAGCGCTAGCAGGGGGGCAGTGGGCCTTCCCTGGAGCAGTCTCCGGATGCAAGTTGAGTATCTTTCCTGTTTGGAGATTTAAACACTGACTCTGTGACCCTCCCAGGAATTCTAGAAACTATTTCACACTCCTTTAAAGGTTGCCTTTATATTTAAAGAAACTCAAGTGGGCTTGACTGTCCTCTACCGTCCATGTACTAAACCCAGGATCTTTCCTCAGCGTTTTGAATGTCTTAACCCCAGTGTTGTGCTCTCTGAGGATAATTCCTCCATTCTGATAGCTCATCCACTCAGCTACCATTTTCACGCTCTGCACAAAACAGACAGGAACATCTAGTTCTTCTGAGCATCTCTGGAATTGCTGAGTACTGATTCTCATCGCAGTAATTTCCACTCTAAGAAGAACCAACTGTAAGATCATTTTATTCTGCACTAAAGAGCACAGCTCACTTCCCAGCATCAAAAATTCTGTTATTAGTACGTATAGTCCTAATGTGGTATAAGTCACAGAACCAGCACTTTTATTTGCCATGTGTGAGGAGATAGTTCTCCCTCTTGGGTTCATACTTCCTTGAGTTTTATGTCAGCCTCATTAAAATAGACTCTTTTACTCAGAGGCAAAACATAGAACCTATTAAAATAAGGACAAATTTAAGACACTTTGAGAAAAACTGGAAGCATTTTGCCAAATAAGTAGTAGAAGAAAATTTATGAAACAGGCATTCGAAAAGACCGCCATAACAACCCAGAAATAATTTTTGGCCGACCAAGAGAAAAAGACATAGCATTCTACCGTTTCTGACACCTGATGTGTTTGTGTGCAAGAAAGGCTGGGTGGTTATTGATGCATCTGAGGATGTACAGACTGTATGCTAAATAGAAAACCGCCAAACACTGCAGAGTCCCCAGGGGGCACTGCCCTGGAACTAAGGCAGTAAGGAGGGGGGACACCCCAGTTCAGTCTTAACACAGGACAAACGACAGTGTGCACACGTGCTGCACAGTTCTATGGAATTAAAGGCATCTCCCAGTCCTTAGGGAGAAATAGAACATCAACCCTCTGCCACTGTATACATTTTAATCTCCAGAAAGATGATTTGAAATGTTCCCATTAAATATTCTAAACTAATAAATATTTGTATTTTCCATCAGCACTATATAAACAGTCCAAGCTGATTCATCGGTCTATTTAAAATGCATCTATATTTTGCTTCCATTTTAAAACTATTTTGTTTTTAGTCCATTAAAGTTGATTGGTGCCAATCTTTTTCTGTTTAAAAATTTAATGTTTTTTTTTTTTTTTTTTTTTTTCAGATCTCTGTCATTTTGCCAACTCTAAGTTCTGGTTTTGTGTCACTTTGTCAGCATTATTTCTTTCTGAATCCTTGAAAAATCCAAGGCTGTCATTTAAATGCGTTGCCAAGGGCATGTGGGAGGAGCTTCTGGGCTCTGGCGTTTCCTATGGCTCACACTGGTGAAGCCTGAACTGCATAAGGGTCCGGCATGCTCCACAACTATGTTTACGTCTTATTTCTCCTCTCTGGGGACCAGAGGCTTCGGGCTCATATTTAACTGTGCTGCCTGTGGGCTTGGCAAATCCTCTTATCCTCAAAGGCTCCCAAGATTGTGCCCTCTGGCCTGACCAGCATTCTAGCTCCTGGTCTCTCCCAATTGTGTTGTTAACTGTGAGAAGCCACCAGAGCACAGGCAGAAGACTGGTCCTCACCCGTTCGAGACATCGATAGTGTTATCACCCTGCCAGAAAGATGCAGCTAAGAATGTCATGTGACCATTGCTCCTTGTTTTCAGAGGTTGATCTGCCCACTTACAGAACCATCAATCCCAGTTAGTCCCAGTTGGTGAGATTTGTTCCAGGCATGCACCAGTAGGGTAACTTTTATCCGTGTGGAACAAAGCACCTGCCACCTGAACGTTTTGGCTTTTCAGCATCCACGGGTTTGCCTGCCATTCACAGTTACCTCCCGATACTTCCTCTTACAGCCTAGAACTGAGCAAGATTGAACTCTGGCTGTCGGTCTTCTGGTTGTTTCCTGTTCTCAGGATAGTTCAGTTTCAGACAATACCTTGTCATCCAAGGTGGCTCCCAGCTTCTTTATATCAAGTGAAAGAGTCAGAATGGGGTTATTCTCCACCGCAGACCCAGCTATAGAACTGCTGGTTTGCCAAAACCTGCACTCTGGGTTTGAGGTTTGTGGAGACTACTGGCTTTTCCTGAGGGGTGGACTACCAGTTTCTTTGCATCATGGTGATTTGGCCTGCCTTTTAGAGGAATCTTTTGCTCCCTTCTTCACAAGAATGCCACACAGCAGGCTCTGTGATCACCTTAGCTTCCTGTCCAAGAGTCTCCCGTTTGTTCCTCCCACTTTTCTGGCATCTTGCCGCTATTGAAAATTTCTGAACCTCTTCTTCTCGCCTTGATTTTGAAAGAATCTTTTTTGTTTTGTTCTGACTTCCTTCTTCTACCACATCGCATAGAGACGGCAGCCTCCGGACTGTCAGCTTTCTAGAAAGTTCCTCCAATACATTTTTTTCTTGAAGATTAGATTTCTCCGGCAATTTTTTTCAAAAACAGTTTTCCAAACTCTATGTAGCAGGTAGGCTGTGAGTCTGTGTGCATTGCGTGTACATGTTCATGAGGCTTGTGTATGGCTGTGTGCAGGTGTGCATTCACAAGTGTGCATTAGTGTGTGGAGGTCAGAGGTCAATGTCAGGTCAATCTACCTTAATCACTGTTTACCTTAGTTCTTCAGTCAGGTTCTCTTATGAAATCTGGAGCTCAGTCAGCATCCCCCTGGCTCTTACTCCCAAGTAACTGGGATTAAGTGCATGACACCCTGGCTGGATTTTTGTGGGTGCTGGGGACCTGAACTCTGCTCCTTAGGATTTTACACAATGAGTACTTTACCCACTGAGCCATATCCCCAGCACCTCGTTATTTTTTATTATTTATATTGTAACTTTTTATGGCCACCATAGGTATTTCAGTGCACAAAAATAATTGTCCGGTATCCAAATTAGGGTAAGGATTTTAATGTCTGCAAACACTTATCAATATTTTCATGAAAACAGTAAAAGTCCTCCTTTTCTTGCTTCTTTGAAATACATAGTCCACTGCCACCACATAAAGTCATCCCATGTGACCAATGCATGTTTGAAATCACCCTCCTTTTGTGGATTATTTCATTATAGAAATAAAAATTCACTTAGAAGTGAAAAAGGCTATCTCAGGGGAACCTAGCAGAAGCTGGACCAGATCCCTGGGTTCCTTCAGATGCTGGTAGTTCTTCTCCTTTTACTGTCTCTTGCTGTTGGCTTCACTTTCACTTCTCTCTGGGCCTTAGATTTCCCTAGCTCTGTCACACCAGTCACCAATTCTTGTCTTGGTGGTGCCTAATTCGATTTTTAACCTACTTGTGAATTAGTTTTTAAGATTACAACTTTTTGATCAGGACTCAGGAACTGCCCACAAATGGCTGAGTACCCAGAAGAGCCTCACAAGCTCTCTCCCTCCTGAGCCCATGGATAAGCCTCTCCCCTGCCACTGACTATCCAGGGAGAGACTGCCGGGAACTCTCAGGGCCCTGGTAGCATGTTACTGTCTAGGAACAGATCTGTTTCAACCCAGACACAAAGCCAGGTCTCTTCCATCAGGACTCAGGGCCTGCCCGCAGAGCAGACTGTTGAGTACTCAGAAGAGCCTTAGAAGTGCTCTCCCATCTAAGCCCAAAGAGACAGAGCCAGGTCACTGCCATCAGAACTCACTGCCTGACCACAAAAAGCTGAACACCAGGACCAGTCACCCTCCTGAGCCCACTGGCCCTCAGATCTGCAGGAGAGACAAGCTCTAGTCAGAGACAATAAAATCACCTAACATCACGGATAACAAGATGGCAAGAGGCAAGCGCAAGAACATAAGCAATAAAAAACGAAGACAACCTGGAGACATTAGAACCAAGTTCTCCCACCACAGCAAGTAGTGGACTTCTCAACACATCAGAAAAAAAAAAAAAAGATAAGGACTTAAAATTATACTTCATAACAATGATGGAAGTCCTTGAGAAGCACATAAATAACTCCTTTAAAGAATTACAGGAGAGCACATTATAAACCAGGAGAAGCCCTAAAAGAGGAAACACTTCAAGAGCTACAGGAAAACACAATCAAACAGGTGAAGAAATTAAAAATAGAAATAATAAATCACAAAAGGAGACAACCGTGGAGATAGAAAACCTAGGAAAGAAATCAGGAGTCACAGATGCAAGCATCACCAACAGATGAAAGAGAAGATTTCCGGGGCAGAAGACAACATAGAAAACATTGACACAACAGGTAGAAAAAAATGCAAAATCGAAAAGCTTCTAACCCAAAACATCCAGGAAATCCGGGACATAATGAGAAGACAAACCTAAGGATAATAGGTGTAGAATAGAGCAAAGACTCCCAAATTAATGCCCAGGAAATATCTTTAACAAAATTATAGAAGAAAACTTTCTTAACCTAAAGAAAGAAATGACAACGAACATACAAGAAGCCTACAGAACCCCAAATAGATTGGACCAGAAAAGAAATTCTTTCCGACACATAATAGTCAAAATAACAAATGTTCAAAACAAAGAAAGAATGCTAAAAGCAGTAAAATAAAAAGGTCAGGTAACATGCAAAGGCAGACCAATCAGAATCACACCAGACTTTTCAACAGACATTATGAAGGCTAGAAGATCCTGGACTGATGTCGTACAGACCCTAAGAAAACACAAATGCCAGCCCAGGTTACAATATCCAGCAAAACTCTCAATTACCACAGATGGAGAAACCAAGATATTTCAGGATAAAGAAAATTTACATAATATCTTTCTCAAATACAGCCCCACAAAGGATAATAGATGAAAAATTCCAACACAAGGTGTAAAACTACACCCTAGGAAAAGCAAGGAAATAATCTTCTTGCAGCAAACCAAAAAGAAAAAAATGCACAGAAACATAATTCTACCTCTAACAACAAAAATAATAGGAAACAACAATCACTATTCCTTAATATCTCTTAATATCAATGAACTCAATCCGCCAATAAAAAGACACAGACTATCAGACTGGTATGTAAACAGGACCAGGCATTTGCTGCATACAGGAAGCTTATTTCAGTGACAAAGACAGACACAACTTCAGAGTAAAAAGCTGGGAAAAAAAATTTTCAAGCAAATGGTCCCAAGAAACAAGATGCAGTAGCCATTAAAATATCAAATAAAATAGATTTTTAACCAAAAGTTATCAAAAAAGAAAAGGAAAGACACTTTTTACCCATCAAAGGAAAAAATCTCTCAAGACAAACTCAATACTGAACATCTATGCTTCAACTACAAGGCCACCCACATTAATAAAAGAAATTCTACTAAAGATCAAAGCACATATTGTATCACATACAATAGTAGTGGGAGACTTCAACACTCAACTCTTATCAATGGCCATATCATGAAAGCAGAAACTGAACAGAGAAATAGTGAAACAGCAGAAGTTATGAACCAATTGGATTTAACAAACATCTATAGAACATTTCATCCTAAAAAAAGAACACACCTTCTTCTCAGCATCTCACGGCACTTTCTTAAAAAGTGACCATATAGTTGGTCACAAAACAGGCCTCAGTAGATACAAGAACATTGAAATAATCTTATGCATCCTATCAAATAACCACGGACTAAGGCTGATCTTTAATAACAACAAAGACAACAAAAAGCCCACATACACATGGAAGCTAAACAATGTGCTACTCAATGATAACATGGTCAAGGAATAAATAAAGAAAGAAATTAAAGATTTTTTTAGAATTTAACGAAAATGAAAGCACAACATACCCAAACTTATGGGATGCAAAGAAAGCGGTTCTAAGAGGAAAACTCATAGTTCTGAGTGCCTCCAAAAAGAAACTAAAGAGAGCATACACAAGCAGATTGAGAGCTCACTTGAAAGCTTTAGAATAAAATGAAGAAGACTCACCCAAGAGGAGTAGGTAGCAGGAAATAATCAAACTCAAAGAAGAAATCAACCAAGTAGAAACAAAAAGAACGATACAAAGAATGAAAACCAGGAGCTGGTCCACTGAGAAAATCAACAAGATAAACCCTTATCAAGACTAACTAGAGGGCACAGAGAGAATATCCAAAATAACAAAATCAGAAATGAAAGGGGAGACATAACAACAGAAACTGAGAAAATCAAGAAATTATCAGATCTCACTACAAAAGCCTATACTCAACAAAATTGGTAAATCTAAAGGAAATGAACAACTTTCTAGATAGATACCAGGTGCCAAAGTTAAATCAGAATCAGATAAACTATCTAAACAGTCCCATAACACTTAAATAAATAGATGCAGTCATCAAAAGCCTCCCAACCAAAAAAATCCCTGGACCAGATCGCTTCAGTGCAGAATACTGTCAGAATTTCATAGAAGACCTAACACCAATACTCTTCAAAGTGTTCCACAAAATAGAAACAGAAGAAACACTACCCAGATCCTTCTTTGAAGCCACAATTATGCTCATTCCTAAACCATAGAAAAACCCTACAAAGAAAAGGAACTTCAGACCAAATTCTCTCATGAACATCGATGCAAAAATACTCAATAAAATTCTTGCAAACAGAATCCAAGAACACATCAAAACGACCATCATTACAGGGATGCAGGGATGGTTCAATATATTGAAATCCATTAATGTAATCCACTGTATAAACAAACTCAAAAAGAAAAACCACATGATTGTCTCACTAGATGCTGAGAAAGCATTTGACAAAATTCAATACCCCTTCATGTTAAAAGTCTGGGAAAGATCAGGAATTCAAGGCCCATACTTCAACATAGTAAAATCCATATACAGCAAAGGAATAGCCAATATTAAACTAAATGGTGAGAAACTTGAAGCAATCCCACTAAAATCAGGGACTAGACAAGGGTAACCACTCTCCCCCTACCCATTCTATATAGTACTGGAGTTCAGGGCCAGAGCAATTAGACAGCAAAAGGAACTCAAAGGGATACAAATTGGAAAGGAAGAAGTCAAAATATCACTATTTGCAGATGATATGATAGTATACTTAAATGTCCCCAAAAATTCCACCATATAATAACTTCAGCAAAGTGGCTGGATATAAAATTAAGTCACACAAATCAGTAGCTTTTCTCTACTCAGAGGATAAACATTCTGATGAAGAAATTAGGGAAAAGACACCCTTCACAATAGTCACAAACAATATGAAATGCCTTGGTGTGACCCTAACTGAACAAGTGAAAGATATGTATGACAAAATCTCTGAAGAAGGGAATTGAAAATCTTAGAAGATGGAAAGATCTCTCATGCTCATAGATTGGAATGATCAACATTGTAAAAATGGCCATCTTGCCTAAAACAATCTACAGATTCAATGCAATATCCACCAAAATTCCAACTCAATTCTTCATAGGGTTAGAAAGAGCAATTTGTAAATTCATTTGGAATAACAAAAAATCTAGCATAGCAAAACCTTTTCTCAATAATAAAAGAACCTCCAGGGGAATCACTATTCCTAACCTCAAGCTATATTGCAGATCATTCATGAAAGGAAAAAAAAAAAAAAAAAACCTGCATGGTATTGTTACAGACACAGGCAGGTAGATCAGTGGACTAGAATTGAAGACCCAGAAATGAACCCACACACATATGGTCACTTGATCTTTGACAAAGTAGCTAAAACCATCCAAATGTAAAAAGGACAGTCTCCTTAACAAATGGTGTTGGTCCAACTGGCAGTCAACAGGCAGAAGAATGCAAATCAATCCTTTCTTATACAAAGCTCAAGTGCAAGTAGATCAAAGACCTCACATAAAACCAGGTACACTGAAACTATTAGAAGAGAAAGTGGGGAAGAGCTTAGAATAGATAGGCACAGAGAAAATTTCCTGAACAGAGCTTATGCTTTAAGATCAAGAATTGACAAATGGGACCTCATGAAATTGCAAAGTTTCTGTAAGGCTAAGGACATTGAAATAAGACAAAACGATAGCCAACAGTTTGGGAAAGGATCTTTACTAATTCTACATCGAACAGAGGGCTAATATCCAATATATATAAAGAACTCAAGAAGCCTAGACTCCAGAGAATCAAATAATTCTATTAAAAATGGGGATACAGAGATAAACAAAGAATTCTTAACTGAGAATACTGAATGGCCAAGAAGCACCTAAAGAAATGATCAACATCCTTAACCATCAGGGAAATACATATTAAAACAACCCTGAGTTCCACCTCATTCCAGTCAGAGTAGCTAAGATCAAAAACTCAGATGCCAGCAGATGCTGGTGAGGATGTGAAGAAAGAGAAACACTCCTTTATTGTTGGTGGGGTAGTAAGCTGGTACAACTACTCTGGAAATCAGTCTGGTGGTTCCTGAGAAAATTGAACATAGTACTACCTGAAGACCCAGCTATTCCACTCCTGGGCATATACCCAAAAGTTGCTCCAACATATGTCAAGGACACATGCTCTACCATGTTCATAGCATTTTTATTTATAATAGCCAGAAGCTAGAAAGAACCCAGATGTCCTTCAATAGAGAAATGGATACAGAAATTTTGGTACATTTACACAGTGTTTTAGCTATTAGAAACAATGACTTTAGGAATTTCCTAGGCAAGTGGATGGAGCTAGAAACTGTCATTCTGAATAAGGTAACCCTGTCACAAACCCACCCCCCCAAAAAAACAAAACAAAACAAAACAAAAAACAAAAAACAAGAACAAAAAAACAAAAACAAGAAAACATGATATGCAGTCACTGATACGCAGATACTAGCCCCAAAAAGCTCTGAATACCTAAGAAACAATTCAGAGACCTTATGAAGTTCAAAAAGAAGGAAGTCCAGAACCTGGATCCCTCAGTTTCTCTTAAAAGGGAGAACAAAATACTCACGGAAAAAATGCAAGGTCAAATAGAGGAGCAGGGATTTAAGAAAAGATCATCCAGAGACTGCCTCACCTGGGGATCCTCCCCATATGTAGCCACCAAACCCAAGCACTATTGCTGATACCAAGAAGTGCTTACTGGCAGGAACCAGATATGGATGTCTCCACAGAGGCTCTGCCAGAGTCATACAGATACAGATGAGGATGCATGCAGCTAACCATCGGTCTGAATATGGGGAATTCCCAATGATGGAACTAGAGAAAGGACTGAAAAGGTTTGTAACCTCATGGGAAGAACAACATTATCAACCAACCCAACCCTCCACAACTCCCACTAAACACCAACCATTGAGCACAAATGGAGAGACCCATGACTCCAGTTGCATATTTAACAGAGGATAGCAGTGTCTGGCATCAATGGGAGAAGAGGCCTTTGGTCCTGTTAAGGCACGTTTTCTCAGTGTAGGGGAATGCCAAAGCACTGAGGTGGAGAGGGTGATTGGGAGAGGGAGGAGCACCTTCATAAAATCAGGTGGAGGGGGAGGGGAAGAGGAGAGGGGTGGGGGATAACATTTGAAATGTAAATACAGAGGATATCCAATAAAGTAATTTTAAAAAGATTAAAACATTTTTTGTATAATTTTGAAATTCCCTTTTAAAATGAAGTTTGGTCCTTGGATTAATATAATACTTAAGACCATATATGATATATATATGTATATATATATATATATATATATATATATATATATATATATATATATATATATAACCTTGTATCAATAATAACTCTGTAACTTGAGATAAGTTCCTTAATCTCTTTGCTCCAATTTCCTCATATACACGTAGGAAGACTATCTCATGTACATGGAAGAATCCTGTTAAAAAGATTAAATGTGTTAATCTGTTCAGTGTGTGTAAAAGGCTCTTCAGCATGTGCCTGGCTTTTGGGACACCAGCATCACCAGCATCATATGTGGCAGCTTCACTTTTCCTGCCTCCCACTCTGTCTCCATTTCTTTAGCTTCATCATTTTAAAGCCTTTCTCTGGCTGTTCTTCTCCAGGTCCTGTCTTTAGAACCTCAGGCTTGTCTCTCCTTTAGAGGCCTCTTGTTTGGTGGGGCTTCAGAGCGTCTGTTCTCCCACATCTTTGTGTGGCTTTCTATACCAGGAAAGCTGGGGTTGCTTCCGATTGAAAACTACATTTTTCTGTCTATAGTTCACAATGGGAGTCCCTGAAATGCAAACTCAAACTCCAGGCCCTATGTAAAGCATGGATCTGGGTTTTCTTAGGGCCTTCCATTTCCCTTCTAGAAACCAGGCAAAGAAAAACTGCATCCTGAGCATCTCTTGTACGGGCAGCAGACAGTTTGTTGTGTCCTAACAGCAAGAGCTTCACTTCCCCAGACAAGGGACCTCCTGTCTCCACAGGATTAGCAGATACACCATTAGGTCTCAGTTCTGTCTGTAAAGCCCACCACCCACACCATTGTTTGATCCACTTCCAAAAGCATTCTGTGTTTTTGCAGACATTTGTAGGCTCCACCTTCCCCACTTGTTCATAGGGTCCAACTTCAGGACCCTGTTGACTTTACCCTTCTCCAGATGCCTTTTCATACCCATCTTCTTGCCTGTGACTCTTTCTCTCACCCCACCTCTTCATTTTTCTTACTGACTTCCTTTTCTTAACACCAATTTCTTTCCTCCTCTGGCTATACATTTGGTCCCCCTGAATCTCACATGAAATGACAACTGGAAAAGAGAAGTTGTATCATGAGATGGCTTTTTATCGTGGGTGGGACTAAAAGCATTTATACCAAGGACGATACATATTGGGCTATGGCGGGGAAATGTCATTTAAACCCACAAATTTTGATCCCGTAGAAATAGATTCCAATGCCTTTCTTTGCTGTTTTCTCCAGTAAGTCAATTAGATTTAATCATCCCCTCTGATAGCTGCTGATATGTAAGTCATATCTTCTCACAGAGTTCCTAACTCCGATGAAGTATGCCTTGAAAAATGACTTTGGTCAGATACATTATATTGAGCCAGGGGGTTGGGACCGGCTGATGCAAAGCTCAAGGCTCCATGCAGACGTCTTGATGTATCAGAAGTAGGTATCAGTCCACTCTCCCTGCTGGGATCCAGCCTGTTTGCTGTGGCTCCCCAGCCTAAGGAAATATTGCAGAGCCATTTCTTTGACATGTAGAAATACCAGTTAGACATGAACTTTCTCCCTAGAAATCTATAAAGCTTGTGGTTATTATTAAAATCACCAAAAAAAAGACTGAACCTTTTACTTATAACAGTATATATTTCTGTTATGTACATCTGCATGTGAGTGTGCATTCACATGCATGTGTGCAAGTGTGTGTGTGTGTGTGTGTGTGTGTGTGTGTGTGTTTATGGGCAGGCATCTGAATGGAAAAACCATTTTTAACATTCAACACTTTCTGTATGGACATTCACATTTATTCCTAACCATAGTCACAACCTCTAGAACTCAAAATGAAAAATCTGTATTTGTTCAGCAAGAACCACCACCCCTCCCCTCAGACCCGACACCATTATTCTACCCGCTCTTTCTCCAAGTTTGATTATGCTAAGAACATCACATATCAATGGAATCATACAGTAAGTATTCTTTGGTGGCTGACTTATTTCACTTAGCACGATGTCCTAGAGGTTCCACCATGCTGCAGCACACATCAGAATGTCCCCAAGGGTTCACTTTTTAATGAGCTGTGTGATTTATGCATACAGTGTTTGAAAAGCTAAATTTGTGTTAACCAAGTTGCCACCAGAATCTCCTCTGCGGATATGCTGACGTCATTGCTGGCATCTCTTACTCATCGGCCCTTTGAAAGTCACTCTACTGTAACTGCCAGCATAGCTCTGTCACATTCGGACTTTCTTTGGCGTCTCAGCAAGAGGAGACTTTGGAACACATCATCTTTACATTGAAAAAAAAATTTATTCTGAAATTGAGAAACTGACCTATAAAGTGACAGTTTGAAGCCATTTGCTCTGTGGTGTGTGTGTGTGTGTGTGTGTGTGTGTGTGTGTGTGTGTGATTTATGTAAACAGCAACAATAATGAATTTGGAGGAGTTATCTAAATTCCCTTTAGGCACTAAAGGATGTAGGTGGTCCAGTCTTAGTTCCCTGAACTCAGACAAATTTTCTTGCTGGAGGCTCCTATCTTGCTCTCCTCCTCCCTCCCACATATCCCCTACAGACACCTGACTGCTGCTACTTCATATCTTTTAATGATACACACACACACACACACACACACACACACACACACACACACACACACACACACCTTTGCCTGCACAGTAAGTCCAATCACTTTATAGAGCATATAACTCAAATTACCTGTCCAGATCCAGAAAGGAGGAGTCATTATTTTTCATGCCTCCTACTTCTCATCCATTTTTACCTCCTTGCTTGGAGTTCTCATCAAAATTAGGCCTTAAGTAAAGTTCATCTCAAATGGTCACTTTGTCCAAACACCCTCCCAAATCTACATGGTCATTTCTTTCTTTCTTTTTTTCATTCTATTCACAGTGACTCACCTGTCAGTCTCGGGGCTTCAAGTATAGAAGGCGGTAACTGCTCAACAGAAGTGATCATCTTGCTGTCTAACAATATCTAACCTTGTGACTTACAAGCATTGATTCATTTTTTTTAATTGAACAACTTTATTTTTTAAAAAAAGATAAATGTACAGATTTTAAAAGCATTTTTCATAAAAGTATATAAATACATTTTTGTCAGTACTTGATTTTTTTAAAGCTTTGATAGTGTGCATTAAAATCTTACTAGTTACAGTGAGCATAAAATACATATAAAACAAGATTTTATTGATATGTAAAGATTGAGCATAATGATTTTTCATCTTTTTTTTTTGGCCTTTGTTTTTCTTGAACTTCATATAGTCTGTGAATTGTTTCTGGAGTGTTCAGAGCTTTCTGGGGTTAGTATCCAATTATCAGTGACTGCATATTATATCTGTTCTTTGGTGACTAGGTTATCTCACTCAGGATGAAATTCTCTACATGCATCCATTTTCTTAAGAATTTCATAAAGTCATTGTTTCTGATAGTACTCCATTGTGTAAATATACCACAATTTTTGTATCCATTCATCTACTGAAGGACATCTGGGTTCTTTCCAGCTACTAGTTATTATAAATAAGGCTGCAATGAACATTGTGGTGCATGTGTCTTTGTTGTATATTGGAGCATCTCTGGGGTATATGCCCAGAAGTGGAATAACTGGGTCTTCAGGTAGTACTATGTCCAATTTTCTCAGGAACCGCCAGACTGATTTCCAGAGTGGTTGTACCAGTTTACAACCCCACCAACAGTGGAGAAGTGTTCCTCTTTCTCCGAATCCTCGCCAGCATCTGCTGTCATCTGAATTTTTTATCTTGGCCATTCTGACTGGAGTGAGGTGGAATCTCAGGGGTTTTTTGATTTGCATTTCCCAGATGACTAAGGATGTCAAGCACTTCCTTAGATTCTTCTCAGCCACTCGATATTCATCAATTGAGAATTTTTTGTTTAGCTCTGTACCCCATTTTTTAATAGGGTTGTTCGATTCTCTGGTGTCTAACTTCTTGCGTTCTTTATATACCTTGGATATTAAGCCTCTACTGATGTGGGGTTGGTTAAGATCTTTTCCCAATCTGTGGGCTGCCATTTTGTTTTCTTGACAGTGTCCTTAGCCTTACAAAAACTTTGCAATCTCATTAAGTCCCAATTGTTTATATTTGACCTTAGAGCAGGAGCCATTGGTGTTCTGTTCAGGAAATATTCTCCTGTGCCTTTGTGTTCTAAGGTTTTTCCTACTTTCTCTTCTAATACGTTCAGTGTACCTGGTTTAATGTGGAGATCTTTGATCCACTTTCACTTCAGCTTTGTACAAGGAGATAAGAAAGGGTCTGTTTTCATTCTTCTGCATGCTGAGTGCCACTACAACAAACACCATTTGTTGAATAGGCTGTCCTTTTGCCGTTGAATGTTTACAACTCCTTTGTCAAAAATAAAGTGACATATACATGAAGGCTAATTTATGGATCTTCTATTCTACTCCATTGATCCATGTGCCTATCTATCTCTGTACCAGTACCATGCAGTTTTTAACACAATTGCCTTGTACTAATTACTCCAGCCAGGACTTCCAGTACTATGTTGAATAGGTGGGGGAAGATTGCGCAGCCTTGTCTGGTCCCTGATTTTAGTGGGATTGCTTCAAGTTTCCAACCCTTAAGTTTGATGTTGGCTATTGGTTTGCTGTATATTGCTTTTATTATGTTTAGGTATGGGCCTTGGATTCCTGTTCTTTCCAAGACTTTTAACATGAAGGGGTGTTGAATTTTGTCAAATGCTTTCTCAGCATCTAGTGAGATGACCATCTGTTCTTTTTTCTTTGAGTTTGTTTATATGATAGAATAAGTTGATGGATTTCTGGATATTAAATCATCCCTGCATCCCAGGGATGAAGCCTACTTGATCATGGTGAATGATCGCTTTGTTTAAATGTGTTCCTGAATTCGGTTTGCAAAGATTTTGTTGAGTATTTTTGCATCAATGTTCATAGGTGAGATTGGTCTGAAGTTCTCTTTCCTTGTAGGGTCTTTGTGTGGTTTAGGAACAAGGGTTATTGTGGCCTCGAAAGATGAGTTAGGTAGTGTTCCATCTGACTCTATTTTGTGCAATAATTTGGAGAGTATTGGTATTAGGTAGTCAATAAATGTCTGATAGAATTCTGCACTGAACCCATCTGGACCTGGGCTTTTTTTGGTTGGGAGGCTTTTGATGACTGCTTCTATTTCTTTAGGTGTTATGGGATCATTTAGGTGGTTTACCTGGTCCTGGTTTAACTTTAGTATCTTGTATCTGTCTAGGAATTCATCCATTTTCTCCAGATTTTCCAGCTTTGTTGAGTATAGGCTTTTGTAGTAGGATCTGATGATTTCTTGAATTTCCTCAGTTCCAGTTGTTATGTCTCCAATTTCCTTTCTAATTTTGTTAATTTGGATACTCTCTATGCCCGCTAGTTAATCTGGCTAAGGGTTTATCAATCTTGTTAATTTTCTCAAAGAACCAGCTCTTGGTTTTGATGATTCTTTGAATGGTTCTTTTTGTTTCTATTTGGTCAGTTTCTGATCTGAGTTTGTTTATTTCTTACTTCTTGGGTGAATCAGCTTCCTTTTGTTCTAGAGCTTTCAACTGTGCCGACTAGTTGCTAGTGTATGCTCTCTCCAGTTTCTTTTTGAAAGCACTCAGAGCTATGAGTTTTCCTCTCAGTAGTGTTTTTATTGCATCACATAGGTTTGAATATGTTGTGTTTTAATTTTCATTAAATTCTAGAAAATCTTTAATTTCTTTCTTTATTTCTTCTTTGACCATGGTATCGTTTAATAGAGCATTGTTTAGTTTCCATGTGTATATGGGCTTTTTGTTGTCTTTGTTGTCATTAAAGACCAGCCTTAGTTTATGGTGATCTGATAGGATGCATGGGAGTATTTCAATCTTCTTATATCTATTGAGGCTTATTTTGTGACCGATTATATGGTCAGTTTTGGAGAAGGTGCCATTAGGTGCTGAGACGAAGGTGTATTCTTTTGTTTTAGGATAAAATGTTCTGTAGATGTCTATTAATTCCAATTGATTCATTACCTCTGCTAGTTTCACTGTGTCCTTGTTCAGTTTCTGTTTCCATGATCTGTCCATTGGTGAGAGTGGGGTGTTGAGGTCTCCCACTATTATTGTGTGTGGTACAATGTATCTTTTGAGCTTTAGCGTGGTTTCTTTTATGAATATGGCTGCTCTTGTATTTGGAGCATATATATTAAGAATTAAGAATCACTCCTGACAAATTTTCCCTGTAATGAGTAAAAAGTGTCCTTCCCTATCTTTTTTGACAACTTTTGGTTGAAAATCTACTTTATTCTATATTAGAATGGCTACTCCAGCTTGTTTCTTGGGGACGTTTGTTTGGAAGTATTTTTTCCAACCTTTTACTCTGAGGTAGTGCCTGTCTTTGTCTCTGAGATGAGTCTCCTGTATGCAGCAAAATGCTGGATTCTGTTTATGTATCCAGTCTGATAGCCTATATCTTTTTATTGGGAAATTCAGTCCATTTATGTTAGGAGATATTAAAGAATAGTGATTCCTATTTCCTGCTATTTTGCTTTTAGAGGTAGAATTGTGCCTGTGTGTCTTTCTTCTTTTAGTTGTCTTGCTTAGGTATTTTTTTGTTTTTACTAGGATGTAGGTTTCCTCCTTGTATTGGGTTTTCCACCTATAATTTGTTGTAGTGCTGGGTTTGTGGTCAGATATTGTGTAAATTTAGTTTTGTCTTGGAATATCTTGGTCTCTCCATCTATGGTGATTGAGAGTTTTGCCTGGTATAGCAGCTTGGGCTGACACTTGTGTTCTCTTAGGGTCTGCACAATATCTGTCCAGGATCTTCTAGCTTTCATAGTCTCTGTTGAGGATTCAGTTGTGATTCTGATTGGTCTGCCTTTATATGTTACATGACTTTTTTCCTTTACTGCTTTTAGTATTCTTTCTTTGCTTTGGGCACTTGGTAGTTTGACTATTATGTGTCGGGAGGAATTTCTTTTCTGGTCCACTCTACTTGGAGTTCTGTAGGCTTCTTTTATGCTCATGGTCATCTCATTCTTAAGGGTAGGGAAGTTTTCTTCTACAATTTTGTTGAAGATATTTACTGTGCCTCTTAGTTAATATTTTTCTCCGTCTTCTATTCCTATTATTCTTAGGTTTGGTCTTCTCATTTTTTTCTGGTCTCCTGGACATTTTGGGTTAGAAACATTTTGGCTTTTGCATCTTCTCTGACTGTTTTGTCTATGTTTTCAATGTTGTCTTTGCCCCCTGAGATTCTCTCTTCCATCTCTTGTAGTCTGTTGGAGATGCTTGCATCTGTGACTCCTTTTTTTTTTTTTTTTTTTTTCTTTTTTTTTTTTGGTTTTCCACCTCCACGGTTGTCTCTTTTAGTGTTTTTTTTTTTTTTTTATTGTTTCCATTTCCATTTTCATTTCCTTCTTAAATTCCTTCATCTCTTTGGTTCTGTTTTCCTCTAGTTCTTTGATTTCTTTGAGTGTTTTTTGTGTGTCCTCTTTAAAAGCTTCTATTTCTTTATATTTTTCCTCTCGTTCTTGTTTAAGGATCTCCATCATCATCTTGAGGTATGATTTCGGACCTGAGTCTTCTTTTTCTGGAGTGTTTGGCATTCCGCTGTTTTCTGTGATGGGAGAGCTGGGTTCTGATGTTGCCAGGTTGTGTTGGTTTCCATTGGGTACGTTCTTTGGCTTTCCTCTTTCCATCATGTTGTCTGTGATTATATGTGGTCTTGTTGTCAGTGTCAGTGATTGGTTCCTGTCTCTCCCATGTACCTGGCCTGTGTCCCTGAATCTCCTCTGTTCCTGGTAACTAATGGCCTGAGCATTTGGTCTGCATGCACGGGCCCTCCGGGTGGAAACTGAGTCCCTCAGGCAGAGTTCCTGCTCCCCTGAATCAATCAGTGGGTAGCAGTTTCTGGGTTCTAGACCCAGACCTCTCTGCTCCCCTGCTACTCGAGAGCTGTCTCGCCAGGCCTGTGTCCCTGGATCTCCTGTTTCTTGTCATAAGCATTGGTTTTTAAGATGTGTGTTTGTTCTGCACCTCGCTTGCTTGCCTGGACCCATACCATTAAAGCTTTAGAACAATCAAAGAAATAGTTCTATCTGGGTCAAGTCTTCTGGGATCTCGATGGAAAGAAGGCAAACAGTGCTGACAAGCAGCCCAAGAGGTACAGGAAACAGGTCTGGGTAGGTGCATGGTACTTATGCTGACCTTTTGCCCAAAGTGAGGCCCTGCCTGACAGGCTTTTTGCTCTTTTGTAAAGAGATTTATTTATTGATTATTTATATGAGCTGTATATGTATTTATTTGTGTCTTCAAACACACCACAAGAGAGCATTAGATCCTGTTATAGATGGTTGTGAGCCACCATGTAGTTGCTGGGATTTGAACTCAGGACCTTCAATAGAACAGTCAGTACTCTTAACTGCTGAGCCATCTCTCTACCCCATCTTCTTGTTTTTATTTTATCATTGTTTTGTGGTTTTTAATGTGGGTGGAGAGGAGTGAGGCAGGGGTTGGATATAGCACCGAAGTGGCGTTTCTCTCAGATGAAAAAGTATAACCTATATTTTTAAAGATGTGTTCTTTATGAATGGGAGGCAGGACAAGATGGAAGGACTCAGATAATTTTTTTACTCTGGAATAGCCACAGTGCTTCAAATTGTTAACAAATAAGCTTGTATAGAAGACAAGACATTTTCATAGAAAACTTAAATTTTGAGAAAAACAGGCACGATCCTAAATTACCAATTGGCAGGGTAATTCTAGACTGATTCTCCACAAAATATATGATCCTGGTTTCAAGGTTGTTCGCTTAGTGAATTTTAAAACTACTTGATACTCATAAAAGATTATTAATATTACATTTAATGTTTCAGAAGAAAAAGCAGTTAAATGGTGGGGGTTTGTTCTCGGGGGAAATTGATATGCTCCACTTGTAGAAACATGAATGTTAAATTGATCCTATATTGAATGACATCTACTGGGAAGAGTGCATCTGAAGTGTTGAGATCACTGAGAAGTGAATAAGGAAGCAGACTGAAAATTACAAATGTTTCTGGATATTCATTTTAGGAGAGGCTATAATGAAGACCCTACTATTATTTTAGGATTCCTGAAAGATAAAGTTGTAAAGGAATGAAGGTTGTATGTACACACACACAATCTTTAAAGGGAACCAAAGGAAAACTTATTAGCAAGATCAGTTTGTTTGGCTCTAAATCTGATATAAAGATGGTAGACCAGATCTTCAAAACATCTACTTATAATATGTCCAGAGGCATGCTGGATCCTGCAGAGGAACAGCATTGCTTTATGAAACTCAGTATGTGTTAGGCAATTTTAATTTCTTTCCATGAGAAAAGACAGAACTTGTGCCTTAGAGGCAAGCAATGGAGTCCATTTGTCTTTTACTCAAGTTTTCCTGTCTACCCAACATGTGATGCCTGTTAGCAAAATTAGTTGAGCATTACGTTTCTAAAGCTGCAGTCCTTGTAGAGACTGTGAGAATTATTAAGTGCAAGCACATTTCCTTATAGAAAAGGTCATAACTTAAGTTATTATTGAGTTATAGTTATATAAGCTTCTTATGTCATTAATCTGTATAGGCAATAATGCACACATATATGCTTAATGCATCCAGCCTTACTATGCACTAGTCAGTGGCTGGAATATAAAGAAGTTATAAAGATACTATCCCTGGTGTCAAGGTGTTGCTCTTCTGACAGCCACTCCATTGGAGAATGGCTCAAAGGCATTTAGTAGTTCAGATGGAGGGGCACGTGCTGGGCACATTCTTCAAAATCAATGGCTGCCTCCCCTGCTATGCTTTACCATAGACCTGCCCACTTTCAATGACTTGTACTATGTTGGTCTGAGTGAGGCCTCAGGCAGTGTTTTTGAAAGGTTTTCCTGACAGATCCTAATATGCCTCTATGCTGAGAACCACAAGACAGCATCCTGGAGCGAATCAATTGAAACCCATACCCTGCTCATTCCAGTCAGAATTTCTAAGGGAAGTGCTCTGGCAGACACACATTCCTCACTTGACAAACATGCATTTGAGCAATTACCTATTTTAGGTACCCAGAGTACAGCGCAGCAGTAAGTAAAGCAGATGTAGTCTCTGCCCTTCAGATCTTACTGTCAAGTCATTAACCACCCATTACACAGTGAGCCAAGTCACAACAAAACTCAAGCTGTGATGAGCACTCTGAAGAGGGAGTAGGGGTAGAGAAGCAAGGCTGTGGATCCACCGAAGGCTCGTGAGGAAGAAAACACTGGGCTCAGATTTAAACCAGGAGCAGGATTTGAAGTAGGGCCCATCAGCCCACAGCTCTTATTTGAGCTTCTAGAATAAAGTCATGGCTACCAAGAGAGGTTGGGGGAGGGAGACCCTGGCAGATGTCTACAAGGCAGAAAGTGGTATCTGGACTTGGGGTACTAAGGGAGACGGAAACAGGGGACGGATTGAGGAGGAATGCAGGAAGGTTTATTCATTGACTCCTTGGCTGTTTGCAGGATGGAGTGAGAAAGGCAGACTTCTCAGAGTAGTTTGCTGGTATCCAAATAGACACTATTTGCTGACATAGGAACTACCTACAAGGAAGACATTAGCGCACCCCTGGTTAGGACGTGTGACAGGAAGGTGAGTTAGGTGGTGACTGTGTCATGCATCCCTTTCTCAGAATCCCCTTCTCGAGGCAAGGCAGAAAGCAAACAAGACCTTCAAGAACCACCAAATAAAAGTTCAACCCGAAAGCCTATTGAAACACTTTGAAGTGGATTCCATTTAACAAAATAGGAAGTCAAGGAAAAAAAAATGTGGCTAAGCAAGTGGAGGTTCTCCTGCCTTGCCCTGTGATGTTGTAGTTCAGATGTTTGTGTTTGATGGTCAATTATTGGGAGACCTGAAGAGGTGCACGCCAAGCATTCTTGCTGCCAAAAAAAAGTTCACAAACCAAAGCATCTTTTAGGGAATCCTTTATTACTGCTGCTTGAAAGAGAAATCCATCCTCGTGGGAGGCACGGGCCAGTTCAGACAGCCTGGAGCCTGCTGTCTCCTGCAGAAATCCTTCCTTGAGCATCTATTCAGACACATACAACAGACAAATGATCCAGGATCCAAATATGGCGAGAGACCCAGCATGGTGGGAGATACATTTTATTCATTCCACAACCATATATAAAAATATAAATATATATACAAAATTACATACTATACAGGTTTGCAAGACTTCCACTCTTACCCAACCAGTCTCTCTGATTTCTAAAGGTTTAAAAGAACCCTGAAGGTGGGATCAATTCCTGGAGCCTCTACTGCATGCAGCATCTCAAGGTCATCGAGGAGAGGTTTAGGTACAGGTTCTGACTTGCCTCAACGTTACTCAGACAGATTTGGTTACTATCTTGATTTCAAGCTTAAGCTAATTCTGCAGTGTATTCAGTTCTTATTGAAACAACAACAAATACAGCTTTCTAATGACGGATTTCCTTATAGAAATAAAAAGATCTTGAGAAGGCAGTTGAGTCACTTCTGATTTCTGGTTGGGGGTGGGGATGGGGTGGAGGTCTTTGTGTTAGCAAGGGTTTTCATTTGAAATAAAAAGTGTGATCTCAAGCTGTTGTGCTCTGTGATTGTAACAGAATAGACATTCATAAGCCTCTAATTCTGTTCTGTGTACACTGAAACTGTACAGGGACAGGAGAAGAGGGTTGACCATATTTTCCCAAGGAGAATTCTCCCATGCAGGCCTATATTAGACTGACACATTTTTGTAAATATTTTGAACGTGCATGATCAATTTTTGTCAGTTGTCCAACACCTAGAGGTGCTGACAACATCCTAACATACACAGTGCTTCAGGAAGTAACTGTTACCCATCGACAATTGGTGGATCTATTTTGATGTAAGATTAATTAACGCTACATGTGAAACTCCAAATGTCACATTTCATGAGTTTAAAATATTAGTTACCAGACCGCTTAACTCATTCTAAAATAAAATTTGAACTTAATTTCACATGGATATTAAATTCTCTCACAATAAATTGAACTTTAAGATAAAAGATTTCATAAAATCTTTTATAATTTTAGCCCAAGGTTGAGAATCACATAAAAATGTTATAAACAACACATGGCTCCATTGCTGCTTCTCCATGTACCAACTCTCAGGAGGGGGTGGGATTTGGAGTTATGACATCTGGTCACAAAGTCCAAGCTGTTTCTTGATGAAATTTGAGATTAGGAGCTGTGGCCGTTGCTGGTACTCCATCAAGACATCATGGGACAAATTGATTTGGTCACTCTTGAGTCTGTCAAGAAGTGTCACACAGACCACAGCAGCTAGTGAGGAAGGCATATAGTTAGTGAAGTGGATGCACAGATCTGTTCTACAGGATATTAGCCTATAGCACTAACATTCTCAACACATACATTTTAAATGGTTGCCCTGTGATATAGATGCAATCTGCTGGATTTTCTAGTTTTCTCCTTCCTTTCTTCCCTCCTTCCTTCCTTCCTTCCTTTCTTCCTTTCTTCCTCCTTTTTTCCTCCTTTCCTCCCTCCCTCCCTCCCTTCCTTCCTTCCTTCCTTTTTTCCAGGGCTCATTTAAATTAGTTAATTGACAGCATTAAACCCATCTTGGCCCTTTCCTCTGTTAGCGTACTAGACTAAGGAAACCCCTATGCTCAGACCAGAACACCCAAGGCACACAAACCTCTGGGCCAGTCAATGGCACTCCTCAGAGCTGAGAGGAGGTTCTTCCTCTTTGTGGATACATCTAAAGTGATGCTTTATTCCTGGGTGCAGTACGTAAAAAATATGCTTGCTGTAGATGAACGAAGCAAGCAGCAATGAACCAGCTATGGGATGCTGGCTAGAAAAATACCTATAAAGGTGAACACTGATTCTTGTAAAATTCAAGATTTCACATCAAATGCTTGAACATAAGTCTTAAGCACAAGAAAGGGCAAACACATTAGCATTTAATTTCCAAAGAATGCAGAAAATAATGTATTGGGGGGAAAACAACAAAAACGTGTGAGAAAGAACACAATATCTTTTTAAAAAGCAAAATTCTCATTTTTTGACCCAAAGGAAGTATCTTTGATTTGTTCTATTAGAAAAATCCAGACAGAAAAAAATGTATGCTGTATCTATTTTTATTATTAGTTTCAAATCACGTCTTTAGTTCCAAGGAATATGCCTGTTTATAATGGCATCAGTGGTGAGCATTTAGGATTGAGAAAGGTGAGCTAATCTCCATCAGCATTTGCATTAATGCAGAGGGGGTCAGCTCTGTAAACATTAGTGACCTGTTTGGACATAGAAGTAGAATTGGCTAATATATATTTCTTGACTCACTGTTGCACACTTCATTGGGAGATTTAGGAAGAAATATACTATAATCACATAGTACAGACTATCTTTTCAATTTTTACTTTTCATTGATAAATGATACCTATACATACTTAGGGGCACAATGAAACATTTCAATATGTATTTGCATTATAGAAGGTCAATTTAGTCAATTTAACATATGTATCTGCTCACATACATCTTTTAATAATACCAATTAAAATTTACATATCTATGCATTATTATCAACAGTATTCACAATATTTATTAGGACATTTATATTTGTTCCTCTATCTAAGTGCAACTTTGTACCCTTTGACCAACATGTCCACATTTCCCACTCCTCCAAACCTCCACTCCCCAGCCTCTTGTAGCTCTGATTCTAATCCCTAGTCCTATAAATTTGAGGCTTTTAGGTTGCATACATGAATGAGACTGAGCAGGATCTCTCTCATGGCTGGCTTATTTTGCTTAGCACAAAGTCTGCAGGGTTCATCTGTGTTGTTGCAAATACCCGAATGGCCCAATTGCTTCATTGTAAGACAAGAATGTCCCATTTTATATGACTGTCATGGTTTGTTTATCCCCGAGGAACACTTTGGTTGATTTTATAATGGTGGCTCTTGTGAAGGATGCTATAGTGAATGCTAGTGAATACCAGTCTCATCTACAGACTGAATACAATTCTTTAACTCATGTATTCAGAAGTGAGATTGTCATGAGATTGTTATACCATGACTGGTATAATTTTTAGTCTGAGAGATCTTTATCCGATTTCCCAGGATGGCCATGCTTTTTCAACTCTCCACCACCAACATACTATTCTATTATACTGTTGTCCTTTGTTTAATCTCCTCACAACACTTGTAATTCTTTGCCTTTTGATAACCGTTGTTGCAGGTGCTCGATGATCATTCAGCTACTTCTCTCTCTGATATTAAATTGTATGTATTCTTTTTGTGTTTTCATTTTTCATAAGTGACTTGTTATTCAGTTTGAAATGTTTTCCCGGTTTGTGTATGTTATTGTTTTAGTTCTTGCTGCATGCCAAGCATTTATAATATTGTCCTTCGGACAGCCATGTCATGGATGAGGCCATGTCTTTGTTCCCTTAGATGAAATAACGGCTTAGAAAGGCTAAACAAATGGCCCATCATGGTGGAAGAGCTAAGTGAGCAGCCAGTAAATGCCCAACTTCCTAAAAAGCTGTATTTGTTCCTCTCCTGAGCTGGTGTATGGTGAAGTGCTCAGACTTACCCTGGTCTGCCCAGCAAACTGATGCTTACAATCAGGTAAGAACCACTGAAAATACTCAACTGCAGAAGGATTGAATACTCCGTCACCTAGGACCGTTTTTACTCAAACCCCACTCACTTTGTTGTAAAGTAACTCTGCTGGACCGGTAAACAGGGAAGCCATGAGCTAGCGCGCCCCATGCTTTCTAAGTTAATGAGCAGCAGGTCTTCCAAGTGTTGATGTGGCTGGCAGATGCAGGGCGTGTTGAAAGTCCAGCTTCAGCCGCTCCCTTGGCAGAAGGATAAAAGGAAACTCCTGTTCTGTACGCTCTACAGAGCAGGCACGGAGCAGAATGTTTCCCTTGGATTTCAAGGGCAAGGTCAAATCCAGAGAGAGCAAGTAACAGCAATTCTGGCTTTGCTTCCTCCACCCTGGAGAGCCCTCTAACAGGCAGCAAATAATGATCTTGTCACCTATCTAGTTCCACGAACAAATAAAAGGGACTAATTACTCAAAACAACCTGTCAAAATGAAGCTGGTGGTTTTGCTGACATAATTTTTAGATTAAGCCCAGAGGGTATAGTTTCTGGGGCCAAAGGGACATTTAGTGACCTAGCTGTCACCAAGAACATCTTCAGCTACCTGACCCAGGAGGAAGGTAATGGGAGCCCAACCAGTAATATCTAGCAGTGCTCAGACCTTTGGCATCTTTCATGGCCTCTTACAGAAGCGAAGGGAAGCTGCCACTGTGCCTTTTTTGCATAGAAAAACTACATAGATTTCTATGCATATCAAATACCTGTGGATAAATTTTGGGGACACAGGGCCTCAAAGCGCATATATTAATTCCTTTAGGTTCCCTGCAGCCCTCTGCTCTGCTGTGTTAGCAACGCCTCTCTGGTTCACATCAAACCTCCAGCAAGGTTTTGCATTAATGGGGAACAAAGATAACAGGGCTGGAAGCCAATACCCATGCACACAGCAGCAACCAAATGAGCTGGCTGTTAGAGGACTAGGAAAACAGCAAAGGTTGGTGTAGCAGACCCCAGCTTGGCTTGTCTTTCTGCTCCTTTTTTCTCTCTCCATATCCGCAACCTCTGTTTTCTCCCACTCAATCTGTTGTTGTTCCTCAGCACTTGAGTTTACAAAGCCAACACAATTTCGTTCTAGTCTGCCTCCTGGAGAAGACACCAGAATCATGCCATCCCTCACTCAAAGCCTTTCCACTTCCCGTCTCTTCTCTGAGACTTTGATCCCAGACCATTGACCACCTATCACAAAGCAGGCAGAGAAGTTTACATTCAGAGGGGCCAGCAGGACCAGGGACATACAAATAATTCATTTGTATGTTTATGTCTCTCAGAACTTGGTGTGCTAGCCACCTGTGTCTGAGCCAGAGACTGCAGGTAATTCAGATTCATAGGCTACATTCCAGATACAGAACTGAACCAGAGGTGGGGGAGGGGAGGAGACAGTGAATACTTACAGAAAGCAAGTCTTTTCTGGTTGAACTATCTGAAAACTAAAAACTTCCAACTCCATTTTTTTTTTTTTTTAATCAAACAAAGTTGCACAAATGTACATACCTGAACCCTTTAGGTCAATAAAGACATGCTGAATTAACTGGAGCATTCACATTCTATTCTTTGATTGTCCCGGATCTCTTACAAAAAGTGTTACTAGTGATGCTTCCTGTTGCAGCAGAGCTGATTACCCCACTTGTTTAATAATTGGGTAAAGTTTAACATTTGGATTAAGTTTTGCCAAAACAAACAGAAGAAGAAAACACCTCAGATACTTTCTGTCATTATATAAGGAGAACTGAATAGCACAACGTGTTTTCATTTTCACCCAGAAGTCTAGAAATAAATCCAGATGTTTGCTTTTAGCATTGGATTCCTGGGTAGCATCTTTGATATTGTGGCTCCCTTACATAACCAGCTCTTGGTCTTTTTTCTCTTGTTTTAAATACGGTTCAAACATTCCTTTTCCACTGAAAGTTGTTACTAGTGTTTTTCCAATACAGGCACATGCACATTATCTTTCGACAGGAGCTGCCGGTTGGAGGCAGTATGTCAGATCTCATCCATCTTTGTTCTTGCTTCGCTCTGTTTCCTTGGGCTTCTCTGTTATTCTCTCTAGACCTGGCTTCATCCTGTTAGGCACAGTTGTTCTTCAGAGGCCTCTAAAGTCCTCAACTTCCACCTCAGTCCTCACAGCATCTTGTCAGTAGGAACGCCATGCTGTCATCCCTGAGGAGGCCTAGCAGCAATGCTGGGACTGAGATCTTCTGCTGCTGCTGCATGCTGGGCCATAGAATAAAGATGTCTTGGAGACACAGGTAGTGGGGCATGAGATCCGAGGCCTGGTTTCTGGTTCTAAAGACAGAGCCAAGAGCCCAGTACACATTGTGTCGGACACACACACAATGTGTGGGCAGTAGTGAGAGAAGCTTAGGATTAGAATTAATCCCCAACTATACTGGCTTCTACTAAAGTACATTAAAATATTGCAAAGTATTTTTTTTCTTAACCTTGTCTTTGTCAAATCAACAGGCCCCAAATAGCTAAATGTCAGTATTTTAAATGTTTGATTTTGAAAAAAAAATAGCAAAATGTTTGAAGTGATAGATATGTTAATAACCCAGCTTAATTATTATACAGGATATACACATATTAATCAATGGAAAACACACTGCAAAGTGTGGTGGGATAACATACAACTATAATCACAGAATTTGGGAGACTGAGGAAAAGAATCTCAAGTCTAAGACCAGCCTGGGCCATGATCACCTTAAACAAAGTAATAAGTTAACTACTTATTTGTTGCATTTAAATGATGACCTATCCTTTTACCCTGCGTTTTGTCGGCTCCTGCGTGGGGCCATCTGGCACTGCTGGGATCTCTGACTTGGCTGGCTGCCTTACACCGCCTCTATGAACTCAGTGGCTGCTCATTCCACTGCCCCTGGCTCTCCTGCCCCAAGTGGACACAACCATCCCGGCGTGTTCCTTTCCTCCGCCACCCAATACAAACATGTAGTTTGTCAAGCACGTTTATATATTAATTCTCAATCCACAAATCTTCTATGCAATAAGCTTACAACCAATGGACAAAGATACAAATTGCCCTTCTATATGAGATAAAAAGACCTATAGAAAACCCCTTAGAAATAATAATAACAACCTCATCAAGCTAGAGATGCACTGAGAGAAACATAAACATCTTCATTTCTCCTCAAATCTCTCCTCCTCACCTCCTCTTCTGTTTTCCTAGTCCTTTCCCGCCTATCTCTCTCGTGTCCAGTTATGTGTCGCCTTAACATAAATCTACACTTATTTACACCTGATTCTTTCATTTGAAAGTTGAGTTTCCATGGCATGGCTCTGCAGAGTCACTCAGTGTCTGCTTAACTTTTCATTTGACTCCAGCACTAACTCTTGGGAATACCCAGTTCATACAGTTTGTTTGCTGGAGCAAGATGATGATCTGCTCATAACATTTACAGCACAAAACTGGCCTCCGATTTTGCATGATGCACAGTTTGGTTTTTTGGTCCGGAGGAACACCCCCACCCCATTTCCTGCCTCAGTCTCTGTGTTCTTATGAAGAGCTCCTGCCAGAGGCAGCAGTGTTTCTGCAGCAAACTCAGACGCACAAAACTGAGGTCAAATTTCAGCCTAGTGACTTAGCTGGGAGAAGTTGCAAAAACCATGGCCACTGTTTCTCTTGTGAAGGTCCAGAGAGCGGCAAGTCGTTGCCAAATATCCATGTGGAACAACATTTCAAAAACCTGATTTACTTCTATTCTGGGGTTAAGAAATACTACAAACCTAGAATAATCATTCACTATTGTGCTGACATCATTTGGGCTTTGTCTGTGCTAACCCTGCAGGTTCCAGACACCAAGACCCTTCACGGCTGGGAACAGCCACAGAAGAGTTTAAAAAGTTAAATTCAAGTTTTCTGTTTCTTTTTATTGAAGAGTTTCAGAGTTAATTCTCTAAAGAATACCTCCATCAGTTACAAGTAGCCATCAAAAGAAATAACATGGAATTATTCCTTTACCCTAAAGAAAAATCACAGTGAGTTGCAGACAACTAAAGGCATTGAGAAGGGTTTGAGTAGGGCTTAATCTTAGACAAATATTAGGTTTTATATATTGCTGTGCAAATTTGTGTCAAAATCTATCTATAAAAACTAGATACAGGCTGAACATATTTATCACAAGTTCATAGCCTGAGAGGGTTATCATCTCTGCTCAGAAGCCAGGGGCTTAATTGAAGTAAATTTCACCATAAGACAGGGACAGACACATCACAGATGCACCTACTAAGCTCTGTGTTGCTTTTCTTCTGCCCAGTTTTGCATTCATGAGAAGGTACAGCTTTACGGTGCGGGGTGACTTGAAGTCCACTATTTCCTTACCCAGATCTTTGATAAGGTGGTACTGGACCACTAATACATTTGTCGGGGACAATGACTAAAAGCACAGCAGTGACAGATGGATGTTGGTGGCCCTATTCCAGGCAGTTTGTTCACCTACAAATAACAGCCGACTCTGGGACTGCAGGTTTGCATAAATCTAACAGCAAGGGGAAATCTTGGCTCCCATTCTTCAAACAATTCTGAACCGCTCATGTGACCCAAGAATGAAGGATCTGGTTTTCTATGGCCATTTTCCAAGGTCAAGTAGAGTCTCATCACCATTCTTTATATTCATTCACTCGACAAATATTTACTGAGTTCCCATATGGCAGACATTATTCTAGGTGCTGGGCATGGAACAATGGCTAAGTTCCTGTTCTTCTGGTACCACATCACAGTGTAGAGAGAATGAAGGCTCACCATTACACACTGTTTCAATTTGGTTTTTGTCATTTAAAACCAATTAGAGTCAGCTGAGAGGAGGAACCCTCAGCTGAGGAATTATCTCTATCAAATTGACCTGTGGAGCATTTTCTTGATTAATAATTGATAAAGGAAGGCCCAGCTCACCGTAGGCAGTGTAAGGCACCATAGGCAGTATAAGCAGGTGGTCCCCAGTTGTATAAAAAAGCAGGTGGAACAAGTCAGTGGTTACAAGTCAGTAAGCATCTCAGGGCCCGACTCCTCTCAATGATGAACTTTGGTGTGGAAGTGTAAGCCATCTAGACAAACTCTTTCCCTTAGTTGCATTTTGTCAGAGTGTTGTACTCCAGCAACAGACAGTACAGTTGAGCATGCATTATATAAAGCAACATATAAGTTAATATGTAAGCAGACCAGAAATAAAGGTAACTGTTGAATATGCAACATAGAAGTCAAAGACACAATATAAATATGAATGATTTGGTTTGTGTAATCATACAATGGTCCCTTCCTTAAGAGATCCAGTCTCACATTAATTGTGAAGATGAGGACTGAGCGACATGGACACAGACCCTCCCTGGGCCAGGCAGATACAGAATGACATGTCTCTGCAAGGGTGCTATCTCTATGACAGAGTCCTCTGAGCTAGAACTGGGGTTCCTAGAAGAGCACTGTTAATGCACAATGTTATCAGAAGGCAGAAACTGTGTCTGTTCTCACGTGGGTGTGAATTCATTTGGGTTGTTCTGCTGTTTCTTTATAGTATAAAAAGACAGAAAAGATTACCAGGGAAGGCAGTCTAAGAGTACAGTGGATGGACTAGCAGTGACTGAGGAGGGTAGTCAGGTCTTGTGATCCTGGACTCTGGGGTCCATACTGCTTGTCATTCATGTCCTTCCTAATTGTTTGCTAGAACACAAATGTATGATTACACCCTCAGCCCTTCCCCCCAAGCTTTCCTTGCCCACACAGAGTAAGTTAATAAATGGGCTAATGTTAAAGAGGGTTGTTTGCCAGTGTTCAAGCTGTAGAGGGACACGGGGAATGGATGAGGGGAGAATGCTATGAAATAGCAATGAAAGACAAGGGCGTGGTAGCAACCTGTGCATGAGTGAGCCTTTGTCTGGCCCCTCGAAGTTGATCTTTCAGAGCCAGCATGCTAGAAATCCACCCTTTAAAACAACGATGTCTTAGGGAGATTAACAGTCCCTGCGACCATGAAGAAATTTGCACAGTAAAGCTTGGATGAGCTACATGGCCGCAGAGCTGCAGAGCCGGAGAGCTGGGGATGGGGCCGTCGGTGTGCGCAGGCAGCCGGAAGGGGTCTGTGTGACGAAGTGGAGGCTGCAGCTGTGACTTGGAAGAGAGAGAGGCCTGCGTGGATGCTGAAAGCAACAGCAGCAGCAAAAACAGAACACCGTAGAAAGATCAAGGAAGACAAGGAATGAAGCAGGGATATCTGCAGGTACGGATGAGAACAAGGTCATGAGATCTGCCACAGGACGGAAAGACTCTTTTAAAAGAATGGCTACCCTCTTGTCTCCGAAGGATTCTCAAAAGACAAAAACAGATAGATACCCAGGATGCAAAGCCTACAGTGTTGCCTGGGCGTCGATAGGTAACTTTTACAGATGGATCTCATGCTTATCACACTTATACCTGGCAGCCTATTGGCTCAGCATTTTATATTTGACTGTGTTGGTTACCAACATCTGTTCATTTACATATTTGCAGAGATATGAGTCAAGACGTCACTTGTTTCAACAGTAAGGAAACCTCAGAAGGCCTTTCCTGCAGCAGAAATCTTTCGCATTACAGCTCAAGCAAGGTCATACTGCCTCTCTCCTGCTCATTGTTAAGGGTTATAATTTGTCTGAAAGTGGGCATTCATGATGAGTTTGTAAACAAACAAAAAAGCATAGGGGTGGTGTCTGGAAAGATGGTTCAGCGGTTAGAGCACTTGCTATGCAAACCTAATGAAATACTTAGGAAGTGTGTAGACCTGCCTGAAACTGTAACCTCTGAAAGCAGAGAGAAAGTATTCTCCAGAGCAGGCTAGCCAGCAGGACGAAGCCATGTCACTGAGCTTAGGGTTTGGTTGAGGTGGAAGAGCCACTGAGGATGATTCCTGACCTCCACATGGCATGCACACTCATACACCTGTCACCACACACATGCAAACATGCATGTCACACACAGGAAATCAGAAAACCTCGACAGCATAAGGGGGACTTTGTGGTTCTTCACTAGAAAATACAGGGATTGTCATGCACGTGTATCTTGAGGTTAGTGTTTAAAAATACTGTCCCTGCAATGAAACTTCTATGAACTCCTTCTAATCCCAAAGTGCACTCTCAGACATGTAACCACACGCACAGTGTTTATTACATTCATAAAAAAAGGAATTGGCCATAAGGACAGATGTGTGTGTGTGTGTGTGTGTGTGTGTGTGTGTGTGTGTGTATGTGTGTGTATGAGACGTAGCCGAGAATGCCTTCCTGTTACACTAGTGACATCAGTAGTAACTCTGCCTTGGTCTTCATCTTCCTAACTTTTAGCTTGTCTGTGTCCATGCTCTGTGTGGGCTTCAGCTGCTACCTTACACTCTCAACATACAAGTTTATAGCTCCAATCCCACCCCTTCATTGGAGCCCAAGAGTTGTAAGTCCAGCTGCTCACCTGACCTCAATCTGCATGTCACAGCCACCAAAGCCTCACCTAAACACATTTGTCCCAGGTGCTTACTTCGTAGCGTGACTGTATCCCACGGCCCTCTGCTATCACTGACCTTTCCTGCCGCGCTAGACCTGCTGCTTTTGGTCCTTTAATCCTCTCCTCACTTCTGCTCAGTTCCCATTCGCTTCTTCCCAACCTGGCACTCGGAGAAAGTCTCCGGAAGCTTATCTATTCAGTGTTCACCAGTTCCAGTTTCCACACAGGAAGTCCAAGTTTTAGTGGTGATGCATGCAGCCCGACCCCCTCTCACACCCACCTGTCTCCCCACCTCTCCCCACACTCGTCCCCACCTGTTCCTGCAGCACACCTGCATGGTCCAGATATATTTAGCATTACATTTACACTTTCCAGAACTCGCCTCCCGGGTTGCCACGTGTCCTTTCCCAAATGGTACCTCCTCCTCCTACCTCTTCCTGACCACGCTAATTAAAATTATGACTGATAGACTATTTTAGGAATCTCTCGTTCGCATCCTGTCTCAACAAATTCAGTTATGATTTAAAAAGATAAACCTAGCACCACCCACTACTAAGACAGAGAACAATGAACTTGCAGTTGAGTCCTGGCTGCGTCTCGACCAGCAGGTGCCCTTGCGTCCTTTTTTATCCTTGACTTTCCTTTTCTCCTATCCCTGATAGGAGCAGTGTCCTACCTGCTCCCAAATCTCTATGAGATGATGTATAGTGTGAATAAGGTTAAAGCATGCGTTCAACACAAAATAAATTTTGTTTAGAACCCCTTTCCTCAGCCTGAAGAATGAACGTAAGTTACCTTTGTGGAAGAGGGGAGGAGGCCCTTAGAACTCACCAGAAACTTACCTCTCAGGCCACATAGTCCACACATGGCTGCGAACACCGTCGACTCCATTTCGATGTTCCTGACTCCAGCTTTGTATGCTCTTTTCAGGTAGTCTAGCTTTTTCTCTCTCGAAAAGGAACATAGAGCTCCGTCTAGGCGACCTTGGCCTGAGAGAGAATGGAGTGATTTAGTGGCTGCTACTTCACCTCAGTGGCAGTAGCATCCTCAGAAGGCTGTCTGCTTATGTCCCTACCTCTTAGTGAGCTTCCTCTGGGGACCTGGCTGTGGCCTCTTCCGTCTAAGGGACTTTAGAACATGGCCGCACCTGGCTCACATCTCATACACAGGGCAGATTGTCTGTACCGAAGTTCTGAAGGACAGTGGTCACATCAGAACGGGGTGAAGAGGTCACACAGAAAGTTGTCCTTTGAGGAAAGCCTCAGTTGGCTCAGTAACAGTGGAACAGGCCATGTGGAGACACAGGGGGAGAGAGGTTTCATACCTCCCTGATGCTCCTAAGGCAAATGGTTTGGATACTGCCATTCTCCCTATGGTCACCATGACCAGACATAGGCAACTGGTATGTGTGAAGTTTTCCATCCAGATTGGTCCTATTACTTCTTGCCTTGTTTAATTTCATGGGGTTGACTAGTGGGCACAGAAAGAGGTGAGAGCAATCTGATGTTACCCCTTTACCTTGTCTGTATACCAACCATTTGCACCCAGCAGTGCCCAGTCAGAAGCTAGTTGTCATCTGTTACTTAACACAGTCCTTCCTGAAGTTCTTCCTTTCCATTGCTCCTGTTCCCTGTGGCTTCCATCCTGGCAAACAGCTTTCCCCTGTTCTTCTCTCCTCTTTAGCGCTGCCTGCCTACACCTCTGTGTTACTGAGGCTGAGTCAAACTCAGCTGGCCTAGAGGCTCTATGTAATGTGAATGTGAGGGTCTATGTGGTCAGATAGGAGTAGCCCCAGATGTGGACCAGGTCTTCCCAGGGCTGTCATGCATAAGCTATTTTGTACTTTCAAAGCTATTTTATATTATGTCAGAGAGCCAAATCTCTGGATTTTCATATGGAAAGCTCTAGAAATTATAGATGTTGGCAAAAAATATTTTATATTTGAAACAGTATCTCACAGGCCAGTGGAAATATTGACTCCACAAGGCTTCTGCTAATGAGCTGTAACATGAAGACATAGGTGGGTGACACTCTAAATGAAGGGCCTAAGAGCTGACGGCTATCTACCACCCTGTTGCCTGTTGTATAAATACCTCCATCACTCTTACTAACCTGAACAAATGCAAACAGAGTACAATCTATCTCCATGCATGACTTTTTAAAGTAATAGGTGAATTTTGATCGAGAAAAAGGTAGAAGTTAATAATGAAACCTTTTTAAAATAAAACAAGAACCAGATGTATATGGTAACATAAGCCAGCCTGCCCCCCCCTTAAAGACTTATTCATTTATTTTATGTATATGAGTGCACTGTCTTCAGACATACCAGAAGAGGGCATCCCATTACAGATGGTTGTGAGTCATCATGTGGTTACTGGGAATTGAACTCAGGACCTCTTGGAGAACAGTTAGTGCTCTTAACCACTGAGCCATCTCTCCAGTCCCAGTAATGAAATCTTAACATTAACTCCAATGAAACACAACCACAGCACAGGATTTGCTGTGAAATACTTTGGTGTCATGACAATGCAAATTCTTCTTTAATGAGCAGAAACCTTGGAGATTGTCTTGTCATGTTTTGTTTTTGTTTGTTTGTTTGTTTGTTTGTTTGCCATCTCCTCATCCTTTGAAACAAGAGCTGTTATTTGACAGTGGCCTTCAACTTAGCACTCCACTAGGAGTGGAGACCATTTACTCTTGGCTGTAGGACAAAAGCCCCACTCTGAGACTACCACATCCCCATAGGATCTGTCTAATTAAACATGCCTCTCCGTTTGCTAGTCTTCTTTCTTGCCTGGGGTTCAGGAGAATGACAAAAGCATAGAGCCAGCATATTTCTCTTTCTTAAAGTCAGCAATTTAAGTAAAAGTCATGGGCAGAGAGAAGCGGATGCCAATATCACTAATTGCATTTTAATATTCAAATTGATACAGGGTTAAACCCCTTCTCAATATAAAGCCACTCTGCATGTTTCTCAGCTGCTTATTAAACCCTTATGTTGCCATGCTTTAGTAGGTAAAAAGGCTATTTGCTTCCCCTTGAAAATCCACACTATTAATTTGCTAGCGTGCGGTTTTAATCTAAGTCCTGGGTTTGTATAACAAGCAGCTGGTGTTTTCCTACCACTCTCCTGGTGTGCAACTGGTTCTCACCTTCATAAAAGTCATAGGTACACATCGTGTGTCCGATGAGGGTTGGAAAGTTGGGGATTTCTCTGCTACAGTTGAACAAATCACTAGCCAGTTCTTTGTCAAGCTCGGTGCTCCGGGTGACCACGTTATCCAGGATGACCTGCTCAAAGCGAGGCTTGAAGAAGGAATCTACAGCTGTGTCTGTTATTACAACAGACCCTGGTGCAATCCCTGCAGTGGGGAACAAACATGCGATCCCAGAAGTTTGCTTCACGATAAGCTTAGAGAAATAAATGATCCGAGAACACTGCTTTTGTGTTGGGTAGTATGTTGTGTAGTATTGCAACCTCTACTGTCAACATTCATTAATGCTGTTTGCTGATGATTCTTCCTGCTTTCATCTTCAAAAACATGTTTTTCCCTAAGTGCAATCGGATAACCTTTAGAACAGGCCTTCTCATTGGCCATCTTTGCAGATTCGCATTTGCAATGTGGTTGGATTTAGGTTTCAAGACAAACATGACTCTTGGACATGCAAATTAGTGCCAGCCTTCGGGCTCAAATTTGAATAAATTAGGTCAGAAATAAAGTAAATGAGCCTGCCAGCAAGTAGCTCTCATAAAGTGATGTGACTACTTGATATTTAATCTTTCTGCAAACTCGCCGATTACTATAATTTCTTGGCAGCACTCCTCTCTCTTCCTACAGTCTCATCACATACCCTCCCTCTTCTCTCTGACTCCATGCAAATTAGGCCTCTTGGCTGCCCTTCCATTGCTGCAAAGTCTGACTTTCTCAAGGGGTTGGGGACCCACTAAGATGCCATTTTCTGTTAACTCTTATTCTCTCTGTCTGGGTCTGTCCTTGTCCTCCCTTTCATTACACTAACGCCAAAGTCCCTCAGGTGTCAGCTGAAGTCATGGAGAGAGAACCAAAGAAAGGAACATATAGGTGAAAGGTAACAAGATGGGGTCCATAGAATTTCCCCAGGCTTCTGGAATCCATCTCTTCATTTATGCCAATTTCTACTGATGGCCTGAGAGTGAAGATGTATCTAAATGACACTTTTTCTTAAACTGTCATCTGTTTGACCATTTCTCTAATGAAACACAAGCTATATAAAGAACAGCATCACCTCGCTGCTCTCTCGCCTGGCCTGGTGTAGTACCCAGAACCCCGTGAGTATTCAGTAGAAATCAGTGAGTACCTGCTTCTGTCAGGACACTACAGAATGCAGGTCTGTAAAGTCTGGTCCTCAGGCTGCATGCCACCTGTCTTACTTAGTAAACAAAGCGTTGTTGCAACAAGATCCACCCATTCATTTACATACTGTCCTTGCTGTATCTGAGCTAAGATACGACGTGACGTTAAGAAGTACCAACAGAAAGTGCACGGTTTGCAAAGCTCAGAACCTATATTATCTGGCACTTTAAGGAAACATTTTTAATAACCCTGGATACGAAGTGCAGACTCATCTTGGGTTGGTATATATTCGAATATGCAAAAGTAAAGTAGATTAGGGAGCATGTTACCCTTCCAACTAGATACCCAAGGTGGCTGTGGGAATTTGATTTCTGCTGTTGTGGTAACAACCCTCACAAAAGCAGAGAGACCAGGTTTATGTGGTTTACAATTCCAACTTACAGTCCACCATTATGAGAAAGTTAAGGCAGGAACTAGAAGCAGTATCATCCACAGTCAAGAGCAGAGTGGGGAAAATGGGTGCACATGTGCCTGCTACCTTGCTGAGTCAGCCTCATTTCTCTACACTTACATGATTCAGGACTTTCTGCCTAGGGAATGGTCACACCCACATCAATGAATTGAATTATGACAATCTCCAACTAGATACAGGCCAACCCAAGGTAGATACTAGGTTGTGTCAAGTTGACAGTTGAAGCTAAACTTCCCAGTAGCTTCTGAAGATACAGTTCGATTGGCCAGACACATTGTAAGTAACCCGAACAAGGGGCTTGTTCAGAATGCCTTAAAACATTGAGAAGGCGGTTGACAATGTGTTTCCCTCAAACTGGCTTAAGATACAGATACATTGAAGCATTTATAGCCTAGTTTCTCTAGGACAAAAGTTCTTTTTTAATTGTGCAAATTTCCCTTATCAAGGTATTTCTTGCTCAGTTAAGGAATGATCAGGTCAGGAAAAGAACAAGTAAGATCTGTATTTTCCATCTTCAAATACAGTGTTGCTTCGAACAAAGCAAATGAGCCTGTCTTCGATGCAACTCTGAAATGAAACTGTTTGCACCAGTACAACAGTTTGCTTTGTCTCTCTTTGCAGGCTTCCCTGATGTCGGTTGGTACCGTGTTATCATGAAACATAAGACCACGACCATGATTTGGATGGTCAGTCACCAGAGTGACTAGCTGTTGCTCATTCATATCAAATGCCACGGCAGCAGTCAGAGTCCAGAGTGGGTAGCTGTGAGCTCAGAAGGCAAATCAGTGTATCCCACAAGCCAAGAATGACAGGCAGCCTTAATAGTGAGTCCCATGTCTTTCCCAGGCACGTTGTTCCCTGAAACTGATTATTTGGGAAATTACGATCTAGAAGGATGTCTGGCCCACACTGACTGCTTCCATTCTCTCTTTCCACAGGCTTTGGGCTGGCTTTGGTTCTAGATTATAACTCAAGAAAGGCTGTGGCTCTTTCTAACTTGCTCCATCTTAGTCAGAGCCTTCCACAAGCATGCCATTTCTCTAGTCCTTTCATAATTTTTTGAGACTGCCTCTTGCTCCAAAATGCTTCCTCAAGCAATTCTGGAGCATTTCTTTTTTTTTAAGGCTCACGTCCTTTTATGTAACTGTGTAGTCCCACTACTCTGTTTATCAAACCTTTCCATTTAAAATGCTGTGTCTGCATTAGTATGTAGTCACATGGTGAAATGTCAGCCTGATAGGATCTACTCCTTAAGAAACAATCGAAGGGATGTGAGGGAAGCTGTTGGATAAACTTAGGCAGTCACTCGACCTGTCCTAAAAACTCACACGATCCTTTTTGCTATGTAGTTGAGTAAGACACAGGACCAAGAAAAAAACTGTAACCACTGAATGAGCCAAAGGCAACATCTTGCTAGCAGCTATAGTCTGATGCTGAGTAGATAAATGGGCAAATCCTTATAATTTTCTCTACCTGAGCACCCCCATTCTTGTCACATAGAATTTCTCAGGCCCCAAACCTACCATTACTATGTGCTGATTAGTTTTTTGTCAAGTTGGCTCAAACTGAAGTCACCTGGGAAGAGGGAGCCTCAACTGAAGAACCGTCAGTATAAGAATGACCTAGTAGTACCTACATAGGACCAGCCCTCCATGGCCTCTGCTTCAGTTCCTACATCCAGGTTCCTGCCGTGGGCTCATCCCTTGGCTTTCCTCAATAACTGGCTGCCAGCTGTCAGCCACATAAGCCCTGTTCTCCCCATAGTGATTTTGGTCAAAGCCTTTTGACTGCAACAAAGAAACAAACTGTAACATTGCATAAAATCATGCTTTCTAATACTTCTCTTCTTTTTATGAACATCTTTGAACAGCAGTGGAATCACACACACACACACACACACACACACACACACACACAGGGGGAGGGAGGAGAGAGAAACACACACACACACAGGGGGAGGGAGGAGAGAGAGAAACACACACACACACATAGAGAGAGAGAGACAGAGACAGAGACAGAGAGACAGAGAGACACACAGAGAAAAAGATCTTTAAATCCCCAAGCCCCAGCCTCCTAGTCTTTTGCAACCCATCTGCATTTCTGTTGGGCTCTAAATATGTTGGTGTACTTTGAATTAACACAGGGATGTATGAAGAATCACTCGGCTTTAATGGTAGAAATCAATCCATCTCACCAATTCCCCCTGATGTTCCAATTCTGATGATGGTAACATCACAGCAGCGTGCATGGTGGAGTAATTTGATCAGTTCATGGAGCATAATAGAAATGGAGGGGATGCCCATCCCGTGCTGTTGAGAGAAGGAGAGTCATTATACATCTCACACACGCATAAGTGAGCAGGACGGATTTTTCTTCTTTATGAGTTAACAGCCCTTGTATAAATTTACATAGTCATTAAGACTGTGCCAATGCTTGGGAAGACGTAAGTCATCTCTAAGTGATGCCTGCATGGCGTGCTGATGGATGGGTCCATCTGTGAGGACTAAAGAGAGGCATCCTTCTGCCAGTTAAACTGAACCGCTCGCTGTCAAGAGCAGAGGTGGATGGCAGAGAGCACAGGTGTGCCTGGGGAACATCAGTGAGCCTATGTGAAGAGGATCCTGCCCCCATCCACAGCTGACGGGAAACTGCGGAAGCCTAATTCTGGCTTCCATTTCGACAGCCTTACTTCACCCAACTGAGTGAACTAGTAAGCTGATTTTATTGTCTTGATTGTTTTCTGTTAATTCTGTGTGAGTTCAGCAGGATGCTAATGTGGAAATGTGGCTTCAGGTCCCACTCAAGAGTTTCAAATGTGTGCTGAATAAGTTGAAATTGCCATAGATCATGGCCACAGCCTGCTTTCAGCACTTCCGTCAAAACTATCACAGTCACTGGACTAGGGGGTCAGTCAACATGAACTAGAGCATTTAGCCACCTCTGGTGGTTCTGTTGATGTCTAACAAATCTTCAGGAAGACCTTCCAGGCAGTAGCTTGTAGAAACTGGAGCTGAGTTTTTTTCAGTGGCTACTTCACTTCTGACCTGATGGCGGAGTCTGTGTATCGATCCACGGCCACAGAGACTTTGGAAAATCACTAGAGCTGTGGTCATATTGTTCCCAACCAGAGCACCCTCTCCTTCAGGTCACCAAGAGTATTAAACTGTGAAGGCTGTGGGTCTCTGGTGTCACCATTTTTTGTTCTCATCTAATATGCCCTAATTTCTGAAAGCTTTATAAAGCCTCCTGGATCTAGGAATCAAGCCTGTATTGATCTGTGTGCTTAACAAGTTTGGGGCCTTGGCGCTGGTTCTGCAGTGAATAAACAAACTATCATTTGCTTCAACTGTAACTTAGCAGATGAGTCATTATTCCATCCACTACGTTCCTTCAAAATCAGTCACTTGTTAATTTGAGGATCAGCACTTAGTTTTCAATATGATGATACAATTACAAATCGACTCCTGTTTCTTTTAAAACTCTCTCTCTCTCTCTCTCTCTCTCTCTCTCTCTCTCTCTCTCTCTCTCTCTCTCTTTCCCTTTCTCTCCTTTCTCTTCCCCCTCTCCCTGTAGCTACTGGAGATTTACCAAGTGGTCTGTATTGGGAACTGCCTTCCCACCTAGTATTCTAAGTGGCTAGCTTTGACCATTTGGGTCATAGCCATTGAAAGGACACCAGGATCACCTCTGGCTTTGCCATATGATGAAGTGTTTCTGATCATTTAGAGAAGTTTCATTTTGTGTGAGTGTGAATGTTACTTTGATCTCTCTCCATTTATTTTATACTATAGAACACATAATTATTGTTTAAAGGATTGTAACTGAAAAGTTAATAGGGCAGCATCAGGGGACATTCGGCTTCTTCTAAGGTAGGTAGTCTATAATTTTTTATTGGCCAAACAAATTAATAAGTGAATGGATTCTACTATTAGAAGCCAAAACAGATTTCAGGCACTCTTGGCCTCATGTGATCCCCTTTGCCACCCCATGGTATTATTACACATACTTTCTTTGGTTCCCCCATGTTCCCTGCTCTAGGCACATTCCCCCACTGAGTAATCTGAGCCACTTGAGGGATCGGTGAACTGTGACAGTTCCCTAACATTTTACAGTTTAACTCTTCAGAATTGCCACATCTCCGCAGGTCTTACTCATTATCCCATGCATATGCCCCTTAAGAGGACTACCCCATCCAGACACCTGACAACTTAGATCTTTGCTTCAGAATGTAGCCATGTGTGGAAAGCTGAGTCGGGCAGGAAGGGTGGCTGTGTACAGACACCCTCCGGAGTGCTGGCCATTGGTGAGAACTGCCCGGAGAACCACTCTTCCCAGACTCTGCTTTCATGGAATCTTAGCCAGTGTCCAGAAGAGCTATCAGGTTCTGAGCGAGAGCAGAACACATCACAAGACCTCCGTGCAAATGCACTTGCCGCTTTCCCACAAGTTTATTTGTGTCAAATTCCAACAATCCTGAGAACTGGCCTTTATGAAGAGCTCAAGGCTCCTAAAGCAGGATAAAATACGGTGGAAAAAATGATCAGCTGGGAATAGAAAAAGGGGTGAGCCCTGAAGATGTTTGTCAGGTAGTGACCCTGGATGCTCTGCCCTGTCCCAAACTTTTCCCAGTTGTATTATATTAACCTCGTCACTTGCATTCCTTGTGTAAGAATGCTCAGCGGAGTGGGCAGGGAACTGTGCTCAGATGGTCCCAGTTTGGTGTCCAGCCTGCCAAGGCTAGCTAGCCTGCAGCTGTCCCTTACTTACACTGAGGGAGAGCACAGGTCCTGTTTTGAACATGCAGTATCTGTCTGTCCCCGCGCAAATGTCTTCAATGTCTTCTCCATCACCCTCCAACCGGAGTTCCTTGTGCATGAACTGTGCAAATGCTTTCATTCTGTTTGGGCTCCCACCAACGCAGACAAACTGTCAATACAAACAAACGGGTGCTTACCATCGTCACTATGATAGGAGTACGGGGACAGCATTCAGTTCTAACATTTTCGCCTATAGCACATGCCATTTACTTCTGAGTGTGTGTAGATGTCTTGGATTGTGCTCAAACCTGTAGGAAGACAAACTAGGTGAAATGAGTTATGAGCTAAATTAGTGAGGAAGGTCATGTAAGTGTACACATTGTTCAAGGAGGTGTTTCCTGGTGGTATAGAAGCATCAGCCAGCATCTTCACGGATCTAATCATCCTAGTAGTGGGCGTTCACGTGACATGTTTAGTGTCAAGTGCTAAGGGTGTAGAACATAAGTTTTGGAAAGCAAAGGGGACACCTGCCAGTTTTACTGTGTTTTCTGATTTTCCACCCTAACCGGATGCCTTATTTTAAAATTTACTGTGATAACCAAGCTTTAAAGGAAGCATCTCGAGATTTCTCTTCCTTACTAAAAAAAAAAAAAAAAAACATAATGGAACAAGGCTTGTTACTGTAAATTCAAAACTTGACTGCAGTAGGTCATCCATCCTAGTAATTTGGCTCTATATTTAGCTTATTCTCTGACTTTAGAGTAGATGTTGCAGTCAAAGGTTGTAATGTCTAATAAAATATGTTGGTAATCAGCAGTTAGGCATGGTAATGCATGCTTACAGCCAGAGTTCTGAGGCAGAGACAGGAGGGTTATAAGGTTGAGAGTATCCTGGACTGCACAGTGTTTTTGATGTCAGACCAGACTATATAGTGAGACTCTGTCTGAAAAGAAAATTCTAATTGATCATGTCACAACCTGTTAGGGACACATCAACCCCAAGGATGGAAGAATATGGCAGAGAGAAAGAAAAGGAGTGTCCTGTTGGTGGCCTACATGAGTAGGTGTACGAGTGGGCACCAAGCCAGATCAGTAACAGAGGGGAGGGTAGAAGGTCAGGAAGAAGCAGGGCACACAGAAGGTTGTCAGACAGAAATCTACTCAGAAACGAAAGTCATGTGGTGTGGTTTATGATGTAAGAGATGTGGTATATGTGATGTAAAAGGTGTGGTATATGTGGCGTGGCATGTATGGTGTGGTATGTGGGATGTGGTATATGTGATGTGCCATATATGATGTGTCGAATGTGATGTGCTATATATGGTGTGGTGTATATGGTGTGATATATATGGTGTATATAGAGAAAGCAAAAGCCAAGGAATACTGGGCAGCTGCCATTTGAATATTGGCTTTGAGCACTAGCTCATCACTGATTAAGTCACTTGCTCAGCAACACTTGAAACCTTTATATCCCTTACATCATCATCTTTGGAACTCTCAGGTTCAGTCAGGATGATGTCGGATTGAATACAGCAAAGGACCAGACATGGATCCTGGCACATTCTCAGTGTGCACATATGTGGACTTCAGCTTTATATCAGATAACACTACTCCGGCCTGCATTTTAAGCCCACATCTCTGTTGCAGGATTCAGTAGAAAAAAAAAAGAAGCTGATTTAAGTTTTCTTGGAGGGAAAAAGACACTTAGTGGTGCTTGGCTGATGTGGGCAGTATTGGGCAGAGGATCCAAGGAAAGCTAGAAAGGGCCTTTACAGGGGCTGTCTGAAGAAATTTCTGAGGTTGTTGAGTGTGTGTTCTTCATGCAAAAGAGCAACAGAAGTATTTGGGTGGTCTGATCTCACGATGCATCCTGTTTCCACTTAACAATAATTTCTGGGCAGCATACAGTAACTTTCAATCACAAGACATAATTATTCTTTTTTTTTTTAATCTGGGAACTGTGCTCCTCATCTACCCTCATTGCTTCTTCTCTGGAATTTCCTCGGAGGTTTTTCGATGGGGCCTTAAGGTAGTAATAAACAATGGAAGTCAGCCATAAAGTCTAGGGACAGGATGGCGAGGCAGAGCAATGTTTAAGGTGAGCTTCAGACACTATTGACCACTCGTGGACTTGGCTCCTTTCTTGTTATGAGCAGTTAAGCACTTTCTTGATGTGCACAGGTCAAGGTTGAAGTACAAGGAGGCCCCTTTTTAATATACAAAGTACAGGAGTTTGAAAATAACCTCACTGTGCGGTGCCAGTACATCTAAATTACAATCATTCGGATTGACCATAAAACCCAAACAGATGTTATAATAGTTTGCGGTTTGTGTTCTGCTTTGAACTGTAGGTAGTGCAGTAATCAACCAGAATGTCTGCAGATTTCTGGAGACATACAGATGACATGCGCCGACAGAAGCAAGCTTAGCTCCTCACACCGACGCTCCTGACTGAATCCCAAGTCAGATGCACCAAGCATCACCTGTAGACACCATGACCAGCCTGGCTGCTTCAATAAGACGTGACACGCAACTGGCCACCAGCCAGCATGGATGACCAGTGGTACTGACTGGGATTTATGTTCCAAACGAAATAATCTTTGTCCAGAATTTATCAAAACAAAACAAAACAAAAAAAAAAAAAAGGTAGAAATGCATTAGGCAGGCATAAGAAGCATTATAGAAATTTTGCCCAATGACTTCCAGAACAAACTCACTTTCAAACATCCCCAGTAGCTTAAAATATTTTGCCATGTGGAATTAATTTACAACATAAATTGTGCATTTTGTGTATTAAGAAGGACTATAAACATTTAAATGCATATTATAAAATCTTATGAAGAAATTGTTTTTCATGTTACTTAAAATTCTGAAAATACCATGTATTTCAAAAACATGGCCCACAGCCCCCTGAACTTGAACTGATCTGAATGCTTCCTACTTGAAAACCAGCTTTCATGGTACCAGAAGGCACCACCCAAGCTTCTAAGGCGGTAGGCAACCAACAGTGCTTTGTAGCTATGATGTCTATGAACCACATTAGTGACCAGGTTGGCATGGTGACCCTAAGGGTGCAATAATGGCACATATATCTTGGCAGTGACCAACTGTTCTCTGACTGGACTTAAGACCCACTCAACAAGAGTGAAAACATTCATGGGACTGGAAACCTAGCTAACTACTCAGAACTAGAAAAGTCATGGTTATTGGAGGAGAATCCTTAACCACCAATTTACTAAACCAGCATAATCCCTAACAACAATCTTATAACCACAGGTAAGTATAATCTTTATCCCCAAACTCATCAAGAAAACCTCTTTGCAACAGATGGGGACCATTACAGAAAACCACAACCAGTCAAAATTTAGAGTTGTGAAGCCCAGTCTCAGTGGATACAACTACAAAGCATTCCTGAATCCAAAGATCAGGGAACATTGTGGAAGAGGAGAGGGAAAGACTGTAAGAGTCAGAGGACCATGGAGTTTGTCGGGAGATTGTATCACCTAGTAACATCCGAAGCTGCACTCATAAAGTCTCACCAACATAACTACCTAAATGTGAGCTGAACAAGAGCAACACCAATGGGCAGGCAACACTGGATGGAGAGAAGCATGTGAGATCTCAACCCTACACACACACACACACACACACACACACACACTCAGCAACCAAAGAAAGTTGGGAGGGATAGAGGTCGTCTTCCTCAGCGGGGAGCATACCAATTGGTTGGCCAGTGCCAAATACTCAGCCCTAAAAACACACATACAAGCAACACTTAATGGAATGAACCAGATAATATTTAGGACTGTATATGTGTACACATATGTGCATGCAATAACAGTGAAAAAGAAGTCATGAATTTGGAGGAAAGTGGGTATATGGGAGGGTTTAGAGAGAGGAAAACTAAGGGAGAAATATAATTATATTATAAGCTCTTTAAAGTTAAAATGATTGCTTGGATGAAGCAGAGGACACCAGTTAGTGATTTTATGAAAGGCACCTGTGACAACATGATAAAATATATATTTGGATATTGAATTTGAAAAACACCTCTATCATATTTTTTCAATTGTATTCATCTTTTACGAGTGTGGCAGAGACTGATGAGTTACATGCCAAGACTATTTCCTCTTCTTTCTGGGTTTACAGGTGATGCTAACTTCCCAGGCTCCTTTCCAGGTAGACAAGGCCAGGTGCCCGAGTTCTAGCCACAGAACTAAAGTGGTCCACTTCCATCCTGACTCACAGATGCATACCATCCCCAGTCCATGGGAGGATGTATTGCACTTACATACAATCTATAAATAGTGGATGCAAGAGGACCAGGTCTCTGGCCCTCTACTCACCTGGCCAGCCATCAGCCAGGTACACCTGCTTTATACTTGTTATGAACCAGAGGTAAACTTACATTGCCCTAAGCTGTAGAGACTATGTAATACCAAGCAGGAAAACCCTTCAAAATGTAAGAAAGCTATAAAGGAGTAAGGGTAACAGTTAGAGTCGGTCAGATTTGTTTTTCTATGCATTTGTCTGTTTAAGACAGGGTTTCATGTAATCCAGGCTGGTCTTGGACTCATTATGTAATAATGAAAGCCAGGCCTGAACTCCTGACCCTTGTGCTTACACTTCCAAGTGCTTTGATTTCAAGCATGCACCACCCTACCTAAGTCTTTCGGGTTTAAACTGTATATCTTCCCATCTTCTCTCCTTTTGAAAGCAGTACTGATAATTATCACCATCATTTGTTGGGCAAAGGTGAATTTTTAGGTATTGGTGGGTTGTGTCCTTTGCTTTGTAGCCAGAATTGCTGACCTGAGACTTAAAGAAGAAATTGAATCTACAATGTTCTTACTCTGAGATAAGAGAGCGCTGGGTGCAGATATACTTCTGATGACAGAATTTGTAACAATACAGCTGGGTTTTTATCTTCTGATCCCAACATTCTGATTCCATTATGATTATAATTCCTCTCTGACCCTAAAATTAAACGCATCTTTGCCTCCTATCCACCAAGATGGGGTTGCTCTCAGGAAGAAAACTCTTTGAAATGGCACATGTCTGTTATTCAAGTGACTGTCCTGGTGGGTGACAGTGTTTCTGGGAAACAGTGGGGCACACATGATGGTGGAAATCCAGCTAAGTAGACCAGTGGGAACATGAGGTTCTGACTTCTGATGTAATAAAGAGAACTCATACGCACTCATATGTGTGTGTGCCCATAACAAAGTTATTGATCCCATGATTTACCAATGACTAGGAGAGTAAGTGTTACATCAGGGAAACCTAGGGATTTAATCTCAGCTTTTTCACTTACTGGCTGTGCCTCCTACAGACAGATAAATATAGCAGGTGTGTTTTAACACCACATATACATTGAGGCCTAGTATCCACCTCTATATAAGAAAGATAATATCTAGTTTCTACTGTAACCAAAGCCTGATTTTAACTCCTGATCCTTTTGCCTATACCTCCATGTGCTTTGATTACATGCATGTGGCTATAAGAAAGAAAGAAAGAAAGAAAGAAAGAAAGAAAGAAAGAAAGAAAGAAAGAAAGAAAGAAAAGAAGGAAGGAAGGAAGAAAGAAAGAAATTCCCCTACATGGTGGGGACTAGATAGGATCAGATATAAAGAAGATCGTCCATGAACAGTAGAGGCAGACACTCAGACATGTAGGTAATTGGCCAGTCTGTATCAAAACATCTCCGATTGTCTTAATGTACTGAATACAGTGTATCTTCATTTGTTAATTATAGCAATTCTTCTATTCCAAACAGTCATTCTTAGGTAAAGGTCTTGGGGAAATCACTACAAAGACATGAACCTCACACCTAACATCTGAATTCAGGTATAATGCAGTTAATGAGTGACAACATTGACTGGATCAAAGATTTCCTTGATCTGGGGCCTAAACATCAGATTCAGTAGAAGAGACAGAGACTACATTCACAAGAACCTGGGAATATGGTCTAAGAACCAGCTCTGCCACTCCGGTGTAACTTTAACTTCCTTTGACTTTTGTGAGTTTGTTCTCTTTGACCATGTCTGTGACTCATCCTATACTAATTTACTTGCATGAAAAAAGTCCTTTCAAGAAACAATATCTACTTGAGCCCTATTTCTAGTGAGAAACATTTACTACAAAAGTCAAAAAAAGAGTTTATGTAATTTTTAATCCCATGAACAGTGAATTTCAAACAAAATGAAATAATATAGAAAAATAGTAATAGCATAATGTTAAATAGAAAGATATAGGGTAGATATCTTTAGATAAGAGTCTCACTTACTCAGGCTGTCCCTGGACTTGTTATGTAACCAAAGATGATCTTAAATGTGAATTTCTGATCCCCCTGCCTCAACTTCCCAAGTTTTGGAGATACAGGCTTTTACCACTTCACCATTATATGCTGAGTCTTATTATACCCTTAGTTTTATTATAAGTTTTTAAATTTTTTTTATTAAAAAGAATAGAAGAGGCTGCATGGGGTTAATATGCTCAAAGTCTTCTATGTGCTTGTAAGAAAATGTCCTTATGTAACCCAGTACCAAGTACAATGAATATACCAGTGGGGGAAAAATGAATAAATGAAACAGAAAAAAGGAAAGTTGGTGGTGTCTTAGTCTAGGAAGTAGGGCTATAAGTTATATTTTAAAAGCAGAATGTTCTTGTCTATGTTTTCATAATTTTAAATAAGAAGCAAAAATCACTTTTACAATTTATGTCTATGATAAAATAAATAACATAGTAATACAATTCTCCCATAATTATTCCATAAACAATTTTCTCATGAAATATTTCTTATAAGATAATAAAAACTTAATGATACAAAATACGGGCAAACGGTCATTTTGTTGAGAAGAGAATAATAAGGCGTTGTTAGTCTTGAATTTCCTTATGATTTAATAAGATGAGAATTAGTGAGGTTCAGCAATAAATGTAGATGTTAATCTGTGAGCTGAATCTGTTAAAACATAATGAATTCTGAATACCCAGCAGTATTGTCAATAAAATTATACTTATCTCCAGGGAACAGAACAGTGAAGTAATCGTATTTGCATTGGACTTAGTTTGGAAACCTTTGTATTTTGTTGGGGCGGAAATGACCATTCATGATGCTCACATTCCAGATTGGAGGGGCTTCATGTGCTCTTGCGACTTCTGACCTGTCTCTACCCAAGGTTATGAAGTTTATTTTGGAAAGAAGATAAAAAAATGGCAGAGGAAATACAGTAATTTTCCTGACATTCAAAAATTGTTTACCTTTACATCTCCAAACATTGCTGGTAGGTTGTGTGTTTTGGTTCCTAAATCCAAGTGATAGAGAACGTCTTCCTCCATGGCGTCCAGGTATGGATTCTTAACACACACGGAGCGATTTCTAGGGACAGGCACAATGAAGACGTCAAAGTATTTGGAGAGAAAGCACATCTGAGACAGGATAACCGTCTACACCTTTGATTGCCACTAACACAGTGACTGCACACAGACCTCTCATACTTAGATCTATAATATGGCTAACAGTCATTTTACAATTACTATATACCACACTTAGACCCAAGCATGGAAACTATACCATACCAGGAAACTGATGAAGTAAATACATCGACTCATTTAATATCATGACCATTCCATTAGATGAGTAATATTAATAATCCAACTCAAAAATGAAGGCTCTTAGAAGGTGAGCACTCCCAGGCAACCAGGAAATCTAATCATCTTCCTCAGTTGACTCTGTCCCTAATTGCCATCTCTTACTGTGAGGCTACATAAAATAGGGGCACAACTCTCAGACCACCTTTTTTCTAGTGCCTGATCAACTAGACATACACTTACTGTGCAACCAGGAGCAAGCTAACTCTGTCCTCTGTTTCCTCATCTGAAAAGTAGGGATGGGGAAACCTGCCACCAGGAAAGTTTGTGAGTCCTGAATTTCCTGGTAAGTATAAGGCACTGGGATGCATAGCGACGAGACACTTAACTTTTTGTGTGAGATTCGGCAATACACACACACACACACACACACACACACACACACACACACACGAGAGGGGAGGGGAGATGCTTGTAAAACGCCTTGTGTTTAAATAAAATGAAAACTGTTGCTGTAAGAAATAGGAAACTGAGAAGCAGAAGGTGAGATAAAATGAACCCTTTAGCAGAGCACGGTGATGCGTGCATTTAATCCCAGCACTCGGGAAACAGAGGCAGGCTATTACCTGTGACTTTGGGAGCAGCCTGGTCTGTACTGTGGAATTCCAGTCCAGCCAGGTCGGCATAGTGAAACTATGTCTCAAAAACAAAAACCAACCAAACAAAAAGTCTTTTGTCTTGTTTTCTTTTAAAGAAAGGTCCATTAATGTAGAAAATGCCCAGTAGCATTCTTTCACCAACATCAGAAAGCGTGTGGGACAGAGAACACCATGGAAAGATAAACCAGCTCCAGAGAGAGGGAAAGGATGGGAGGCCTAGTAGCTTTGCTTGGCACCAGCCCATCGCTCCTTTATCCAGATGTTTCAGTGGCTTCTCGATTAGCCTTGCATCCTGGAGCTAGCATCGCACTCAAGGCCTGAATATAACAACCCTTGGCATGGCTGACAAAACCCTGCTCTTTTCCTGACTGTATCCTTCGCTGAGGAGCAACTGTGTGCTTCAATAGCCTTGTCCTACATGCTCCACTGAGAAGGCATCTCTCAGCACTCCTCCATCTCCACACACTTCCTGTCTTCCTTCTCCACTTGGTCTGGGTCTGGGTACTCCTACATAAACAACATACAAGTCTGGGTATTCCTACATAAACAACATACAAGTCTGGGTATTCCTACATAAACAACATACAAGTCTGGGTATACCTACATAAACAACATACAAGTCTGGGTATTCCTACATAAACAACATACAAGTCCGGGTATACCTACATAAACAACATACAAGTCTGGGTATACCTACATAAACAACATACACTTCTGGGTATTCCTACATAAACAACATACAAGTCTGGGTATACTTACATAAACAACATACAAGTCTGGATATACTTACATAAACAACATACAAGACTGGGTATATCTACATAAACAACATAAGAGTCCTGTAACTGCTTCCATATGCCAGGATTTCTTAAAAGCAACCATGAAGAATCGCCTGGATGGTTCTCTTCCAGAAATCGAGATTTAGATGTGTGCTTCTCTGTCTCTTGTCTCTGTGTCTGTCTGTCTCTATGTGTGTATGTCTGTCTGTTTCTCTGTGTGTGTCTGTCTCTCTGTGTCTGTTTCTTTCTGTGTGTATATGTGTGCTTGCATGTGTGTGTACATTCTTATGATACTGGTTTATGGAAATACTTTGAGCATCAGTGCCTTTGAGAACCCACCAGTTATGCTTTCTTTCTACCTACGTCCACCTAAGGCCACGGCCTAGCCCCCCTCACAGTTCTAGCTGGGTCACTAGTCCTTCCTTTCTCACTTGGCAAATCTGTGTGGTACAAGGTAGTAAGCTGCCCTTATGGTGAGTCCTTAATTCAATGTACTTTATACTTACAAAGCACACTCTTGACAGCCTGCACTTAACTTTGTTTATAATATACTCCTCTGGGTATCTGTAAGAACAAATTATCTGTCCCAAACTGCAGTGGTCAAGACCTCCTACCAAGAATTTTCTGGAAATTCTTTGCTCAGCGTACTTTCTTCTAAATACTTTAAACCATCTCAACTAACCTCATGACCTTATACATCTCCAGAGACTCTCATTTGATCCTGGATGTGCCTTAAAAACCACTAAGGGGATTTAAAGGGGAAACATTGGTGACCGGAGCAAAATCAATTGGATGCTCAGAAAGTATTTTGTAAAGTTTGCCATCAAATGTGCTACTGAGCTCTCCTGCAGTACTAAGCCTTTGCTCATGAAGTCTCTTTCCACTTCCTCTCTATCTTTTCCTATCAAAATGGGACTCATTCTTTAGTCCCCCTCAGACATCACATCTTCTAAGCAGTCTTTATTCCTAATCAATATCTCCCCTCACAGTTGTTCCTCAAGCATCTGTGTTGTGCTAATGATATTAAAATTGAGTTAACTTTCTGCCTCCTCAAAAAGACTGTAAATTCCTTAATGCAGGCTGTCTAATGTGTCTTTCTTTAATCTCTAAGAACTTAACAAATCCTATCTGTTAGCCTAAATGCAACTGTTCAGAGAGTGGAACAAAATAGTATTAGGTTGTTGTTTTGGTTTTGTTTTTTTTTCCTTCTCCTTAAAAACAAGTAACAGGTTCTTAATTAGTTGGTGGGTCATACTGCATTTGAGAGAAAGGAAGAAAGAAAGGAAGGAAAGAAGGGCAGACAGACAGACAAATGGAAGTCTTGTCCATGATGCTGCTGTACGGTCACTACTTCAGAACAAGCCCCTGCATCCCAAAGCATAACACACACCAGATACCACCTTGCTGCTGCTGGAAGTCAGCATCCCCACGGTCCTTATGAAGTGTGCTGAATGATGCTTTCGGGCCACAGCCTACTCAGGGAGCTGGTTAGAAGGACAAACCACATTTCTACCCCAGAACCATTGCATCCAAACCTGCATTTTAGGAAACCCTAGTGATTCATATGCACCTTAAAGTTTTGCAAACTCGGCCACTCAGGTTCTCCAGATTCAGTTCTACTTTTGATTTCCTTCTGCCAAAGCTGATTGTATCATCTGGAGATTTTCCTTTGGATTTCCAACCGAATCTTCAAGCTGTACCACAAAGAAGCACACCCATTCATCTCTAAGGACTCTTTAATCGCTGGGGCACCTTGAAAGCTAGAGTCTGATGTTGACAGAGATTCTTGTCCCTCTCGTCCATGAAAAAAGCACTGCTAAGGTGATCATTCTGTCTGTGACCAGAGAAGGATTTCTGGTCATTTGAAATCTTTTCTGGTCCCACACAGATTTTAGGGTTGTTCTATTTCTGTGACAAAAGGCATTAGAATCTTAATTGGAGGTGTGTTGAATCTGCAGACCACGTTGGGTGGTACCGACATTCCACTAGCCTCTCTGACAACAAACATGAGCTATACTCTCACCTATTTATGCCTTCATGACATCTTGAAGCTCTTTCACCAGCATTATATGGTTTTCAGGACACATTTTTATTCTTTTTAATGTGAATTGACTTATTAACTTCATTTTCAGGCGGTTTCTTGTTAGTACATAAAAGTATTCTTTGTTTGCTGAGTTTATAACTTACAACTTCACTCAATTTATCAGTTATATTAGGGTTTGTATGTGTGTGTGTGTGTGTGTGTGTGTGTGTGTGTTTGTGTATGTGTGTGTTTAACAGAATACCTTTAAAAATAACAAAGTTAGAAACATCACAGACCTTGGGTGGAAATACAAAATTATTACAGGGAGTAGAAATATAAAATATGTGGCTGTGTGTACCTATAATATAGAACTAAGCTCTAGCCACATAGTGAAGTCACCAAATAGACTTTTAAGAGCATCTTGGCCCCTTCTAGGGATTTCCAATTCAATTGGACAAGGACACCTGTGTCTTACAGTTTCTAGACCTACTTGTGTCTACCTTTTCTGTGTTCAAGAAGTAAGTCCCAAGCCAGCATAGTCATTAGTTACATTGTCTTGTATTATGTTTGTTATAATAATCTCTTAATATGCTTTGAAGATCTTCTTTGGGCTTCTGTCATGTCTGATTGCTAATTAGTAAAGCTGAGACAAAATAATCCTAAATTCAAGCCACTTTAGACTACATAGACGGTTTTAAGCCAGCCTATGCCAAACAGTGGAACATTGTCTAAAAGAAATAAGCAAGCAAGCAAGCAAGCAAACAAAAACCCCATGGATTATAATCAAAACAGTGTGGCACTGAAACATCAGTGAAAGAAGTAAGAGAGAAGATCCAGAAATAGACCCAGTTATAAGTGGACAACAGGTATTTCACAAAGCTGCCAAAAACACACAATGAAGAAGGGAAAAGTTTCCTAATAAGCAGTATCTAGAAAACTTGATCTCCACCAGCCAAAGAAAGCAATTGAACCTGGTCTTGGACTGTGTCCAAATGTCAACTCAGAATAGACAGACAGCAGCTGCACATGTGAGACCCGAAGTTGTATCACAGACGACCACAGGGGAAATTCCACCATGTCTGTTTGGAAAATGGTCACTCAGGTTGGACTCCACAAGAAAAGACAAACAAACAAACAAACAAGCAGACAAACAAATGGAATTGTACCAAACTAAACCCATAGGGTGAAGAGACTATTCGTGAGCTGGAAAAGGTATTTGTAAACTATATATCTGACAGGAGCCCGTTATCCAAGTTAAATAACTTAATAAGAAGGAAGTAGAATATAGTTGAATGCAGCCTAAAGATTAGGACAGATGTTCTCAAAGATCCAAATGTCCCTCAAGTATATTTAAACTTTTTCAGTATCACTAGTCATTAGGGAAATGAAAATTTAAAACACAACGAGATATCTCTTCACAACTTCTAGAATTAGTATTATTGAAGGTCAGTGATAACAGGTGAGGTCTAGAGACAAGGCAATCCTTGGATATTAATGGCAGAAGTGTAAATTAATACAAATAGTTTGAGAAAATATTAGAGGGGACTAAAATAAGACTACTATATGGTACAGAAATGTCACTTTTAGTTATGTATTCAGAATAATAGAAATGGGGGGTGCCGGAGAGATGGCTCAGTGGTTAAGAGCACTGGCTACTCTTTCAGAGGTCCTGAGTTCAAATTCCAGTAACCACATGGTAGTTCATAACCATGTGTAATGTGGTCTGATGCCTTCTTCTGGTACGCAGGTGTGTATTCAGATAGAGCACTCATAGATATAAGTAATTCTTTTGTTTTAAATTGAGACTGGTATGTCAGTATGATATCTGTACTCCCATGGCAATTATAGCACTATATATAATAGTTTTACATATATATATTTACTTACATATTTGTATGTATTATGAACATGTGTCTAATGTATTCAAAAATGGAATACTATTTAGACTTCATTACAGTTGGCTATTTGTGGGTATGGGTGGGAATGTGCACACAGGACAGCACATGTGTGGAAGTCAGAGGACAGCTTGTGGGTACCATTTCTCTCTTTCCACGACTCAGGTCACCTGGCTTAGTGTCAAGTGTTTACCCACTGAGCCATCTCACTGGTCTGTCAGCTTTTATAAAGAAAAATGTTCCATCATTTGTGACATGGACAGAACTCGAAGTGCTAAGGATAACAGCATCCCAGAAAGACAAGCACTGTACCTCCTCTCCTTTGTGTGCTCTTTAAAACCTGTTGCTCCAACTGACACCGAGAGAAGAGTAGTGGATAGTAAAGGCTAGCGACCAGGAAGGTGTGGGAAAGAGATGGTCAAAGGGAACAGTTCCACTGAAGGATCTTTACCTTCAGTGAGTGATCTATACAGTCTTGTCTGGTAACCAAAGATAGTATACATATACTGTCAACTTGCATTAAAATAGCCTTTGAACATTCTTACCACCAAACAATGAGATATTGTCAAGGTGATAGATATAGCTCAGTGATAGATCTAGCATGCATGAAACCTTGGGTTCAGTCCCCAACACCATAAACCAACCAACCGAACACACAAACAAAAACCCACCAACACATCATTCCTTATAAATACAGGTCAATTATCACTTTCAACTAAAGACAGATGAATTAAAAACTTAAAAATATTTGAGGAAAGCCTTCCTTGAGACTTCATGCCAAATTCAAACCAGTGTGAACCTGGCTCTGGCAAGACTTTTCTCTTTGTAAAAATCTTCATCTACCACTAAATGGATTTACACATATTGTGTCCTCTGTGAATTTGTATTATATGAGTACACTGTCCCTGTCCCCAGACACACCAGAAGAGGGCATCGAATCCCATTATAGATGGTTGTGAGCCACCATGTGGTTGCTGGGAATTGAACTCAGGACCTCTGGAACGCAGTCAGTGCTCGTACATGCTGAGCCGTCTTTCTGTGCTTTTTAAAAAAAAAAAAAAAAAAAAAAAAAAAAAAAAAAAAAAAAAAAAAACTCTTTTTATTCTAAACTGCTCTAAATATTCATCACCAAAGAAAACTGCTAATTAGGAGGTTTCTCATTTTCCTTTGCCTTCATTTGCATATCTCTCCATCTCTCTTTGGCTTCCCTGAAGGAATGAAGGTGGCTGCAGGGATCTGTTTGAGCCTGGAAGTAGAGCACTGACCACACACTTACATCATGGCAAGACATTTCCCACAATTCTCAGCGAATCAGAGGAAAAGTATAAAAGTTCCTTAAGCCTCCTGAAGACTAATGCTCTATTATGTTCTGTTGAACGGTGGCAGAAATTAGAGTTTAATTTGCAGGCAGCTTGGGCAGATTTATGCCTACCTTTGAGGTGAATAACATCCATGGTATTTCAGAAGTCGATTCTATGTCAAGTCCGTCCATCATGAGGCTTATGAAATCACCCCACAACGCACTCAGCACGGTTAGAGTGCCGGAGGCACCACGGGGCCCTGTCATTATTTCTCAGGTACAGCCCATGGTCCTGAAATTAAGCACTGAACTCCACAGTGAATTCCAGGCTGCACTTTGAATTTGTCTGCTCCCGTGGCTTGGTTAAAATTCTCATGGTTTTTGTAAGTTCTTTTGACCCACTTTCTTTGTCTTTTCTCCCTTTTTTCATTATTATTACTATGTATGTTTTTATCATGTTCTCTTATAAAAGTGTGGAGCTGGGCATGCCAGAATGCACATGTGGAGGTCAGAGGACAATTTTATGGAGTTTGTTCCCTCCTTCCACCTTTCTCTGGGTTCTGGGGGAATGAAATCAGATGGTCAGACTTGCTCAGAAAGCTCTTTTATCTACCAGCCTCTGCCCCATGTTCTTACAGGAACCAACTTGCCAACTCCACAAAAACCAAAAATTGAAAATTTTCAGTGATTTTTCCCCCTGTGGATTTATATTTATGAATAGTATTAGAATACATAAATCCAATTTTTTAATGTCCAATATGAAAATATGTGTAACTCTCTGGGGGGTTACATCCTCTGAGCATTTAAAATAAAATACAAGGGACATTCATCTGATTGAAACAATAAAGATTAAAATGGCTCACCTCTCATACGTATTCTTGTCAGGTCTCATGGATCTATCAGAAGCAGGCAAGATGGAAGCCATGTTCTGCATCGGGCAGATAGCAGGACAAAAGCAATATTAGGGCCTGCTGTTAGACTACAGAGCTAATCACAGATGAAGCTTCAAGTCAGAACAACACCTTCCCTTCAAACTTAGGTTACCTTCTGGAATTTCCTGTAAAATCTTCCCTGAGTATTTTGAACAGTGTCTAATCACTGTTCCTGGATGGCCTTTTGTACTCAGCCCAGCTTTCAGAGAATCGTTCCCCAAGGAGATAGGCTCCCTTGGAAGGTGTGGCATTCTTTCCCTTTGGCCAGGTTGGTTAGCCTGTTAACTTTGAACCCAGCACCTGCCCATGGCATGTGACCTTGGTCCCATAGTAGGGTTTGTGTGGCACCCAGGCTTATTTGCTTTAGACAATTGGACATGAATGCAAGCCTGCTTTCAGCTTCTGTGTTAGGCTCATCAAACATGTGCCCAGTTCTCTTGAGAACTTTCAGTTCTCAAACGTTTCGTTTCCCTATCCTGCCCCACTACTTGCCAATTTATTTATTTATTTTTTGTTCTTTGTGATTAGCAGTTAGAAGAACATCCAATTCAGGACCTCAGAAAGGTTCCTTTGTCTGAACTTTGCCCATCTGAGCTCATCCTGAAGATTAAACAAAGCTGGTTTCCTGCGGTCTATTTATTTAACTAAATACTATACCATCCACCAAACCATGTCTCTGGGTATCAGTGCAGATAGCAGAGAGTTATAGCTCAATATTTTCAGAAAATATGTTTTTTTAAATAAGTCTGCTGATAGTAGCCTGCCATGGTTGTGCAGGGCTGGTATTCTAACACTTAGAACAGAGGAGTTGCTGGAAGTTTGAGGACAGCCTGGTTTACGGAGTTCTACAACACATATGGAGTAAAGCAATCCCTGCTGCAGACATAAAGAGGGAAGGAAAGAAAGAATGAAGATAGGGAAAAAGAAAGGGAGGGAAGAAATGGAAGAGAAAAATTATGGGTTCACTGTGTTTTCTGGTGTACTTCATTCTGGAGTGAGGAAATCTATCATGACCTTTTTTCTCATGGTTCCTGTGGGAATCCACTGACATTCTGTATGCAGCAGAGCTTTGAGAACATTGGTATCATGGAATTTAAGTAAATCCGAAGTTAAAATACTCAAAAGTGTTAAATAGAAGCAGGCATATGGTAGCACTTCCTGATGTGTGTGGATTTATGTTTAAGAATGTGCATTACCGTCAAGGAGCAAATACCCTGGATCTTAACTTAAGGTGTAGGTCACCCCACTTTCTGCTGAAAACCATTTTTTGCTACCTTTGTTTCATTATAGTCAGAATGGGAATCCAGATGCATGATAGGGAATAACCAAGGTACCCTAAACCATGACACTGCCTATCAGGCATTTATAATTTTACCCAAATCATCCAAGAACCATTATGAAAATTATCTTAGAAAATGTAATGATAGGTGTATAACAAAATAACCCTAGGCATAAGAGTTGTCGTCAAACTTGGGACCTTGGTTCCTGCCTGTAGCTTATAATGATATATAAGACTGTGAGCTAGTCTAACCAATGCTTTTCCCAACAGTCACTGACAACATTGACAGTAGCCCTCTACTTGGTTGTACACATGCTATAGAATCCTGTTTATCTATAGAACAGAGAGAAAGACCACCAAATTGCATCTGCCATTTACAGCTGCTCTTGACAGGTTGAAAGCGTTAGCTAATTAGTTATTATGTAATCAATTATCTCGGTGAGCAAATTAGGATAATTAACATGTCTGTCTCCAATACAGATTCTGTCAACCAATGATGCTGGTCACTAATAATGTAAGATACAAGTAAAGTGTATATACTCCATATAACAACTTTTCCCTTCCCTGGGCATTGAGATCAGTAGTCATCATGTAAGGAACATTTAGAATAGACTCAGAGGGTCTATGAAAGACCAGTATCAGGTGATGTCTTTTGAGGAATCTGAAATCATTCTCTCCTGATCTCCGTCTTCTAAAGACTAATTCATACCCTTAGAGTGAGCTGTTGCCTGAAGGTCTAACAGGAATGAGGGAACGTTTTGTTTTGGCAGAGCATGAAGAAAGTCAACTCAGGTCCAGCCCCTGAGCTGCAAACATAGGCTGTGTTCCAACAAAGACTTAGGACTCCTTCGGGCATGGATCAGAAAGGTCCTGCACTAGCTCTACCAGAGTCCTGCTCTGTGGTATGGGAGCTGCAGAAGGGAGTCTTCCAGCCGTCCTCCACAGTGCCTGGCCCCAAGGATCCTTCATCTCAAACTAGTTTCTCCCTGACTTAGTTCTGCCTCCAACCCCCGGTTCAGCATGATGACTTTAGGTCTCTCCCCTATGGCTGCAATTTCTACTGAGTCCGGAAGACTGAAACATGCGAAGTTAAAGCTGCCCATGTGCACTCTTTAGCTCTGTCACTCTGCAGAAGGTTTGGTATTCTCAACAAAACCACTCTAGTGGCCTTTATTTATTTATTTTTCAGTGTGCTGGTATTTTAAAAATCAAATGTTAAAACACTTCTTTCAACATTCACAGCTAATAATGGCCACTTTGGCTCTTTTACTTTCGTCTGTACTGAGACAGTCCTCAGGATGCTACTCCTTAAGGTGCCTGGCCTGGTTGTGTTGAGAGACGGTAGCCTTCAGCAAGTTATCTCCATTCTAGAAATATTGTTCCTGTCAGGCACCCGTCAGCTTATACACGTGCCCCTCATGATACTGACATACCACACCCCGGTCCTGTTTTCCTTCTTCAGGACGAGTGGTTAAGGGCAGGCATGGGCAACAATGGGAACTTCCCTATTTAAACCAGATTGCCCTACTGGCCTGTGACTAGCTTACAGCTCTAAAAACTTCTTAGTCTATCCACTCTGGTGCTGCAGAGTTTATTTACAGGTTTGCCTCTACTCAGTAATAATAACTAAGCACACACTGTGCCCAAGAAGTCTACAAAGTCGTACAGATAAAGGCATGAGTAAGAAAGTTCTTACTTCTCTTACTTCTTTGACACAAAAAAGTGTTATCTATGGAAAGAGAAGACCCAAGTTTTCACCTTTCTTGAGCCTTGTCTTCCTTATGTCTACACACATGTGGTGACTGTACTGTCTGCAGGTCTTGTGCCCAGCATTCAGCTTTCTTGATCTTTTGCTCTTCCTTTCCTAATCCATCTCCAGTTCTCTCCTTTTTATTGTAGATGAATTGCAGTGAAATGCTAGACATTAGTTTGCTTTAGAAACTCCAGAAGTCCTATTAATAGTCCTTCATGATTGTCATGGCCAAATATTTGCAATGCAATGTCACTGGTAGCCTTTTTTTTTTTCTTTTCTTTTTTTTTTTAAACTAAATTTCAAAAGTTGAATGCCCAAACAAGATTTCACTGACTATAGTGCACTTGCAATACTCACAGTTAATAAATAGGCACCTAACTCCTTTAATAATGGATTTTACCAGTGCTATGTGCAAAGCCTCCCAAAGATGCCTTATTTTCTATTACCCATTTAGGCTTTCTCACTATTTCCCGTCCTCCTGGGAATCAGAACAGGGAACAGTGGCTATAAACCTCATGCTCAACTTTCTTTAAGATAAATCTTCAGCATTTCTCCTTCCCTCTGTCCACTCCTCCTCTTCAAGGTGACGCAGTGGAATGGTGTGGGTATGAATGCATTTCCTTGGTCTTTTGGAAATAGGGAAGAGGGTTCTTTTACCATTTTTTTTTTTTTTGGTTTGGTTCTTTTGTCAAGTGGCAAGTCAAACATTGTCTGTGGTTTGTGTGAGGTTCTTGGATGTTGTTTATGGGCTCTGAGAGAGTGCTAGGCTGGCTAGCCTTAGTGCAGTGTTTCTGAGCCTTCCTAATGCTACAACCCTTTAATACAGTTTTTCATGTTGTGGTGACTCCCAATCATAATTCTTTCTTTGTTATTTCATAACTGTAGTTTTGTTGCTGTTATGAATCATAATATAAATATGCAATACCTGTGAATGGGTCATGTAGGCTTAGATTTTTTTTTTTAAACACTACTTTTAATAAGGGTTTACAAATACTTCATCCCCACTTCTAGTCCAAAGATAGGAGAGAAAAGATGGTAAATAGGACAAGGGCCTATGGATTGGTTTAGAAGTAGTTCTTAGGGGCGATTCCAATATTCATTTGTTAGGATATCAATAGTCTGGTTCAGTAGTGTCAGGATACCAAACACAAATCAACAGTGGTGGCATAATTCAGCAGAAACCACCAGGCCTCCACCAAATTGTCATGAGTCAGCAGCAATGACAAGAACCAGTCAAAATGCCAAGACTTCTCTGCCATGGCTCTCTCAAAATCAACTCGCATTGCAAGGGTAGCTATGAAAGCCTTCTGTCACTGCCCATTGGGTCCTATTTATAATCTCTCCAAACACCACATGCCCCCGACACACGCAGGTCTTGCCTCAGCAAAACATCACGCAAGTTTGCTTCAACAAAATACATAAGTCTGCATCACATGACACAAGCAGAAACTTCTACTTTGGGTTGTTCAACCCCTAAAGGGGTCACAAACCAGGGATTAAGAATCGCTGCCTTAGTAGACAGGGGTGTGTTTCATGAATGTGTTGAACATGGCTGAAACCAGTAGAGAACTTCTTGCACTGAAGCCCCTCCAGAGCCAGGTAGAAGGAACCCGCCAGTGATTCTTTTCCATCAGGACACAGAAACTCTCTGAAAGCATGAGCCCATACAAATCTTTGCCTTGTTAATTATTTGTTCAGTCATTATGATCACTGTGATACAAAAGAAGAAAACCAGAGAAATTTGGGGCTGACAAAAGGGTTGTATTGTGAATAATTCTGTGTGATTCTTTAGACCTTTAGAACCTAGACGTTCAGGTATGACTGCTTGGATGTATGCTGCACCCTCTCCCTGGAAGTTCATCCTTTGGAGTGAAACAGGAAGTCCTGTGTTTCCCGTTTGCTCCCTCTCAACCTAGAAGGTGAGGTCTCTTTTGAGTCACCCCTGCATGAGTGAATTTCCTCTATCATTCAGAGTTCTTTCAAGTTTCTAGTTAGCAATCTCTAGAAAATGAGTGGAGACGGGCCAGGCAGACTGTAAGCAGCAAGGCTATAGGGGCATTCAAGCCTACGGAGTTCACACGACATCATCACACTCCCTGGATTGTAGTCAGGAAAGCCACAGGATTTAATGTTTCCTTTTTAGGTTTTGGTCCAGCTCTTCTTTGCTATTCTCCTGTTCCTTCCTTTGAGAATAGGAATGCTTACTCTGTGGCATTGTACATTGGAAAAATACACCTTCTCTTTTTCTATTTTACACAGGTTCACCGACATAGAGCTGGCCTTGAGCCTTAGAGGAAAACTTATACTTTGACACTTAACAGCCTTGAAACCCCTAAAGCTGTGTTTAAGTGCTTTTTATATTATGGATAGTCATGAGCCTTTGAGGACTAGGGAAGGGATATTGTGCTTTGAATCTAAAAGTGCTCTACAGGCAATGGTCAGTCTTCGTCGGGGGCTGCTTTCTCTAGGAAATGGTGATGTGAGACTTTCTGTAGGGAAGGTCTGAGAAAAGCAGATCACTCAAGATGCACCTTTGTAGGTTGTATGGTTATATGGCCTGCCCACTGCACCACCACTTCTAGATTTGCTTGTGCTCCATGGACCATCCTGAGGCATCTCTGCAACATGCTCTCGCCGTCATGAATGCGGCTGGCGTCTTTGCTTTTCCTACCATGATTCATGGAAACCGAGCAGAATAAATACTTCCTTCCTTGAGTTGTTTATACCAGATATTGTGGTCAGAGTGACGAAAAATACAGTCTATTACTCCTGGAGCTAAGAAGTGAGAGGAAAAGCTGGTTCTTCCAGCAGCATCCAAATGAAAACAGTGTTATTTACACCTTGGCTTTTCTTCCTGGGAATATGAGAATAGAACGGAGCCAAACATGAAGTATCCTGTGCTTAGGGCTGGAGAGATAGCTCAGCAGTTAAAAGCACTTGTTGCTTTTGAAGAAGACCCAGATTCAGTACCAAGTTCCACATGGTAACTCGAAACCTGTAATTCCTGGTCCAGGGGATCTGACACTGTCAGGTGGCCTCTGTGGACACAACTGCACAAGCATTCAGGAAAACACTCATGCATTTTATACACACACACACACACACACACACACACACACACACACACACCACCACACATATATGTATGCTCTAATGGATGACTTTAATGTAAACACAGTACCACAGAAAATCAACAGACAACTCAAAAGCCAGTGACATCATAGCGTCATATGGCAGGGTCAATAGAGTTATTTAAGACTAAAAATGCTGGGCTTCAGAATATGCTGGACTTTCATTTTTAGACTGCTCTGTTCTTACTTTCTGAGAAAGGAAGTATGAAACTCAGGATATCAGACAAAATTTAAAATGAAAAATAAGAAAAGGAAAAGAAAAATGAAAAAGTTAATCTTCCTGAAAAAAGCATATTGTATTTTAAATCAATAGCAGTAGGGAATCAAATCTTAAAGCTTTTCACTAAGCTCAAAATAACCGCTTTCAAAAATAATGACCGCATTCAGTCTGGGATGGAAATCTGAAGGACGGATGAGAGAAGATGAAATATCTAGGAGAATGTGTTACATTCGTGCCTGCATCAGATCCCCCTGGGCTGAGCTGGGTCGAGGCAGTTTCTGTGCCACACCACATTTAAATCTCATTAACAATCCTGTGAAGAGACTGTTATTATTTCCCTAGCTTTCAGTTAGGAAGTTAAAGCTCAGAGTGAGATCAGAGATCCTATAAGCACCCGAACTCACAGAAGATCCTCCCACTTAACCAGTAACACCTGTGCAATCTGCCAAGGTCAGGAGGCCAAGGACAGGAATTTGCTCAGGGTCTTCAAGGCAAAGCAGAATCTGAATTTTGGGTTAATCTCTGCAATGTGTACCCTGGGAGACACAAGACTCATTTACAGAAAAAGAAGCCGTGGCTAAACTGTGGTATATATGCGTTCCGATGGCACCGAAGACCTGTTTGGAGAGCTGACTTCAAAATCAGTTTATTGCCAGATTTTAACTAGACCTTCGATTTAAAATGTAAGCACCTGATGTGTAGGTCGTGTCAAAAGCAGGACTTCCCTAAGATTTTATGTCAAAAGTCAGGCCTGGATCAACACAGCACCTGCGGCTTGTTTTGTTCTTCTCAGCGGGACAGTGAAAGGTAAATTAAAGACACACAGCCCGGGCTGTTTCTGTGACCTCCTCACCAGCTTGCTGGCTGTTCTCACCTTTCCAGTGACCTGAGCCTGTGTTTGTTTTTCAGCGATGCGTACAGGAACATTCAGTGTACTGAGAAGTCAGCCTTGGGCTGGGAAGGAACCTGAGTCTGCAAGCCAATTAACCACACTCGTCAAGGAGAGGGGGCCAATTTCCTTAGGAGCCAAGGCTGTAGTAGCCTCAATTTAGATTTGTGTTGCTACTGCCCAATGCAACTAACACCGTGGGGTTATGACATTCCAAAGCCAGTTGATTCTAATTTGGGTTTGAAATAACGTTTCATAGCATTCCCTCCCTACTAGTGATTGCAACCCATTGACTAAACATTAATTCTTTCCTAAGGAGGTAGAGCCTTCCGTTACGCAACTGTGGTTAGACTTCTGCTGCTAGTTATATCCTGATTTTCACTGCTGTGTTTTTTAGCACTTTGCCTTGGTTTGCTTTTTATTTTCTGGTCCCTTCAGTAATTACTGGTGCATATTCAGCATTGAAAATGTCTAGCTATAAAAGATTTTAAAACAAAGAGAGATAGATACTTAATAGATATCTATCAAAGGGAGGGATATTGTTGGCAACCATATGAGAGGGGAATTGAAAATTACTTATTAGTATTTACATATAATTTTACAAGGAGGTTTAAGATATCTGTGTACATATTACATATTAACTATAACATTTCATACAACATTACAGGTGCTACTATATACTATATACACATTTATATCATCCTGCACGTTGAGTGCCTTTTATCCCAAAGTCTAAGTAAGAGAAATGTTTAAGAATTTGAATTTTTTTCAGATTTTAAAGTCTTTATGTATGAATAATGAGGTGTCTTGGGTTTAGGACCCAAGCACAAACACAAAGTAGATTGATGTGTCATATATACCTGAAAGTACCTTAAGTAAACATTTTAAGTAATTTGCACATAAACAAAACCATGTATACACTGAACCATCAGAAGTCAGATATGCCACAAGTCATCTGTGGCCTGACATGTCAATGGTCAAAAAGTTACAGGCCTTGGAGGACCTCATATTTTACATTTTTGAGCTAGAAATGCTGTGTGTGTGTATGTGTGTGTGTGTGTGTGTATGCACATGCAAGTGTGTATTGGTGTGAACGTGTATATACATGTTCTACAATTCACTCTTTTGTGCTGTATGGAGATTTTCCTGCAAACATGCATATTTATGCATAAATACATAGATATATATCTTTTTATATATATGTATATATCTTTATATATATCTTTGTGTGTTTACATAAGTCTTGCTAGAACATTGATCATAAGTTGACATGTAATCAGTTTGAATTAGATATTATGACACTACCCGATACAATGATTTACCAAGTTACATTTCTGCCAATCATGCAAGATTTTCTATTCTCCCATATTCTTGCCACTAAACCTGGAACCATAAGCCACATGATTGTCTTACCAACGTAGCTGCTGTATATGGTGTATTCTATATTCCGTTAACTATTGCTAAGGTTAATTTTTAAAAATATTTATCTATTTATTTTTGAGTACACTGTAGCTGTCTTTAGACAGACCAGAAGAGGGCATTGGGTCTTATTACAGATGGTTGTGAGCTACCATGTGGTTGCTGGGATTTGAACTCAGGATCTCTGCAGGAGCAGTCAGTGCTCTTAACTGCTGTGCCGTCCCTCTAGCCCTAGATTACATATTTCTGTAAATGTCTGATATGTAATTGAGTTCCTTCTGTAATTTACCCAAACAGCGTCGTCCATTTGTCTTTTTACTTTTTGCCTTTGTCCTACTCATTTGTAATTGTTGGTATGTGTTAAATACTAATACTTTCAAACATTTTTTCCAATATATTTCAGGAATTTATCCAATGAACAGCATGTAGGCTGGTTTTTTAAATAGTGCCTTTGGGCTGGGTGTGGTGACACACACATTTAGTCCCAGTACTCGGGTGGCAGAGGCAAGTGAATGTATAAGTCTGAGGCCACCCTAATCTCAGTGAGTTCCAGGATGGCAAAAAGTATTATGTCAGAGTAAGACCCTCTGACATAATAACAAAAAAATCTGTCTTTTATCTGTCTGTGATACATCCAAGAAAACTGTGATGCTAGTTGTAATGGCACAGGCTTTAATCCCAACACTTGAGAAGTGGAAGCATAGAAGTCACAGGTTCAAGACCAGCCTTGTCTATGGTTGTCTGCCTACTATCTATCAGTCTATCTATTGATCTGTCTGTCTGTCTGTCTGTCTGCCTGCCTCCCTGCCTGCCTGTATATATATATATATATATATATATATATATATATATATATATATATATATGTACATACATATATACATACATACATATACACACACATATATAATATATATATACATACATATATACATACATACATATACACACACATATATAATATATATAGATATATATATCTATATATATATAGAGAGAGAGAGAGGTTGATTTAGGGTAAGTTGAGAAACAATCAATGCATAAAATATAGAAATGAGACAAGAAAAAAAATTTTTAAAGGAGAAACAAGGCTAAATTGATAAAGGAGAAAAGGAAGAACGGAAGTGTAGAGTACTGTTTGCAGTGAGAACAAAGGGGAAAAATAAAGAGAAAGGGAAGATTTTTACAATAGTGGAAAAAGTTCAAAAATGGAATTTGTAAATGTCAGGAGTAAAATGAAACGGTGAATGCTTTAAAGCCATTAAGATAAGATTGAAATACTACTAAATGAAGGCAAAGAGAAAACACAGGGACAGAAAGACAAAAAGAAAATCAAAGAAAAATCACAAAAACTGTAAAATACCTGCTGACTATGTTGGGGAGAAAATGAAGTATCAGAGCAGTTTCTCTTTGTCCTTCGGAACTGGGGGATGCTAGTAATGCATGTGGAGTCGAGGTGGAATTCAGCTGAGCCTGTGAACCCTAGTCTTTCCTTCGGTTTTTGTCATGGAGAAGTCTGTGCCTGCCATGGCTGTCATCCAGTTGGAGTTTTCCTTTTTTGTGTTACCAGGAACCTCATCTGGCCACAGTTAGCTTTGCTGTCCTGTGTCTGCACCGACTCTCTCACCCTCCTGATATTGTTCAGGTCATTCTGGGTGGGATTGACACTGCTGAGCTGATGGGGTGTCTCCTGGTGTGTTGTGCAGCAAGAATACCATTAAGATCAGCATGTCCAGAGGACCTACCTTCACACCATCCAGACCTCATGGGAACTAATACCCAGCTGGGGTGACACTAATGTAGGTATTTCTAGAACATCAGAATCCTTAGGCTTTAGAGTAGGGAAAGGCAGATAAACTAAAACCAACTGGTCTACCTCCTGGCTTCAGAGTTATCAAACTCCAGGTTTATTGTCAGCTTAGGAGAGCTATTCTCAGACACAGCTCTCACCATACACTTCCCAGCCTGATCCAGCCTCTGGTCACCACACCCTAGAGCTCATCGCTATCCAACCCCCTGGCTCTCTACATTGTGTCTCCAAGTCTTTCCTCACTTGGGGGATACAGCAGGACAAGGCTCTTCGACTTATGGGTCACCACAAATTCTCTCTTAATATGGAGTTTGGCAAAGGTTCTTCAGGCCACCCACTGTGTCAAAATGGATTTCTCTTTGTAGCTAATCTGTCTGCCAGAAGCTTTTCTCTAACACCAAAGCCCACAATTGGATCTGAGGTCTGTGGTCTGGTCCAGAGGGTGGAACTGCCTGGCTTTCATCCGTCTTACCTACTGGGATTAGCTTCTGAGCCTCCTTCCCCTATCAAGAAACTGAGGGATTGAGGATGCTTTTGGCTGGTTGCTCTGTGCCCCCCCTCGTGACTTTGTTTTTGCTGTTATCTAGTGGTGCCTGGCTTTCTTTCTTTCTTCAAAGAATGCTCTCAGTTTTTGTCTGTGGGATGAAGCCCCTATCTACTCATTCTCACCCTCTCTTTCTGTGGCTCACACAGAGGCACCTTAACTTGCCCTCTTTCTGGATGTCCTCAGCATTTGCAGTAGCTGTCTACTAGGCTGCTTCAGCCTCTCCTGCTAGTGTCTTCCCTAGCACATTCTATTTGCCTCTTTGCTATAAGCTGAGGAAATTACCTGGAATTTCCACCTTCACCATTTTTCTAGCTCTGATTAACCTAGCTTTGCCATATTGTGGCCACACTCTTGGTGATTGGCCATGCCTTACTCTGGTTAATTATGCAGTGTCCTACAGAGCCCTCTCCTCATAAACAGCTGTCCTGTCCTGCCCTTTCTGATTATGTCACCAATTTCATCAAGAAAATGGAGAAAAATAAGGCAGTGCCAGGTGTTCCTGCCCTTGCACTTTGAATTAGTCAGCACTCCTGCACAGTGTCAAAATACCCAGAAGAAACAGCTTAAGGGAAAATATTTATTTTGGCTCACACTGTGGAGTTTTCCATCCATAGTCATGTGGCTATGTTGCTCTGGCTCTGTAGGAGGCACACAAACCCCATGGGACAAAACCATTCACCTTGTGGCAGCCAGGAAGGAAAGAGGGAGAAGGGAGCTGGTGTCCCCACACAATCTTGAAAAGCCCTATCAGTTGTTCCTGCCACCTTCCAATAGAGCCACAGGAGAGTGACAAAACCTTGAGTCCTTGAGAATCAAGAGACTACTGCACATCAAAGCGACAATGCTGAGTTTGACTCTGATTTAGCTTGGTTTTGAAATAGGTCCTTGTTGGGTACCTCCAGCTGGATTTTACTATGTAGACCAAGTTGGCTTAGCTCCCAAAGCTTTGCCTTTTACTGACGGTGACCCTGGGAACACCTATGAAATCTCTACTGCCATGATTTTGTAGCTGTCCTAGCTGGAGTTTTTGAACCTAGTTTGACTAGTTGGGTCAGAGGAGAACCCCACTATAGTGCAGACAGCTACTGGTAGTGTTTATAATCACAGAAGCAGTTCTAGTCCGATGGTGGAAAACAGCAGTGGGTCTGATGGTCTCATTGTGGTCTGGGGTATGGACCAGGTCCACTCATGGGTTAGAGAAGTAGTGGATGGAGTGATGAAATGTTCCTTTTCCCTTTGACTCTTTGTCTATCACCAGCCTCTATGTGGCATAGTATCTAGCGTCCCATCTTACCAGAAGTCCCTCTGTCTATAATTTTAAACATAGATAGTCCCTACATTGTCTCAGACCATTTAACTACCTTATTGTTGCTTGGGCTCATTTTTCTCTTGTGTTCCCCCCCCCTCCACTGGGATTGTTTCCTGGTTTTAGCTGTAATTTTTGTCTGAATCTCTGCTTTCTTCATGGAAATCCAGGACACACTGGCTTGTGAAGTGTTCCTCGACACCGACTTTGGATTTGCTTTTGCCAAAGGCTGTGGACCTCGCCCATGCAGCACCTGTTTTGTACTGATATTATCTGAGAACTTGAACGCAATGCAGTACCATCAACTGTCACTCTATAGCCACACATGACAATTAACTCTAAGGACTCCCTGCAAGCCATTTTTTGACCAATACTTGCCCACAAGATTTCTTTATATCTCAAGAGTCATTATTGGAATGTTTAAGCCACTCTAGCTGTAACGTACACAATATCCAAGAATAATGTTTAGCTTAATAAGGGGCTTTCATGACTCACCACCAGCTCCTACCAGGAAAAAGCAAGTGTATATACCCTGCAGTCCCTGGGTATAAAAAGTGAAGATTGACACAAGTCTGATCTCCTCTGGGTTAGGGTAACATAAGCTCATATAATTGATTGGTCTTCATAGCAGATGGGGTCACATGATGTTTTTCTGCCCCTAAAGCAAACTCCCATGTTCCTCTACTCCGAACACCTGTGTTTGTTAAAATGCTTTTCAATGCCAAGTGACTCAGTGTGCCGTGCTGCTGTGTGTGTTTTGCATGATAAGCAAAAATAACAGTGCAAAAGAATAGTTAGGCAATATTTGAACCGATTTGATGCTGGGAAAAAAAAACTCAATCAGTATAAAGAATGAGATTTGGGATACAAGATTTTCTTGACTCTTGTCAAGCATTAAACAACGGTACTGTCTTTGTTGGCCACTAAAGACTTGATGTGAGAAAGCTTTGGCGTGTATTAACATCTTAGTCCGAAACATGCATCTCACACATTTCTGCTATATTGTAGGATTTAATGTATGGCATGCAACTCTCTGTAACTTTTCCAGTCACTCTTCAGCCCTGCCTGTACCCATGTGTAAAGTGACATCCCTGTAAAGAAGCTTCACCACAGACCACAGCTCTGTCTATGTTTTTTCTTAAAGGTTTTACTTGAAAATACTTTAAACCAACTGTCTTTAAGACATTATTTTGAAATGGTATAAAGTATGTTTGTAACAAATCAAGAAAAAACAACTAAAATTTCCTGTGTAACTTCCATCTCCTCTCCTTAAAAAAAAAAAAAAAAAACAAAAAAAACAAAACAAAAAAAAAAAAAAAAAAAAAACCAAAGCAAAAAAAAAGACTTTTTTTTTTTTTTTGGTATAAAACCCTTATGTGGTATATGTAGTAGCCACAGCTGGAGCCTGGTTCCTCTGAACAGAGACTCTGGTGTGGGTTTACATGAGATGATCAGTGAATTCCTGATAAGGAGACTTGGGAAACATAGTCTCTTTCCAGAGGTCAGGTACCTATAGGTCTTGGAGGTGGCATCAAAGATGGTCTTGGCAAAGTGGCCCAAGGTGGCAGTGTAGCTTCTGGCTGAAGTGTACCAGCCATCATCAGTAGCTTCTTGGGCACAGAAGCAGAGACACTACCAGTGCCCCTGGAGCAGGAATGAGACTCACCAGCACAGAGCCACAGTAACCTGTCACCTTGCATGGGACAGAGTGGGGCTTGCCAATCTTGTTGCCCCAGTAGACAGGGATGATGGAAAGCTTGGCCAGGATGATGGCCCCTCAGATGGCAGTGGCAACTTCCTTGGAACACTTAACACCAAGACCAACATGACCATTGTAGTCCCCGATAGCAATGAAAGCCTTGAACCTGGTCCGCTGGCCAGCCCCAGTCTGCTTCTGCACTGGCCTGATTTTCAGAACCTCATCCTTTAGAGATGCACCCAGGGAAAAGTCAATAATCTCAGTTGTTGTGGGTGCAGCTCAGTTCCTCTGGAAGAGCAGCAAGAGTCCTTCAGTCTCCTCTAAGCCTCCGCTTCTCCTCTGGCATTTATTATCTCAACACAGGCTTTCACCTAAAACGAAGCATGTAAAAGAAAATTAAAAACATGCAAATGAAGAAACAGGAGCTTCATTGAACCCAAGTCTCTTAAACAAAAGTATCCTGACAGAAAGATTCCCTGACTGCTGAGGGAGGAAGGAGATGTCTGTAACATTGTATGGATCTCAGCCCTAGAGCCAAGTCAGTCCCAGAGGATGATAGCCCAGAACTGCCCATGAGTCTCTGTGCCAATGAGGCAGGCAGGAGAGAGCATCTGAGGATAATGGATCCAGATGCATCTAACTTTCCATGTATCCACGCTGAGCATGCAAAGGAAGGATGAAGGGGGATCGAGAAGCCCATCTCCTTTAGACTCATTCAAACATGTTCCACATTGTGTTACAAGACACAAAGTCTTTATGAAGAAGCAGAAACCGTGACAGGTCGGGGAGAAAGAGTAGGAAAGGATTTTGAAATATTTCTATCCTAAAAGGAATGTGTGGAAATGTGAGGGAAGTAATCAAGTAAAAAGGAATGGGTTTGTTATGATTTGTCTTTTCTTTTGGAAAAGGCTTTTAGTATGAGTCTCAAAGCAAACTCAAATTTGACATCCTCCTGCCTCTGCTTCCCAGATACTGTAACCACAGGAGTGTGCCTTTATATTCTAGTGGGTTGTCATAATTTAATGACCATGTTTTCCTAAGTCTAGTGATAATCACAGTAGTTTCATGCACAACATGAGACGTTACCCCATTAGTAAATGACCCCCTAATGTAGATATGTAAATTTACAGCAATGTCCACCTACCCTCTATGTCTCATGGGTGGTACATAGTCCATGATATGACTCTCTGGTGCTGAACTTCGCAGTTGCCCAATCTCCTCCTAGCCAAAAAGCATGCCTAGAACATGACTATTTAATGAAGATGCATGCAAGTAACTAGGAAAGTAATATTTCTCCTGAATAGATTCAGTGTAACAGCAAAGAAAGAACATTGGGTTGGAGTCAGAATGCCAGGTTATGGCTGCAGCCCCTGTTGAACTCACCCACATTTAACTTGGTATTTGATTATGAGGATTCATATACATTTTTATGTCCTCAGACATTTCCTCTATTAAAGGAAGGTAAATAATTAATATTTCATTTAAGTCAAGAGACCTGGACATATATTTTAAGTCCTGCCTGACATCACTGTGGGCATAGGCAGAGGTGTCCTGTTTGACTGGACACGAGGTTCTACATAAACAATGCCAATATAAATGGGAGTCTGTTGAGATCCAGTCATTTGAGCTAAGAGTAAGAAGAGACTGGAGTGATGAGATGTTGGCTATTAAGAAGCAAGGGGCACTCTGCACATGGATATGGTAGTAGATTTCTAACCATCAGCTCAGGCTGAGATACTGTATCTGAGATGCTACTCCGACTCCGACTGCCTAACCCTGAGATCCAGACTAGTTGGAACTAGGTCTTGAGGTTGAAGCCTTCACGGTAAAGATCAACGTGTATGTGGAGAGAGCCCAGAGAACAGAGATTTCCCAGTCCTCCTCCCCTGTGACGGCACAAGAAGTCAGCCCTGGCATTGTGTGGGTTTGCTGAAACCCATTCATGTTGGCATCCTGATCCCAGACCTCCAGACCTCAGGGCTGTGAGGAGTACCTTTCTACCCATTCTGTGGCACCTTGTTATAGTGCCCTGAATGGATGGAGCCATTGTTGAAGGGTGTGACTGTTAACAAAGTAACAATGAAGTCATCCATGACATGCCAGCAGGACTTATTGGAAGTTGTAGCTTGTCAGAGAAGCTACCCAGAGGGAGATGTCTCAATAGAGAGATTTTACTGTAAGAGTTTCCCAGGGGTTCCTGGGAAAGTCGCCAGCCTCGGTGCTCTGCTGGAGCTGGGCATAGACATGCTGAACACACCGCAGAAGGTTGCTTTCCTGCAAAGTGACTAATGCTAAGGGCGCATTAGTAAGAGAAGCCTTGTGCCTGTAGGAGCCAAATGCCGCAAAAGCTGCTCGCGGTGCAGGTGTCCTGGGTGCAAGCCTTAAACCCTCAGCCAAAAGTAAAGAAGTAGGCAAGGGCAGAAAAAAAGGCAAGAAAACGCTTCTCCTATGTCTCTCTAGCACCCTCTACTGGTAAACTCAATGTGTAAAGGAAAAACATAAAGGAGCCAGCTCATGTTATAGAGAGCCCAAAGGGGGTTCAGGGCAAATGTGGAACTGAGAGGCAATGTCTCAGTAACATATGCAGGGATCTCAAAATCAATTTCCCAACAGGAAAGATTTAGAGTCATACACAGTGTCGTTCTATCATTCATCCCAGAGGCAACCACCCAAAAACCGTCTGACTGAACCCAGGCTCTGTAAGTAGTTGTGTAAGTCTGAATGTGAGTGGCTTATGGGAGACCATGCTTATCCAGATCACCACAGTGAACAGTAGGCAAACTTCTCCCACATGTATGTCAGATCCGTGTAAACGAGTGAGTGTGTGGTCCCTCTGTGACTCGTCTGTGATTGTTTATAAATGACAGACTAAGGCTCAGAAAAATGTAACAATACACTTAAATGGCCACTTCTGTCCCTGTACTGCCTCCACTAGTCAAACAAGACACAAGGTGGGTGGTACCAGCGTTGTCTTTTCTGCTGATTTCTCTCAAATCTTGATCTGGGATTTGGCCTGTTTGGATTGCAGAGGCTTTGCTGATTTGCATAAAATCAGGAGCTCATTGGAAGAAATATCAGGTAATCCTCCAGGGCAAGAAAATAGCTCAGAGCTTATCAGGCCTCCCTTGTCCTCGGGTTAACTACCCTGATTTTTTAGTGTTCCCTAAATTAAAATCCCATTCAAAATCCCTTAAACAACCGCCACCTCACAATCTGTAATTACTGCTGCAAAAACCATTTACTTGATTCTGTTCTCTCCCTGCCCTAGTTGTCGGGGCCATTACTTTCCACGTGATGAGGTTGTAACGATCTCCCCCACTCCCCAGAATAGGAGAGCTATGCTGCTGCTTTCATTGGGTAACTAAATGTTAACCCCATTTCCGATTCTCAAATAATTTCCTAAGGAAGAAACTTTGGTCTCAAAGTCTTAGCAACACTGCTGATAGTGTTGATGGTAGAAGTCAACGCTTTGGCAAGGTTAATGATGTGCGTTTACACAGAGTGGTTCATTTAAAGTAAATAATCAGGCACTTTACTTGCTACCGCCTCTGTATTTCTAAGATAGAAGCCCGTTTTAAGATACACTGCAACTTAAAGAGGCTGTGGTAAAGCATATTTTGAAAACATTCCAGCTAATTGCAGATATGAACCTGAGCCCACTTATTTACTTAAAATGGGAAGGATACAAAAATAAAAATGGCCAAATAAAACACATCTCAAAACACTCTGAACTACTAAAAGATGAATTTGAGAATTTTATTGGGTACAGGAGATTTACAATGGAGCTTGTGTTTTTTTTTTTTTAAATAGGTGTGAGAAGCAGATGACTGCAGTGTGGGTGTATGCCCCGCCCATCTGCCTAGGAAACTAAGGGGGAAAGATAGCTTAGCACCCAAGGTCAAGAACCACTGAGCAAAGCAGGAAGACCCTCTAGGAAGCAGAGAAAGCCCTGAATGAGTGAAGTGCCCAGTTGAATGTATATTGTTGACATGGGCACAGCCATGTCCAGAACCCTAAGGCTTCAGCACAGAGAGGTACCAAAACCTTACCTGGCTGAGGGATGGCAAGGCTTTCCTCAGGAGTCTTTATGACTGCATGTGAATGACTGTATGAGTTGTTTGTCTTAGGGTTTTACTGCTGTGAACAGATACCATGACCAAGGCAACTCTTATAAGGACACCATTTAATTGGGGCCAGCTTATTAGTTCCGAGGTTCAGTCCATTATCATCAAGGAGGGAGCATGGGAACGTCCAGGCAGGCATGGTGCAGGAGGAGCTGAGAGTTCTATATCTTCATCTGAAGGCCACTAGGAAAAGACTGGCTCCCACATGGTTAGGACGAGGGTCTCATTGCCCACTCCCACAGTGATACATTTCCTCCAACAAGGTCAAACTTACTTCAACTAGGCCATACCTACTCCAACAAGGCCACACCTCCAAATAGTGCCACTCCCGGGGCCAAGAGTATTCAAAACACCACAGTGTACTATGAACAGAGCAGTGAGAAGAACAGAGAAATAAGTGGGAGATAGTGGAGGGGTTCTAGTCAGCCTGAGCATGACAAACATGGCTCTGGCAGGCCTTGCTTGTCTCCCTCATTCCCTCTGCACACAAAAGAAAACATTAGATTATATTCCTAAAGCGAGCTAACAAGGTCTGTTCTCTTATGTGGTTACTTCCTGCTCCTGAGGCTGACTACCAGCTATTAAATCAGTAAAGTCTAACAATCAAAAGCCCTCTTTGGCTCAACTAATTGATATGACCAGCTAAAACTAAACACCTCATCCTAACATGAGGGTTCCCCCTTTTGCCTTTATAAACCACCATTTTTTATGTTTATCACTTCTCTATCCAGAGGCAGTCCTTTGTGTCCCCCACCACCCCCCCAAGGGCAAATGCCCCTTCCCCTTCTCTTGTTTCCTCCTCTCCTCCCCGATTCTCTATTTCTTGTCATTGTCTCTTATTCCCTGTTCTTTGTCCCTCTGGGGCAAATAAATCTCCTTTGTGTGGAGAACTTGGTCCTGGGAGTCCTGAGCTGATACTGATCTTTCTCAGGTAGGGCATTAACTAATGGAGTTGTCATCGAATGAGGCGTATGGGAAACCCATAGAGACAGATGAACAGTGAAGAGGACAGGCCGCAGCTGCAGGAAGGCAGGGGAATGAAGCTAGCCTTCAGGAGCTGATCAGGAAATGTGTTTCACAAGAAGCTATAGTGAAGACAAGATGCAAATTATTCAGGAGAAAGCTGTGTGTCTCTTGCAAGTACTCAATCTGGAACTGCTGAGTGTAGATTCAAAGGCATGACTGTGAAGCGAGGCTGGTCAGCACGTGTACGGAAGGAGAGGAACGGAAGACGGGGAAGGAGCAGGTCAGGGACTCTTTCTTACAATGGATTGAGCACTTGAAACATGTCAGGCACCCCTGACAAATATGTGTTGAATCAGAGCATAGTCAAGCTTTTAACCACACATAAATCGAGTTAATGCAGCAACTCTATCAGGAATAGTATTTTAGAATGCCAGCGTGATGGACCTCCCTTAGAGTTAGGCTGGTTTCTATCTCTGGGCCTCATCCATCTGGTAAGCCTCAGAAGGGAAAGGGATCGATGTTACCCAGGGAGGACAGAGATACAGCATATTATAAAGGGAGTCTCAGCTGTATGAGAAATGGGGGGGATGCTTGCCCACCCACACCTAATGGGCTATGAAGAAAAAGAGGGTTACAGAGTTTGCTTCTTGTATATTATCCCTGAGTCACGTGTTAGGTCTGTAAATCTCTGATAGAGATGGAAGAATATAGAACCTCACATACTATTGCATGGTCCCCCAGTCTGCCTAAGGAAAGCTAAACACTTGAAGGCCAAGGCTGGAATTGACTCACTGCGACAGTACAAACATACCATGCAGGTCAAACCCATTTAAGACAGATCAAGGAAGAAGGGAATAGAACTCATAAAATCAACCCCAGAACTGAGGAGAGTAATTCATGCCTACAGTCCTAACACTCAGGAAAGTGAGGCAAGTGGATAGCCAAGAGTTCTAGGCTGAGCTCCTGAGTAAGATCCTGCATCAAAATAAAGCAATACAAAACAACACAAAACCCAATGCCAAACATATGACCTCCAAAAATGATGGTTTAAATGAAAGAGACCAAGACATTCTTGAGAACTGTGGGTGGCCCCAGCCCTTCTACACACTATTCTCCCACTACGTTGGCTGAGCATAAACCTTGACGTTCAGACCCACTGGGGGAAAGAAAGGTCTTAATTCCTTTGTGCCCTTAAGCAATGGTGGAAGTAAGCGAGTTCTGCTATACAGTGCTTTCTCATGACATGAAGGCCGGAAAGGAATAAATGTTTGCATTCTTCCTTTCCAGTTCAGGCTGTGGCTAATTCATCTCTACCACCACACCAACCTTGTGACTGAGGCTGTGCACTGAGGCATTGCAGGTAGAGAGCACTCTCCTCTGAGGGGAAACCTAGGCTCCAGATTGGTGACTTCTATTCAGCCTCTGAAACACCGCAGGGCCCAGTGACCTCAGCCACTGCAGTGGAAGATGAATGGTGTGACCCCGATTCCCCAGCCAGCACAGAGATAATCACTTTATAACTCATCTAAAAGACATGTAGATTGAGCATATCCTAAAAGTATAATTAATATAGTGAGCCCAATTGCATGCCAATGAATAAAGTATCAGCCTAATCAAAAGTACCAGGGACCCTTGGGAAGGGCTGAGTCTAGGTAGGACTGAGATGGAAAATATAGAATGTCAGCCTCCTGCATCATAGAGTGTCAACGATCAGGACAAGCTCAAAAAAAAAATCAGTACTTTGCATTCATCTGTTAGAGCCACCATGACAAAAATGCTGCAGACTTTGTGACAAGAAATAAAAGTCTCTTTCTATGGCTCAGGAGGCTAACGGTCCAAGATCTGGTGCTCCTGGGGGCGATGGCCGTCTGCTCAATACATTCTCAGAGGCCTTTCTTTCTTCTATGCTCACATACAGATGCAAGAGGCTGGGGGAAAGACAGCTGGGAACAGAGGAGAAGATACCAGACCTAGTACAATAAAGCCCCACCCTTACAACCATCTTTAACTCCCATCATTTGCTGACATTTGTGTGTGTTGGTGTGAACTAGTAGGGGTTTTATTTTATATTTGGGTAATATACATTGCTACTTTATTTATCTTGTTAGCCAATTCAATCTGGCTTTGTTTATTGGAAGTTCTGTCAGTTAAGTCTTGTATTCCTTTGGTATGGTAACGTTGCAGGTATAAATGGTCCATGATCCTGGAACAGGAGAAACCAGACATTAGGTACATACATGCACAAATGAACAGTATGGAAATTTGAATAAACCATAAGCTGTAGTTATTTAAATATGTCACTATTTGTGTGTAAGTTGTAATAAGTATATCATAGTATTTCCTGAGCTGTGAGTGGGGAAGTTCAGTGTGGTATATGTAAACTGTAACTGCTTCTCTGATTTTTAACAATTGCAGTCTATATAATACATGCATATATACAACATTATGAAATTATAAAGGGAGATAACTCTGTGGGCAAAGCACTTGCTGCCAAACCTGGAAACCTGAGTCCAATCCCTAGGACTCACATAGTAGAAGGGGAAGACCAGTTCCTGCAAGTTGGCCTCTGACCTTGACACATACACCATGACATGCATACATAGACATCCATTACAGACACACAATAAACTAATAAATGTTAAAACTTTCTTTTACTTTTTGTTTTGTGAAGTCCATCTCCCCTCCTTCCTCTCCCCCAATCCTTCCTCTAACCTCCCCCCCCATCTGCTTCTCTTCAAATAAAAACTTATTCTTATGAATTATTCTAAAAACAAAATAGCAATTTTATAGCTGGGCATACACCTGTAGCTCCAACACTGAGGAGGCTGAGGCAGAGGGTGAAGAGTTCGAGGTTGACTTGTCTCAGAAAAAAATAAATAACTAGACAGGGGATGGTGGCACACAACTTTAGTCCCAGTACTAAGGAAACTCACCAGTGTAAATTTTAGGACAGCAGGGTCTATGTAGATGTGCCCTGTCTTGAAACAACAACACCCTAAAGAAACAAAACCCAAACCAAACAAACAAAAATCAATCAACCAATAAATCAATTTTTAAAAGGGGAATTATTTACACGCACATACACACTATATTTCATACTCCATATATGTACAGACTGCTAGCTGGAATGGCAAGGTCATCTTAGCCAACACAATGGATGCCACAGAGGAAAGGTTGGGGACACAGCTGGAATACACTGTGCCTCAACTTACTGTCTCTCTTTGACATAATAACAGGCAATAGCAAATACTCAAACTTCAACTCTGCAGAAATTCTCCACAAGAGCATCCCAATGCCATGGGAGCACCTTTACAAGAGTGTTTCTCAAGGCAGAAGTGAGAGAGGGCTACCCTGGGGCTTCTAACCTGAGCTGAGCTTGGAAGACAATGTGGATAAGGAAGAGGGAAAACAAAATCCTGGACAGAAGGAAGCACAGGAGCCAAGGCCTTACACTGGCCATAAATATAGAGGTCAAGAAACAGCACACTTACCTAGTCATGACTAGGCTGCACTGTGTAAGACACTAAAGAGAGATGCGAGGCTGGACCTCATGGAATCCAGCCAACTAGAACTTTGTTTCTTCTTAATGGTAATGGGAAAGTTTTCTTTAAAAAAAAAATTTGTAAGAAGGATGGAGTGTCAAGATCATCAGTTCTGAATTGTTTAAATGTTTTTCTGGCTACAGTGTGGAAAATGGATTGGCAGGCTGCTAGGAATGCTGTTGGAGAGAAGCTGCCGGCTGGTGGTGGACTCAGTAGGATGGAGCAATGGGGAGGAATAGTTAGACCTGAGACACACAGAAGGCAAAATTGATGGGCTATGGTGATGAATGGCTCGTGTGAATAGAAAACGCAAGAAATCAATGGGAACTCCTAGCTGTTGAGTCTGACAGACTGAATGGATGGAGATGCCATTCACTGACACAGAGAAACATGTGGAGCATAGAGCAAGACTGACTGGGACAGACTACTCTGCCATTTCCATTTGGGTGCTTTTTGGTTTGTTTCTGCAGGCTCTCAACACATGGTGACCCTTCTGCCCCCCGGCCTTCATGCCCCACCTCACAGAGCAGGTCTTGCCGTTTCTAAATTACACTTTGATATTTCACATCTTAATGTCTTCTGGCAGCCTGAAGGAAGCATTTGGAGCCTGTCTTGTCTCTTGTCATATGTTAAGGGGTTGTGTTATATTTAATAGCACAATGGCCCAATGTGAACAGTTAGGACAACTACAAAGTTAGAGGGCACCATCCTCAAGACTGACCTCATATCTGATATCAACTTCAAGTTGAGAAGGTTCCTCAAACTACCCTGTTTTCCCTGGTTTGGTTTTTGACCAGGAATTCCAGGATGTAGCAACAGTGACTGAGACTTATGATTAGTTTATTGCAGGTGAAAGACAATGGAAAAATAAAGCCCATAGACATTGTCTAAAACTCCCTAAAACATGGCATCTGTGGTTCTCTCCATGTGGCTTCAGGACACAGAGCTGTCTACATATCAGCAAATATCTACAAATCCATGGGAAATTTCGAAGCTGCGATCTTATCTGTGCCTCTCTGCTTCCCTAGGGCCCATGACACAGGCATGGTTAATAGACATAAAGTTATTTTCGTCGCTAGGTTCATAGCTATCTTTGATCAAAACTTGTCACTCCATGGCACACTTTCAGCCTCTCTGGCATGCCCAGGCCTGCTCTGAGCCTCTCTGAATATAGCCATCCTCTTTAAATCACATCATCAGACTACCCAGCATGACCAAAAGTCCCCAGGCAAACAAAGCCATGATCACCAGGCATAGCAGTCAAAGGCCCAGTGATCTCTTTCAGGATGTAAAGTCCACAAGGCTAATTTAGTCAACAGTGTTTTTTCTTGTATGCTGGCATATAGCAAATTCTCAAAACGTCAATAAAATGGAATGTGGGCATGAGGGTTAATACTGACTGCAGTTGCTGGTCACATGTAATACCACTCTAAGCTACAAACTCCTGGGGAGTTGCCTCTCTTTCCTTCTCCTGAGCTCCAGCATGGTGTTACATAAATGCATTATTCAGAGCCAGGACCATAACATTAATATCCATAAGGGGCAAAAACAAACAAACAAACAAAAAACCCAGCAGCAATCTAATTAATCAATTCCACAATGAATTGCTGTTTAGGCTTAAAAGAGAAGGCTATATCAACACACTACACCATAGGTGAATGCCTTCAAATAAGAGTTTTTGAAGATATATGAGTGAAACAAACCAGTCATAAAAGGAAGAATGTGTAAGAATTCCACTCTATGTGCTCCGTCAGTAGTGTAGCTAATGGGAGGCAGAATGGTGACCGTCAAGGACCAGAGAGAGTTAATGTTTCATGGACACAGAGTTTACCTGTACAAGACTAAAAGGGTTCCAGAGAAAGATGGTGGTGATAGTTCATGACATGTACTTAATGACACGTTTAAAGTGGGTAGTAGGGGTTGGGTAAGATGGCACCGTGGCTCTAGGCACCTTCCTCCTGATGACCCAAGCTCTGTGCAAGAGGCCCACATGATAGAGGGAGAGAAGCAAGTCCTACAAGTTTCCCTCTGACCTCCACATTCATACCATGGCATGCATTTGTGCCCTACCGTGATTAATTAATTAGATAAAGGCCTTTTAAATTTTTTTAAAGTGTTACATTCTATGGATTTATATTATAGCAGAATTTGACTTTTGTTTAGAAAATATTGATTAGTGAGACAATGACTAGCTTACAACGCTGTCCCTTCCATATACAAATCATTGAGTACTCACGGGAATGAGAAAAATTGAATAAAATATTAAGGATGTTTCTGGTGAAGAGTCTAAACACTGTGTGGAAAATAGCAATGTGCAGCAAGTTATCCAGGGAGCCCACCCTGAACCCTTCACTCAGCAGTCACTGCATCTGAGGTGCTGCTGCTGCTTTACCAGCCAAGCTCCTTCCCATGGCCCACGACAGCAATTTCACAATCTCACACTACCACAGGGAAATGACTTTCAATATACAAAACCCAGGATTCTTTGCAATAGAACCGAAAGATGCAAGATTTCATTTTCAGCAAACCCTTGTGCTTCAAAATAGTGTGAAGGTTATATTTAAAAGCATGAAAAAGGTAGGAAGGAAGGAAGGAAAGGAGGGAGGGAGGGAGAGAGGGAGGGGGAAGAAAAGGAGGGAGGGAGGTAGAGAGGGAGGGAGGGAGGGAGGGAGGGAGAAAGAGACAGACAGAGACAGAGAGAGGGAGGGGGAGGGAGGGAGAAAGGGAGAGAGGGAGGGGGAAGGAAGAAAGAGGAGAGAACACAACCTTGTTGCCTGTACGGCTGCATTTTTTCTTTTTGCTCTTTTGGCAAATATATCTATTTTTCCACTCTAGAGTTAGCACTATTTCTATGTCAGAGTGAAATGTGGGAACATTGAAACCATCAGTTACACCATCCTGATCCTGGAAATAATCCTGCACTGTCTTATTCACTATTCTGATCTCTGATTAAGAGGGTCCACAATCTGTTCATCGCTTCTGTGGTGACTTAAACGAAATGTCTCCATAGGTCCTCATATTCGAATGCCTGGTCCCAGTTGTGTTTGGAGAGGTTAAGGAGGTGTGGTCTTGCAAAAGAAAGTGCTTCCCTGGAGGTGGGCTCTGAGAGTTGAAAGCCTCACCTACTTCCAGTTTGGTTTCCCAGATTTGTGCTTACACTTAAGCATGTAAATTCTCAGCTTCTTGCGCTATTGGCCATGGCTACCTGATGCCTTGCTCCTGGGATGGACTCTCATCCCTCTGGAACCATAAGCCTGAATAAAGTCTTTTTTCTTTGAGTTGCCTTGGCCACAACAATACAGAACAACAAAAGATGAATGAATTCCTTTCCTCCTAGACCTGAATTGTAAAAGATAAAAGTCTCATCATTCAACTAAGGAATGTGAATGACTGAACAATCTAGGGGTAAAATGCTCTTATTTTCTGGGAAAGTTGCTTTGGAGCATCTCTGGATAGCTTTGAATATGTTGATAGTTCTGGTAAAGAAAAAATACTGTAGAGTGCTGTTTTATTTTTTTAATCGCATTCATTTTATTCATTCATTCATTCATTCGTTCGTTTGTTTGTTGTGCCAACTCTCCACTGCCAGGTCGTCAGCCTCAGATGTGATTCAGCAGCTATCATTATTTTAGAATAGACTGTATTTATACATAAATACATTCAGGTAGATACACCCATTCTGTTGGTTCTGTTCCTCTAGAGAACATTGACAACACGTTTCACTCCACAGCATTTGCACAACAAACTGAGCACCCAGAGGAGATGCAGGAGCACTTTCCCTACTGAGCCCATGAGTGAGCCCACACTGTCTCTCCACAGATTAACTGGGGAGAGACCTCCAGCAACTCAACTCTCAGGGCACAGGTATCATGCTACTGCTTTGGTCTATGCCCTTCAGACCTCCATCTGTACTCAGAGCTAGAGCCAGCCCATCGCCATCAGAACTCAGAACCTGCCCATAGAGAGCTGAACACCCAGGACCAATCTCCTTCTGGATCCCATGGTCCACAAACATACAAGAAAGACAAGCTCCATTCAGAGACAAAAAGAACAACTAACATCATAGATAAGAAGATAGCAAGAGGCAAGCTCAAGAATTTAAACAATATAAACCAAAACAACCTGGCAACATCAGAACCCAGCTCTCCCACCACAGCAAGCAGTGTATATCCCAACACACCAGAAAAACAAGATTTGGACTTAAAATCATGCTGATGATAGAGGGCCTCAAGAAGCACATGAATAACTCCCTTAAAGAAATACAGGAGAACACAGAAAAACAAGTACAAGCCCTTAGAGAAATACAGGAAAACACAAGCAACAAAATGAAAAATTGAACAAAACCATCCAGGATCTAAAAATGTAAATAAAAATAATAAAGTAAATAAAAAGAGGGACAACCCTGAAGATAGAAAATCTAGGAAAGAAATCAGGAGTCATAGATGGAAGGATTGCCAACAGACTACAAGAGAAAGAAGAAAGAATCTCAGGGGCAGAAGATAACATAGAAAACATTGACACAACAGGTAGATAAAATGCAAAATCAATAAGCTTCTAACCCAAAACATCCAGGAAATCCAGGACACAATGAGAAGACCAAACCTATGGATAATAGGTGTAGAAGAGAGTGAATACTCCTAACTAAAACACACAGTAAATGTCTTCGAAAAATCATAGAATAAAACTTCCCTAACCTAAAGAAAGAGATAACCATGAACATAAAAGAAGCCTACAGAACTCCAAATAGATTGGATCAGAAAAGAAATTCTGACACATAATAGTCAAAACACAAAATGTTCAAAACAAAGAAAGTATACTAAAAGCAGTAAGAAAAAAAAAAAAAAAAAAAAAAAAAAAAAAAAAAAACAAGTAGCATATAAAGGCAGACCAATCAGAATTACATCAGACTTTTCAACAGAACCTATGAAAACTAGGAGATCCTGGACAGATGTCATATAGACTCTAAGAGAACACAAATGCCAGCTGAGGTTACTATATCCAGCAAAACTCAGTTACTATAAATGGAGAAACCAAGATATTCCAGAACAAAATCAAATACACACAATATCTGTCCACAAATCTAGCCCTACAAAGGATAATAGATGAAAAACTCAAACACAAGGAGGGAAACTACACCTTAGGAAAAGCAAGATAATAAGCTTACAACAAAACCCAAAGAAGAAAGGCACACAAATTTAATTCTACCTCTAACAACAAAAATAACAGGAAACAACTGTTACCACTTCTTAATATCTCTTAACATCAATGGACTCAATCCTCCCCCAACAACTGATTATCAGACTGGATACATAAAGAGGACCCAGCATTTTGCTGCATACAGGAAAAGACAGGGACTACCTCAGAGTAAAAAGTTGGGAAAAAAACTTTCCAAGAGAATGGTTCTAAAATTAACAAAATCAGATATGAAAGGAAAAACATAACAACAGAAACTGAAGAAATTCAAGAAGTCATCAGATTCTACTACAAAAGTATATACTGAACAAAACTGGAAAATGTGGAGGAATTGCACCATTTTCTAGACAGATACCAGATACCAAAGTTAAATCATGATCAGATAAACCATCTAAACAGCCCCATAACCCATAAAGAAATAAAAGCAGTCATCAAAAGCCTCCCAACCAATAAAAGCCCAATATCAAACTATTCCCAAAAATTGAAACAGAGGGAATATTACCCAACTCATTCTTCAAATCCACAATTATACTCATTCTTAAGCCACACAAAGAACCTACGAAGAAAGAGATCTTCAGACCAATCTCCTTCATGAACATTGATAGAAAAATACTCAATAAAATTCTTGCCAACAGAATCCAAGAACACATCAAAATGATCATTCACCATGATCAAGTAGTTTTCATTTTAGGGATGCAAAAATGGTTCAATATACAGAAATCTATCAACATAATCCACTATATAAACAAACTCAAAATAAAAAAAGAAAAAAAACACACACACACACATGATCATCTCTTTAGATGCTGAGAAAGCATTTGACAAAATTCAACACCCATTCATGTTAAACATCTTAGAAAGGTCAGAAATTCAAGGCCCATACTGAAACATAGTAAAAGCAATATACAGCAAACCAGTAGCCAACATCAAACTAAATGGTGAGAAACTTGAAGCAATCCCACTAAAATCAGAAACTAGACAAGGATGCTCACTATCTCCCTACCTATTCAATATAGTATTGGAAGTACTAGCCAGAGCAATCATACAGCAAAAAGAGGTCAAAGGGATACAAATTAGAAAGGAAGAAGTCAAAATATTACTATTTGCAGATGATATGATAGTATACTTAAGTGATCCCAAGAATTCTACCAGATAACTTCTACAGCTGATAAAGAAATTGGAGAATAAAGACCCTTCACAATAGTCACATAGCATATAATATACCTTAGGGTGAAGTGAAGGAACTGTATAACAAGAACTTCAAGTCTCTGAAGAAGGAAATTGAAGACCTCAGAAGATGGAAAGATCTCCCATGCTCATGGATTGGAAGGATCAACATAGTAAAAAATGGCATCTTGACTAAAGCAGTCAACAGGTTCAATGCAATTCCATCAAAATTCCAACTCAATTTTTCATAGAGTTAGAAAGAGCAATTTGCAAGTTCACTTGGAATAATAAAAGTCCAGGATAGCAAAAACTGTTTGCAACAACATAAAAACTTCCAGGGGAATTACCATCCCTGACCTCAAGCTATATTACAGATCAATCATGATTAAAAACTGCATGGTATTGGTACAGAGAAGGGCCGGTAGATCAACTGAATAAAATTGATGACTCAGAAATGAACCCACACATCTATGGTCACTTGATCTTTGACAAAGGAACTAAACACATTCAATGGAAAAAGGACAGTCTCTTCAAAAAAAAAAAATAGTGCTGGGTCAACTGGCAGTCAGCATGCAGAAGAATGCAAAAATATCCTTTCTTATCTCCTTGTACAAATCTCAAGTCCAAGTGGATCAAAGACCTTCACATAAAACCAGGTACACTGAAACTAATAGAATAGAAAGTGGGGAAGACCTTTGAACACATAGGCACAGGGGAAATTTTCCTGAACAGAACACCAATGACTTATGCTCTAAGATCAAGAATCGACAAATGGGACCTCATGAAATTGCAAAACTTCTGTAAGGCCAAGGACACTGTCAAAAGGACAAAACAGCAACCAACAGATTGGCAAAAGATCTTTATCAATCCTACATTGATAGAGGGCTAGTATCCAAAGAACTCAAGAAGTTAAGCTCTAGAGAATCAAATATTCCTATTAAAAATGGTACAGAGATAAACAAATAATTCTCAACCAAGAAATACCAAATAACTAAGAAGCACCTAAAGAAATGTTCAACATCCCTAGTCATCAGGGAAATGCAACCTCGAGATTCCACCTCACACCAGTCAGAATGGCTAAGATCAAAATCTCAGGTGACAGTAGATGCTGGCAAGAATGTAGAGAAAGAAGAACACTACTCCACTGTTTGTGGGATTGTAAGCTGCTACAACCACTCTGGAAATCAGTCTGGTTGTTCCTCAGCAAATTGGACATAGGACCTGAGGACCCAGCTATACCACTCCTGGGCATATACCCAAAAGAAGCTTCAACATATAACAAGGACACATGCTCAGCCAAGTTAATAGCAGCCTTATTTATAATAACCAGAAGCTGGAAAGGACCCAGATGTTCTTCAACAGAAGAATGGATACAGAAATTGTGGTACATTTACACAATAGAGTACTACTCAGCTATTAAAAACAAAAACTTCGTAAAATTCTTAGGCAAATGGATGGAACTTGAAGCTATCATCCTGAGTTAGGTAACCCAGTCACAAAAGAACACTGATGGTATGTACTCACTGTTAAATGGATACTAGCCCCAAAAGCTCAAAATACCCAGGGAACAATTCACAGAAATTATGAAGCTCAAAGAGAATAAAGGCCAGAAGGTGGATGCCTCAGTCCTTCTTAGAAGGGAGAACAAAACACTCATGAGAGAAATAATGGGACCAATAGAGGAGCAGGGATTGGAGAAAAGATCACCAAAGACTACATCACCTGGGGATCCATCCCATATGCAGCCACCAAACTCACGCAAAATTGCTTATGCCAAGTAGTGTTTACTGCCAGGAATCTGATATAAATGCCTCCTCAGAGGCTCTGTCAGAACTATACTGATACAGAGGACGATGACTGCAGGTGACCATTTGACTGAATACAGGAACCCCAATGAACGAGCTTGAGAAAGGAATGAAGAAGCTGAAAGGGTCTGCAACCCCATGGGAAGAACAAAATTATTAACTACCAAATCCCACCACAGCTCCCAGGGAATAAAACACCAACCAATGAGTTTTCATGGAGAGACCCATGGCCCCAGGTGCATATGCAGCAGAGGAGAGCATTCTCTGGCATCAATGGGATGAGAGGCCTTTCATCCACTGTAGGGGAATGCCAATGTGCGGAGGTGGGAGAGGGAGTTTGGGAGAGGAAACACTTTCATGAAGGCAATTGGAGGGAGGGGGAATGGGATTGGTGTAAAGGGGATAACATCTGAAATGTAAATACAGAGAATATCCAATTTTAAAAAAGAGGAAAAATAAAAAGTAAAAATTAAAAGCAAAGATAAAAAAATTCAAAGATACCAGAAAGAAAAAAATAGCAAAAACAAATATAACTACAGTCCAGAGCTATGTTTGAGAAAGAACCCTCAAAGCCAGTGATTCTTAACCTTCCTAATGCTGCAGCCTTTCAACACAGGTCCTCATATGGTGACCCCCATATGAGTTCAACCATAAAATTATTTTTGTTACCTTACAACTGTAATTTTGCTACTGTTATGAATTATAATATAAATATCTGTATTTTCAACAACCCCTGTGAAAGGCTTGCCTGAGTCCCAGGCTGAGAACCACTGTTCTAAGCCAAGTAACCCTTGCGAGCAACTGGGAGCCCAAATAGGCCCTGATCAGTCTTCAGACCCTTTGTCTGAAGGATCTATGCTTTTAATAAATGGTCTGGTGCCTTTCACTGTGTCTTAAAAATGCAGAAAGGAAAGAATAGTCTGTTTATAATGTCTAGTCAAATTTTGTACAGTTTACAAAGGTGTTTATTTCTTGTAAATATCTTGAACCAAACAACAAGCTCAATATCTGCATCTAGAATGAGGAACAAAACTCCCACTTGAGTGCTGCCTACTAGTCTTATTATTTTAAGGAAAGAGAATGACAGGAAAGTAAAACTGAGACAATCAGAGAGATTGGCTATTAGAAATCAAACAATGGATCACTCTGGTGACAGGAAAAAAAAAAAACTGGGAGCCAACGGAACTTGTCTTTCAAATTGCAATAGGCCGTGTTAGTTCTCATAAATAAAATCAAATCACAAACTGTTCTGTTCAAGCCTTTTCCAAAGGAAAGTTGTCAGCAGGGTTTAGATTTTAAACAAACACTGGATTTGAATTCTAATATGTGATCATAAGTAACTAATGTGAACCTCTTACAAAAGGTCTCTCCCTGGGTAAATTCTTCCATTCCCCCCTTAGAATCCCAAATGAGAGCTGACTAGCTGCTTTGCTGTGGACGAACGAAGGTCTTTAAAGTACTCTTTGATCCAAAAGCCATGGTTTTATTAAACTGCCTCCTCTTCTGCTGCCCATGGAGAATATTTGCCTGATTGCTACAACCTGTTCTCCCCCAGTGTGACTTCTGTGTGTGCACCTGTTCATGAAAAGAGAAAGGGACCAATGCATTGCTCCCTAAGAGGAAAGGAGGCTGAAGGCTTAGACCGCTGCTAATAAACTCGGAGCCACAAATGGGGGAAGAGGTTTGTGAAAGCAAATCAGGAGACAGTATGACATAACATAAAACCTGGTGTGCTCTGGCTTTGAATGCATGAGAAAACAATTTAAATTAAAGGAGGAAAAGACTGTGGTAAGAATAGGGAAGTTTTTGTTTACTGGGTACTCAGGCTTGAGAACATCACCTTTACCTATGCAAATCCCTAGACTCTCTAGTCTCAGTGCCCAGCATCAGAGCAATGGGTCTTGCTGTTACATTCAATCTATCTCTCTCTCTGGAGACATGGACCCAGGGTCAACTGTTATTTTCAAGTAGTTCCTCACTAGAAAGCATCTAGTGGGACCTCTATAGAATCAAACATTTAACAAGTTGTGGTGGCATATATGAGAATCATGTCTGGCGCCTCACTGGAGACACCTAAATTGTCAGAGTCCATGGCAACAACGTAGTAGCTTAGAGAAACCAAGATACTGCAGTGGACAAAGACAGACAGGGACTCATACATTCTCTCCTTACTTAGCTGCGATAGGGAATGGTAGGTATCATTAACTTTTCTTGGAGAGATGTGAAAACTGCCTATTCACACAAGACAGAGCATCAGCACCAGATCAGGGTAACAATCCCATGCATTCTAGCTTGGTGAATCAATGAATTCAATTTCAGTTACCTAGAGAAGCATGGGCAACTTACAGGTGGCTATACCACCTAAGAAAATGTCTTTTTCCTTATGCAACGTTCCCTACCCACCCACAGCAACTGCTAAACACTTGTATATATTCAGGGAGAGTTAACTCATAGGGTGTAACTAGTAAGCTCCCTCTCTCTTTTGCCCCCCCCCCCACAACAGAACATTAATCATCCCAGTTTTGTGTGCTCTGCTGTTGGTACTCAGAGATGCTGGGTGTTCAAGATGACAGAGTTCCAAGAGGACAGGTTGAAATGGCACACTACACTGGGGGAATGGAGGGCTTTTGGCTTCCTCCTTTTCCAGCTACACAAATGGTGGGTCTCAGAAAATAAAGAATATGGTTAAGGCAGAAGCATGCTCCCTGGAGGGTTAGTGACTTGAGGCTCTTGAAACAATGTTCTTTACATACTTGTTTCACTGGGGTGGAAGAACAGATAATGTGAGGCTGACGATGAGAGGAAAGACTGATGGGGAGCTCGCAGTCTTATTCTCCTGAGCACCTCAGTGCTCTCTGTGACCTACTCAGCAAGTGATTCTTCCCTCTAAAAATTTGTTGTTCCCAAAGCTTATCCAATGATCAGCTCCAGCTAACTAACTCCTCAAACCTACATATTCTCTCCAGCCAGAGTGCAGCTCTAAGAAGACTAGGCTCTTCCTATGCCCTGTCTACAACTACTTTGTGATTGCACAGATTCGGTGCTGAAGAGCTGCCAAGCAACCTAACCCAATCTCTCCCTCTCTCTGGCTGAGCATCTAGCTATTCTCAGAGGTTCTGGCCTTTCTTTTGCCCCTAATCAACTCTCTACTCTTCTACTCTGTTTCGTCTATGTCCCTCTCCTTAGCCCTTAGATTGTTCTGGGAGCATAGAAGCCCTAATGAGTTAGAGCTGAGGTAGGAGAGGCCTCTGTTAGACTTTAGAAAAGCTAATAAGATTCCCAGGCTGGGAGAGTGGGCTGGGCCATCAATGGGTCACTTGATGTTCTATCCAAAGCAGTTGCCAGCAGCGTCTGACCCGTAGTTACTCCATCTTAGAAGGCAACAACATTCATAAATCCTTCCCTACTGGTCCTATTTCTTCCCACAAATAGTGCCCATCATGTTTTGTGATGTGATGTGATATTATGTGTATGAAATGAGACATGTATCATATGTGGAATACATGGATATATGTGTATGTTTGTTTATGTATGTATGTACATGTATGTGTGTGTATGAGAGAAAACATTCAAAGTTTTCCCTCTTTGCCACCCCATTACTCTCCCTTGTTCCTTCTACTCTACCTTTAGATCTCTTCCTCTTTTCTCTTAATCCCTCTTCCACTTTCATATTATGATAAACGTAACACACATGCATGTGTAGACATATATTTAACTCTAGATTCTACATGTAGGAGGAAACTTGATTTCTGGGCATGATGGTCTCAGTTCCATCTGTTTCCTTGTGAGAACACATCATTTTATTCTTCACTGTGGCGGGAGACAACCTTGTGTATCTGAGCCACGGGTTTTCATTCAATCATCCGTTGGTGGACAGCTGGGCTAGATAATGCTGCTACCATTATCACAAGTGATGAATACCGATGTGAAATATCCCTTTTATATGTTGTTTTAGAGTCTTTTGGTTTTATACTCAGAGGTGGTGGAGCTGGGTCATAGGTCAGATCTATTTTTAATCTCTGGAAATTTATTTTCTGATTTCCATGTATCACCACCCACAGTATAAACGTTCTTTAATTCCTACCCCTCACCAACACTTGTTATCACTTATTGTTTCTGATGATAATCACTCTGACCAGTGTTGATGGGATCTCCAATGTGGTTTTAATTTGTATTTCTCTGATAGCTAAGAACGCTGGCTATTTTTTTTTTCAGATAATTATTGACATTTTTATTTCTCGTGTTGAGAACTGCCTGCTCAATTCATCACTACATTTATCGATTAGATAATATGTGGGTTTGCTGTTTAATTTCTTTTGAGTTCTGTATAGAATTCAGATATCAATCAGAAGTAACAGCATTTCTCCCACTTGGAAGGCTTTCTCTTCTCTGGGTTGTTTCCTTTGTCGTGTAGAAGTTTTTAATTTCATGTAACTCTATTTTTCAATCCTGATGAAGCTACTTGGGGTCTTTTTCAAAAAGCCCTTGCCAGTCGGTGCCTGTCATCGGAAATGTTTGCCCGTGTTTCCTCTTGCACGGTCAGAGTTTCAGTTCTTACACACAGGTCTTTGACCCACTGGGTTTTTCACAGAGGGAGTTCTCTTGGATTCATGCTTCCTGTTTTTCATGGAACCAATTTTTATAGTCTCTTTCCCATCATATGTGTTTGACAGCTTTGTCAAAGGTTATGGTGACTGTGGCCATGTGGGTTCATTTCTGGGCTCTCCGTTCTAATTCACTCGTGCATAAATCTGGCAAATGCCAATACCAGGCTGACTTTGTGGCACTATGGCTTTGTGATTGTAATACTTCTGGTCCTGCCCTACTTAGGGAGGCTTTTTGTTATTCAAGATCTTTTGCATTTCCATACAAATTATAGGGTTTTGGTTTTCTACTTTGGGGAAGATGGCCATCCAAATTTTGGTACTAAGTGCATTGAGTTTGTTGATTGTTTCTTGACAACACAACCATCTTCACAAGATTAATTCTGATAATCTATGAGCATGGGGATCTTTGCCACCTCCTAGTGTCTTCTTCATTTAATTCCTTGGTGTTTTAAAGTTTCCTTTGTAGAGAGCCTTCACCTGTTTGGTTAGGTTTATTTTTAGAATTTGATTTTTAAGGTAATATGAATGAAAGGGTTTTTTTTTTCTTTTTAAATTAAAAGTGAATTTTTTTTCTCATACGATTTACTAATTATAGTTTCACCTTCTTCTGCTCCTCTCAATTCTTCTCCACCTCTACCCCCCTCTGGATCCACTCCCCTATCTCTCATCAGTCAAAAGAACAGGCTTCTAGGAGAATACAGCCAACCATGACAAAAGACCAAAGTTGGGGGCTGGAGAAATGGCTCAACGGCTTAAGAGCACTAGCCGCTCTTCCAGAGGTCCTGAGTTCAATTCCCAGCAACCACATGGTGGCTCACAACCATCTGTAATGGGATATAATGCCTTCTTCTGGTGTGTCTGAAGACAGTGACAGTGTACTCAAAACATAAAAATGAATAAATAAACATGTTTGAAAAAAAAAAGGACCAAAGTTGAACACGGCAACCCACAAGGAGAAAGAGTCCCAAGTGCAGGCACGATGGGGCCCCATACAAATATATTAAGCTACTAGCTGTAGTATCTATACACACAGAGAGCCCTGGTGCAGACCCTTGCAGGCCCTGTGCTTGCTGCTTCAGTCTTGTGAGCCCATATGCACCTTGTTTAGTTGGTTCAGAGGCCTGTTCTCCAGGTGTCCTCTATCCCCTCTGACTCTCACTGTGTTTTAGCCTCTTCTTTGCAGGATTCCCTGAGCTCTGAGGGGAGGGATTTTATGGGAATACAGAAGTGTGCCAACCATCCTGTACGTACAGAAAAGAGGGAGGAGTGTTACTAGAACATGGTAGACCAATGGGACATAGACTTGGACCTGTAGCCCATGGTTCTACAGGAGCCATGGAAGCAAAGCCTGCATAGACTAGAGAAAAACTGAGGAATACAAAGGGAGTTACTGCTGCTGGAGAGACAGCTTAGGGGGCAAAATACTTGCAGCACAAGCAGGAAGCAAATCTTACCAAAACATAGGGAACACAAGCATGAAAACGCCATAACAAAAACTGCTGTATCATTATTCACAAATAATATATGCCAATACAAATAAATAGCCTGGAAGTAAAGGCTATGCTGTTTAAAAGGAGGGCCTGGTGCTACTGGTTACAGCCTTAAAGATTTTAAAATTATTTTGCATCCAGTTATGCTGAGATTTCTAAGGATCTCATTTCTAATTTTTGAAGTCTACTGGTTGATTTCCCACCCCCACCCCCAAAAGTCAATAGATTTCTAGCCCCTGTTAATATTCCTACCAAGAGAGGGAGGATTCTGCACCTTCCTATTCTCACTGGAACCTGTCAAACCTACGTCATACTTTTGAGTAAAGAGCTGAACTTGGGTTTAACATAAATGTCGTCATCAAATCCTTACAGCAAAGTGCTTCTCTTGCCATCAGCACGAATGTGAGGAAAGGTAGGTTTAAACTCATGCTGTGTTAGACAAAGCCAGGAACTGCCTCTGTAATACACCCCAAGGTCAGGGGCTTCGGGCTGGCTTGTAGAAGTGTGCATTGCCTATAACAGTCTTTCCTGGTGGTTCTCAGTAAGAGAACCTCAACACCCTTGCATATGTTTGTATGGAAGATGATTCTAAGGTGGGAAAATAAAACAGTTGCTTTTGGGTGGAATGCAGCTCATAATAAGTGTGCCAGCATAAGCCAATTTATGCTGAAGTACCTTCTGAGTTCTCAGAGGAGAACAAGACGTTTCATGCCTATGTTTTAATATATTGAAATTTCTTGGGACAACAAAGTCTACTTTTTCATAATACGCAATGGCAAGGTTTTATTAACTTCAATGAAATCACGATTAAGAAAAAGTGACTCATCCTGGTTCCTCATATTCATTTCAGGTGATGGGGGGGGGGAGTCACAAATTAAAAGCCTGTTGTAGTGGTTCTAGGCAAGGACTGTGTCAAAAGAGAATGTTGTCAGATATGTACAAGGAAGGAACTTTCCCTAGCTCTCTTTCAGCCATGACTTCAAACCTAAAGTTAGTGAAGTTCTATCAGTGGACACATCTCAGACTCTTTCCTAAAAACATATTTATATAGAACTCAATTCCAATATAAAGTCGGACTCCGATCCACACAACATAGGGGAAACACAACAAAAGCAATCAGGGCAGTGGGGCTCTGAGGTGTCTCTGACTGGGCAGACCTGGAGCAAACTACCTATGAGTAAGTCCGATGTTTAGCAGCATGAGTTGGAAAGTTGGCTGGGAAGTTGTGCTGGAGCCTAGCCAAGTGCTGGTTATTAGGGAGTGGAAACTCTGAGCAAGTACACACTGACAGTGGGGTGAGGAAAGAAGTTAAAATGCAGTTCCAACACTCAGAGAACTGTACACACTTCCTTTGAATAAGTGGCAGTTACTTTGATCGACAACCTATCCGCCAAGTAACAAAAGAAATAACATGAAACAGAACACCAGGCCCGTTCTTAGTTTGAAGAAATTAATTTGACATTATTTGGGATATGATTATTTGTGGTTTTGACTTTTTAAATTACAACATAGCCTCTGAGACTTTAGGGGAAGATGGAACTGGTATGAACTTGTGTTTTGATGGGGAGTGGCCTCAAAATGAAACAGTATACTTTGTCTCCTCTACTCTCCACAACCATGTGTCCTTGAAATCCAGGTCACAGCTGGCCCTATGGACACAGCTGTTACTGGCAGCTGGTATCACTTGATCTGGCCACTGGCAGCTTGAACAGGGACTGGTGGCTCTTCTTGGTTCTTGCAGCCCCTTGCCATTTGTCTGAACAGATTTCTCTGAAAGGTCTGTGACACTCATTTTCCTCAGCATCAAAATTCCCATGCTCACAGAACTTCAAGGGTCTTTCATTCTGAACACTCATCACTGGAGGGCCAAAGACAGAATGAGGCATCGGGAGGTCTATCTTATCTCTGCACAGCACCAGGCTACTTTGATGAAGACAACTGAATAGGACAAGATGAGAAATGACAGCTCTCCTGGGTCCTCCCTGTAAAATATAGAACATCACTGTGTTCCTTATGCATCCAAGCTGCCTGAGTGATTCTTAAGCTACCCACTGCCCTTGGAGTTTGGCCTTGGGGTGGCATAGGGAAACATGGTCTTCCCTCTGTTACTGCCTCACTTTTACAGATCATTCTGGACGAAACGGGGCGGGGCTCTCCTTCTTTCTCCTGAAATGTAGTATCCCTCTGATTTTACTATGCTGGATATGTCATCTTTGCACCTCAGGAGGAGTTCTGTCATCTGTCTCATCCATGTTAGTTGCTGCAAATCTAACATAGACTTAGAAATCTCTCCCACTTGAGCTTTTTTCCGTGTTCATTATTTTCTCATCGGATAGGGTGTAACACACCCCTACACCTTATTAGGTCCCTAGACCTTAATTTAACTGGGGCCATGATATAAGTACCATTCAGGCAGATTTTGGAACCTAGTACAATACCTTGGAATCTAGGCAGAAATAACTGTCAAATTATGAGGAAATCCCAAAATGTACTAACCTTGTTTTTTTTGGGGGTTTTTTTTGTTTTGTTTTGTTTTTTTGTTTTTTTGTTTTTTTCTTGTTTTGTTTTGTTTTTGACTTCTGTAGATTCTGACTAACTGTTCTTCCCAGCTAAGGTGTGTCAAGACAGGATGTGACTTTTATGTTTAAAAGCTGACCCTAAGAAAGGCTCAGCACTGCATCAGGGTCAGGGATACCCAGTGTGGTCACCAGCAAGGCAATAAAGATTTTTCTCCTGGGTTGAATCATGTCTAAGTGGTCTGTCTTCTCTGGTGGATTCCTTACAACAAAGATATTTCATGGCTTAGCCTCAGACATAAAGGCTGCAAAGAATATTCTTTGACAGGGAGACAAGACAGATTAGTTTAATATTTGCAAAGTAGCCTCATTACAGTATAGGAAATAGAATGTATATTTACAAAGGGGAGAGGCTTGGCAGGAGAGGACAGGTTGCTGACCCATGTTGCATGTTGTAAGCTGTGATGAATGGAGCACAAAATGCAATACACACCCAGCCTATCACAGCATTTGGCTGCAAGGAGAATATCTCCAATGTCTCCTCTTGGTGGTTTCTTTGGCTTGTCCTCAGTTCCCAGGTTTATGTGTAATCTTTCATTACTGGATTATCTTAAGTGCATTTCTTTTTTTTTTAAAGTCAAACTATGAAACTAAATGGAAACACTCAGCTCAAACTTCGTAATGGACCCTTTGTGCACATAATAATTAATGCTTACTTCTTGTTCCTGTAATCCCACGCTAAACAGCCACTCTACAGCAGTTCCTAGTTGCCACACCCTAGGTTACTGCAATGCCTTTAATCTCCCCCACCCAAACCATCTTCTATCACATCCTCTCCTACTCAGATACTCACCTCTCCCCTAGACTGTTATTTGGATTTCTGTCAGTAAATCTTCTGAACAAATGTAATTCTCTGCTTCACTTATCAGGCTTCTACTCAAGGTAGGCTGACATCCGAACTGGACTTTAAGCAGCGACCACAGTCCATGCCTTCACTTACATTTGCTGCTTGCCCTGAGACTGTTAATACTGTGTCCACATTCCAATGCTGGCCTAAATCCAGCCTGCTCTTCCAGATGCATCTCAAACTCCACTCACTTTATGTTTCTCTAAGTCACTTGTCACTCAGGGCCACCCCACACTACTTCAGAACTTCAGGATATTCCAGCTTTGAATCAGAGGTAGTGCCAATAGCTGATAGTCATTGAAACCATTCAAGACACAGTGCTTGTCTGAGATAGCTCATTTGGTCTTCATTCTGTCCCTGCAAAGTGGGCTTTCTGGACATGAAGTGTTTGAACTTCCAAGTGACTGGCAGCTTTACTCAGAATTCATAGAACATCATTCAACCTCCCTAATGATGCAACCCTTTAAAACAGTCCCTCATGTTGTAGTGACCCCTAACCACAAAATCGTTTTGTTGCTACTTCATAATTATAATTTTTATACTGCTGTGAATTGTACTGTAACTATTTTGGAGCTATGGGTTTGCCAAAGAGGTCATGACCCACAGTTGAGAACTGCTGTTCTAGTGTCAAAGGACTTCCCTCTACTTCCTGCCTGAATAGGAAAGCCATACAGGGCAAGAATTGGGACCTTTGTATTCTCTGCATGCTCTTCTAAGTAAGCACACAATCCTTGAATGATGTTCTCCTGCCCTGTGTGGCCTTTCTTATAGAATCATCCTGTGGTGAACTGAATGGGAAGTAACAGGATAGGAAGAGTGGCCTTGTGAGAGTAGGTGTGGCCTTGTGAGAGTAGGTGTGCCCTTGTTAGAGTAGATGTGGCCTTGTTAGAGTAGGTGTGGCCTTGTTGAGAAAGTACATCACTATGGGGGTGGGCTTTGAAGCTCCACCCAATGAGGAAGAGACTCTCCTCCTAGTTCTGCCTTGTAACTCTTATAAGAGTTACCTTGGTTATAGTGTTTCTTCACACCAATGGAAACCCCATCTAAGACACAATCTTTTGTCAGCTTTCCAGCACCATGGGTCTCGCATTTAGGTTTGCTTACTCAACCGCATTAGTAGCTGCACTAATTCCTCTCAGGAATCTTCAGTGATTCTTAGGTGGCTAAGATGCCACCACCAAGACAGGAGGCATGGGAAGGCCTTCCATGAGACCGAACATCTCACTCAATCTGCCCACCTGCAGCATTTACCCTTTTGCAAGGCCTGGAGTGAACAATTTTCCTAATTCTCAGTCAAGACAGGAGTGTGGCCTACCAGAGGCATTCTTGGGGCCAGCTTCAGGAGAGCTGGGCTCTAGGGCGATGTGGAAAAGAGATCCCCCTAGATCTCTCACTAAACGTTCCTCAGCCCTGTGGTTTATTGAGAGAGAAAATAGCTGTCCCCTACTAGAACAGAGGAATGTGTAGTTTGGAAGTAGATATTAAACATTGGAGTTCACAGCTTCAAAGAGGATCTGCCCAAAAGGATTCCTCTGCTGGCTCCTAAATGACAAGCTATGAGCATTTATCACCGCCTTAAGAAGTGGTGGATTTGGGGAGGATGTGTGAGCACTTCGCAGGCACAGGCCTGGCAGGGAAGGCTTTGCAGGGCTGATCTGCTGTGAGAAGACTTCATCTGGAAGCCACTCCGGTGCATCCAACTCCTCCTTTTTTGTGTTTATTTCCCCTTCCCCCTGTTTTATTAGGTAAGGAGAAAAGAACAGAATACCTTCAAAATGGCCCCTGCATTTCTCACAGCTCAAACTTTCTGACATACCAAGTTCAGCTAGCAGAACCTGGAAGCCCCTTGGTCACTGTTGACATGACAGAGTCATTTAAGAGTCCCCTGAAAAGCCTTTCCAGTTCTCTCTGCTTCTTTGTGCATGGCTGCTGGTTCAGAAAACTTAACAAGAACACTGGGAAGTCCATGTTGATCTTACCATTCCTTCACTGGTGGGTGGAGCTCCTTCAAGATGGCTGAAGGTGGCTTTTGTGATGGTGACCACATACTTGCCATTCCAGACATACAGTGGGTTAAAATTAGCTCTCACAAGAAGAATAAAAATAGGCTACTCTGTCCTGGCTTGCTTATGTCTTTATACTGATTAGGAACCTCTCTTGCCTGCGTTGAGTGAGAAGATCCGCATATGCCTACAGCTGTCATCAGGATGAGGCATTCCACAAACAGTATTAACTCTTCCTGCAAGAGGGGAACCTGTCTCCATGACTAACCTGCAGGGCCAACTTCAAAGTGACTCTGGGCCTGGTCCCTTGTCTGACTGCATCCTTCTGCTCTAAAAAAGTGTGGTGCTGGAAGTTGAGATATAAAGTCAGATTAAATCAGGGATTAGGTAGGCTTTTCATCTTTAGTTAGCTTTTTATCTTTAGTTTATAAAAATACAAAGGGTGCCTTAAAATAATATCTCATCTCCAAGGACAGTAGGAAAGGGGCCGGATTCATAAGAATTTCATCCCCAATCAATTTCTTGGGAATCAGATTCTGCCCACCTTCAGTAGAAATAGCAGAGGGGCCCTTTTCCATGTCTTAGAGGGTTTTGGGATGTTCTACTGGGTACACAGTCATTCTCAGGATGTTCTGCTGGGTACACAGCCATTCTCTGGACAGAAAAAGATTCACTGACTATTCCTATAATTAGTTCCTGCTCAGTCATAACTTCTCAAAGATTGGCAGCAAAATCTTTGCTGGATACTCCCATTAGGTGATCAATACATTGCAAACCAAATGCAGATTGACTGAAACCAAGTGAAATTGCCTGCCCTCCATAGATATGGGCTTTTATTGGAATGGGTTATGAATATAATTCACACTCCATAAACGAGCACTTTAAATATGAAAGAATGAAAAGATAACAATGGAAAAGGGAGGAGCAGCATTTTTGTAACTTTTTCCTCCTAATGTCAAAAGATCAAAGGTTAAAGGGTCTCTGCTAGGGTCATCTGTGCCCTGTTCTAAGGTACTCCACATTGTGTGAAATGGTGGGTCTCTGGGCAGTGTCTTACCGTTAGACACTATCTTTGACAAGCATCCTTGACTCCATTTTGAGTGCAGACTCAGAGGTAGAATGACAGTGCCCCTTGATGGGCACATTAACAACAGCGTTTGCCCAGCACCACCCACAAGAACTGGGCTGGCCTATACACTTTCTCCAAGAGTTAAAAGGGATAAGGCCTTATAGGGAGCAGATGAAGTCCTGGGTAAATGTGTATTGTTGGTAGGAACATAGTATGTCAACACCCCCCTACCATGCCTCAGACCCATGGGAATAGCAAGACCCACCCCAGGTTAGGCTTGGAGGAATGTGAATGCCTTCCCCTGGGGAAACAGATGACTTTTAACCAAAGCAAGTGTGTGCTGAAAATATCAGCTGCAGATTCCCCACCAGAATGACTACAACCCAAGACCACCTGCCTATAGAGACTCTCTACCTACAACAGCTAAACTGATTCCTCCTCCTCCTCCTCCTCTTCTTCTTCCTCCTCCTCCTCTTCCTCCTCCTCCTCCTCTTCCTCTTCCTCCTCCTTCTTCTCCTCCTCCTCCTCCTTCTCCTCCTCCTCCTTTTCCACCTTCTACTCATTTGTACTGTGTACAATACACTCATTGAGTTTTTAGGTATCTTTTAGTATTTCTGTATCGGACTGCATGGCCCACCGAATCGCAGCTTCTGTCTGTCTGTCTGTCTGTCTGTCTGTCTGTCTGTCTATCTGTTGTTTCATGTTCTCATTCCCCATCTCCCTCGCCCCCAGTTAGGTCAGTTCCTAAGCCACAAAGCACTGCCCTATAAATTTAACAAAAAAACTGTAACCATAGGAACATACGGCATATTGAAATCACACTACAATAACCAGTTCTGAGTACTTATTGATCATATCAACTTGAAGATACAGCACACTCACTGCACAGAGACACTGCACACCTAAGACTGCGATGATGCTGTCCCTTCACACCTGCCATCTGACCACCTGGTGTTTGTGTCTGGGAACAGCAGGCAGAGCACCACTAACCCTTAGAGTCTTCGATACAACCCATTCAATACCCATCCCCTCATCCACCTGCTCCTCTGACAGGACTCAGGTCTGCTGTGCACACCTCTGGCCTTCAGACCCAGACCCCAGCTGGAGTCAGCCTGAGACTTGACTCTCCAGTACATTCTTATCTTCTGATGTTATTCCCACTCAGACTCTTGCATTCCAACCAGCCTTTCTTCCTGCCTCTCAAGCCCCATTCTGTAGCCTACATGCATATACACGGGTAGATGCATTTACTTCATGGTTTGTAGTGTATAGTCTGAGAGCTATAACAACAGTAATTAAGATTGGAATAAAAGAACCTGTGTTTGCCTCAGCCAACTCTCAGAACAAACTGCGGCCAATGAAACTGACATAACTTGGGGATTTGTTGTTTCCCTATCAAATCTGACAGTGTGGAAAGATACAGACATATTCATATGTTTCTGACATATTTACAGAATTTTGTTTCATTCCCCATGATTACCTCAAAGTAAAGATCCTCCTGCCCCAGCCTTCTGAGTGAGATTATTCCAGGCACACACAAGCGCACCCACCTCAAAATATTGCTTCTTGTTTTGAATGATTTCCCTTTTCATTTTTGATAGTGATTTTCCTTGAATAATGAGATTCACTTTGGTTCTTTACCAATTCAAGTACATTATTAGCTCATTTGACACTTGGAGCCTGTGGGGCTTGGGGGTGAGGGACACCACATAGCAGGTAAGAGAACTGAGCCCCTGGGAGGTGGCTTTAGCACACAGTCAAGTTAGTAAGCATTGTTTAGTAAGCAAGTTAGTAAGTTAGCTTCAACAGCATAGCCAACACACATGCTCTCATTTTATAAATAAGAAATTTAGTTGCTAAGTAATTTAATGACTAACCCTTGGCCATATGTCTAAGTATATTAATTATACTTCAATACATACTTTCGGATCCTCCAACACACACACACACACACACAGAGACATTAATGTTTATCCTACTGTATAGGCTGTTACTTTACAGATAAAAATAGTAAAACATGATATAGCCAATGTTACCAGCACTAAAAATGTCTAAGGGAATTTCGGGAGTCAGGTTCTGCTGCAACTTCCTTGGGAGGAGGGAAGGATAAGGCCCGCTGAATTAAAGAATATGTTTGATTCATTCTGGACTGAGTGACGTTGGCCTTTCGCCCATGAGTTAGCAGGGTACGTATTTGTCTTCAGTAATCCTTTTACCCAAAGTCTCACAGTGATTAAGCACCAAGCAAATCCAGACACAGGTAAGATCTGCTAGCACTCAGATGTGGGAAGCCTAGATATCCCCAGCACAGGGAAGCCACACAGAGCACCCGACCATTGGAGCACCTGACCACATAAACGGTCTATTTTTATCAGTGTATTTTTATTTCTGCCTTCATTTTCTTTTCCTGTTCCTTGCCTTTGCAATGCTAGGTGTAGGCAGAAAATGTAGATATTTATCCAGAAATTGGTATTTTACTACTGATGAGCTGATACAAACAATGTAACTGGGACCATTATAATGTTAAGTGAGTTTTGAACAAATAGAGTCAGAAATCCAATTATCTTTCCACAGGAAGCTTTTGTGTGCAGCCATTGTTAAATAAAGGAGGGAAGCCAGAGGGAGAGTTAGAATAGCAATTTCTTCTGCCTGTAAAGGGACATCAGAGAATTTTTCTCTGCACATTACATTAATCCATTCATAATGGCCACCCCTTGCTGTCAGCCAACCAAGGTCATTTTTAACTCCTGCTATACATTGGTTACTGGAGGTTTCCTTTTGGGAGAGGAGCTGAAAGTCAGGAACATACAACATGAAACATGAAAGACCGAACACAGGCAGTGCATACAAAGCTAACTTCCAAAACCAAGCTCCAGCAGCCCTCCCCCAGGACCCCAGGTTGGGACCCTCAGGGTTTACTAGAGATGAGAAATGGCAGAACTTGCTGCACTGGTCCCAAGCTGACCTTTAGCTGGCCTTAGACCTCTCAAAGTTTTAGAGGTGCCACCATTACATTGGGATCTGGCTCAAAACTTCAAATTCTCACTAATGGATTTGTGGTGGGATCTGAGAATTTTACCTTTCCTAAATGGTAGCAGGAGGTGCCCACACTTGGAACAGCAAGAGTCTCAACCTTTGCTCTCCTTGGTTTGCCAAGTCTTCTACTTGGTTTGCAAGAACAGCCATGACCATTCCAGTCAGAAGGAAGCTTAGAAATGCCTGCCCTTTGAAGAGCAAGTGCTAGCTGTGTAACCTCTTTGTGACCTTTTCCTTTCAAAGCTGGTTGTGAGTGCTAAACAAAAGTGTGTTTACACTGGTGCTGTGTTTGTTCTACCAACACTAAGTCCAATCCTCTGGCTTCCTGCTTTCATTTTACAAATGTGAAGTCATTCTAACTTGAAGAATCCAACTCAGTGTGGCAGTTTGGCTACAGCCTATGCTTAACCAGAAACCTGATCTCCTGAGAACCTGTAGGCCACTTACTTAATTACCTCATAGTCCATTACTAACTGGGAAGTTCACCCCAGCATTCACCCAACCTCCTTCCCTGACCTAGCCTCTGAAACCCACAGGACACCGGTAGCTTAAACCATACAGCCAAATATTTCTGCTATGGCTGGTTCTGACGGGTCAAGCCTTCTTCCATCAATTATGAAGATTACCCAGATAATTGATGTAATTGGCGACACAGAGTATCTGAGTGAAGCCAGCCAGAATGGATTAAGTCTCCCCAGTACAGCATGAGATTCCTGGAGTTCTCAAGGGAAAAACATTTCCTCCCCCGTGGAAAATTATATACAGCCCAGGGGAACCTTTGATCTGGTTCACGAATAACACTAGACATGGTGACCTAGCCCCTAAGGACAAAGTTCCAGTCAAAATGTTGGACACACATAGCCATCCCTCCTTTTTAGTCATATTTTATAGAAACTCTCGATAGAGGTTTTAATGTCCACATTTGACTGTGATGTCTTTAGGCAGGTCAAAAAGCAGATCAAAAAATTTTTTTAAAAAAAATGCTCTCCTGAGGTGCTTTGCAAATGGGTATTAGCCACAGGCTGTTCCAGCTCAAGGGGGAAAGAGAAGCACCAACCCCCATCTTTTCTCTGCAGAACAAAATGACTTCTCTCTACAGCAGTCTGAGATATGAATAGCTGAACTGGAAAAATATTAGCTGTCTGTCTACTGCCGCTGCATAATACAAAATATATATCATTCCAGCATCTGCCCTGTGAAGACCCTCACAAACAGTAGCAGTGGCTGGCAGAGCATCTCTGTGGTGGTACAAATGGTCCTTACTGGTGCAATCAGAGTGGACAATACTGCGTGGACAGCCCATTACAATTACGATGTTAGTGTTAGTATGCACGCAAAGACTCAAACCTTCCTAACAAGGCAGCCCGCATCCTTTTAGTACAAGCAGGATATTTCTTACATTTCTATACATACTGAAGCCATTTTAACAACCTGTGGCCCAGGAAGTGGAGCTGCCTAAGGAAAGAACAGAAAGCCGGCAGGGTTGATGCAAATGTGAAACTCCATGTTCTGGACAGCTTCAAAGTGGGGAATCTGAAAATAAGACGGGCCTGGAGACGGAACACAAAGCATTTTCCTTTTAAGTGGCTGTTGACATTCTAATCTGAGCTGAGGCAGAAGAAGGAACAAAGCAAGAGCATGCTCATCTGTTTGTGGGTACTTTCTACGATGCCTTAGCTTCATGTGGACTTTCAGCCAAATCACAGCCACCTACAATGTCACTGGAACCCTCCACGTGTTGGGCTCATATATTTTTCTCGTCCTCTGTTATAGATTTAGTTACATCCCCAGCTCTCCACCAAAATTGAAAGTGCCAAAGTACCCCAAGTAGCTCAGAATGTGACCTTGTTTGAAAACAGAGCCGCCACATGGCAGCTACCCATCCCATGGGTGATCGACAGCCAACGTGCAGGCACACTGAAGTGTGGTGCGCTCTGCTTCTAGTACGGCGTAAATCCTCATTGAGAGGATGAGCAAAGCGTGAGGCACATACAGAGGCCATCGTTTAAAAACAGGGGTAGAGCGTGAAGTGATGGGGTGGTCAGCCATCACTGGGTCTCACAGGAGCTAGGAGAGAAATGAGGAACTGTGCTAGCTCAAGAGGAACCTTCACTTCTACTGCCCAGACCCCCCACCTTGACAATGCTGAGGGCAGACACTTCCGAGTTTTGATGATACCATGTTGTGGTACATTTGTGTGTGTGTTTAAAACAGTATCCCTAGGGATACGATATCCACTTTATAAGACTCTCCGCACTTCTATTCTTTATGTCAGATTGAAGCCCCTACATATGAGAATGAATATGGGGTGCAAGGAAATAAATGAGCTTGAAAATGGAAAATGTTTCCAGCCTCGGAGAGACTTTAGACAGAGCCAATATTTTGCTGGAGATGTGCCACAGTTATTAAAGAACATACAGAAGACCTTGGGGTCTCCTTGACTGCCTATCTGGTACCTGTCAAGCATAAAAAAAAAAAAGGAGGAGGAATTCTGCCTGCACCTCCTTAAACTATTCACTATTCTTTCATTCATTCAATGAATATTTATCTTCTGCCCAGGGACAGGACACTGGCATGTTGAAGACTTCAAAATAACTGGCCTTATCTTCCTTTGCCTTTCCATAAGCATTTATATTCACAGTAACAGTGTCAAAAATCTATAGTTGATTGATTTTGAAGTTGTGTGTTTCTCTACCACTTCCTGGCACCCGCTTATGAACAGAAAAGCTGGCAACTCTTCTGCTCAGCCTTCACATATGATGGGACCTTGGCAATAGCTGGTGCTGGAACATAGCGTTTACCTGGTGGGGTACATCTCAACAACTGCTTTTAGTGTCAAGTAAGAACTCCTTGGGGTCTGCCCATCTCATTCCTGGAGTATAAATGGTGGGGTTGAAATGTTTGGCATCTATCATCAGTAGATGGATTAGTTACACTCTTCTGGTTATAAGACACCATAATACCCCAAACTTTGTTCAGGGAACCTCTAATGGGCAGCCAGACCATAGCCTGTGCCCACTGATGTCTGACGGATGAGCCATAAAGAGCCTACAAACTGGGGCAAAGTCCTCTGATTAGAACAGGCACAAGAGAGAATCACTGGATGCTGGTCAACAACTAAAACTCAGAACATCAAGGTCCTCCTCTCCCTAAATCAGGCCTTCAGTTTCACTATATCTCTATGCATCTTCTAACTTTTCTTGTGCTGTCTCTGAAAGTAGCAGTCTTCTGACAAAAGCTGATCAGACAAAGACATCACTAGGCCAGCACCCTTTCTCCATATCTTCCCATCACATGTTCCTGGTCACCCACTGATTCCATACAGAGCCAGAAGAGGGGTCCCTGTGAAAGCACTGGCAACTCCAGGCTTCCAGTGTGCACAGTGTTAGCTGGTAGAGGACTGTCCCTGTGCAGAATGGAGCTTCCCAAGAGTAACTGAACAGTGCAGATCTCCCTCCAGTGACCATAGTTTGAGATGTCCAGCGGGTGGAAAGAAAATCTCGAGACTGGTTTGAACAAGCTTTTCTTTAGAGAAAGGCAGAATTGGATAGTGCCCTGTGGCACAGGAGCAGATGTGAGGCACTGTCAGGTCCCCCCACCCTCACCTGTCACTGTGAACTTTTCAACATTGTTTATAAGCATTAGGCTCGTGATAAATCTGTTTTCTCTAGAAAGGAAAGAACTTCTAGCTCAGCTTCCAAATCTCTCCTTTGTGAGCCTTGCCACTCACTAAGCCTGTTCCAGTCTCTCTGAGCCCTGCGGTTGCTTACACAATGCTGCTTTGGGGAGTACACACAGGCTCTTGCAGCCAGGCATCTTTGAATGGGCTGACCCCTGCTGGACACCTTCCTTCCTTCTCTCTTGAAAGCATCTGAGCTGAAGCCACGCTGTCCCTTAAGGTTGATGGAGGACACTGGCTTCTGGGCTGGGACTGCCTGCCCATCAGCCAGACCACTTCTCCATGGCGGACAGACCTGGCCAAGGTAGAGCAGCTCTGACTAAAGACTGCAATCGGAGACTCCGGTCAAGTTTCTACATTGCTGCAGTGATTTTTTTCTTCCTTCATAAGGCACAATGTGCGTCTAGACTTGAAAAGCATCTATTTCAGGGTCTTAAACTTATCCCAGTCACTGGGTCCCCTGGGCCAAGAACTGCTGCATGGCAGGGTCTGTGTTGGCTTGGGCAAATCCTGGAGGAAAGAAAGGCAGCCCCTGCACTCTCTGCCTTTTCTACTTGAATCATTGGCTGCCTTGGGCTGCTTTCTGCAGCTCTTCCTGCGTTCAGGACAGTGCACTGCTAGTTACAGGTTGGGATAAAGCAACAAAGGGGTTTGATTGGATCCTGGTGAAACTACATTTTGAAAGAGAACCTCGGGGTGAGATTAAGGCTAATATCCAGTGAACTCACCCTAGTGGTGGCATTTTGATCCCTTGAACAGGCTCATGAGGAAGCTACTTCAAAAAGGATGCTTCCAAGTTCTCTTAGATGATGCTGTATACACAGGGAAGCTGTCTGCAGGCGGCTTCTGTATAGAGCAAGCCTACTCTTGCAGCCACCTCACCCAGAACTTGCCCTTGGTGGGGAATATCTGCCAGATAGCCACGCCCAGCTTTTGCTCTTCTTTTTTTAGAAGGAAAAAAAAAGGTGTTGTGAGCACCGGACTGCTCATTGCAGATCTGTATACTGGGTCTGTAGTTCAGCATACTATACCTATGCCACATGTCCCTTTGGGAGTCACATCAAAGGGCTGTGTCTTATCCCAACTTCCCTCCCAGGGAGCTCTGCTAAAGTAAGGAGGAAGGTGAGGGCTCTGGGATAAGTAGCTGCAGAGGCCAGAATAGACTTGTCCCCACTGTGGCCGAGGATAAGAAGAGTAGGCTCCGTATTGGATAAGCTATACTCTTCCACATAGGCCAAGACATACGTAAATGGTGAGCATCTTCAGGCAAGAAATCGGTCTCACAGCCCTCCCACCATCCCTTTCCCCCTTCCCTTCTCCACAGTGCTGCAGGCATGATTTCATAGAGAGCGCTGAAATTTAAGTTCTAAGCACCAGAGGTTGCCTCCACTTGCTGTCCTAAATGACCTCTGCTTGCTGGAGGTAATTATATGGCAGGCTTTGGGAGCTTAGTGATGGGAGGCTGATACTGGAAAATACCGAAAAGAATGTGCTGTTCCTCCTAGAAGCCTGTTAGGACAGGAGCTTGAAGTGATGAGAAAAGTTGGGAAACTACTATGGTATGCTCACCCCCTGCTCTAACTCGGGGTTTCTCTGTGGCTCTTCACAAAGCAATGTGTGTTGTCTGTCCAATACAAAGGACACTGCTATCAGTAACTCAAAACGGGTTGAGAACTTTCTCCACCAACTTAGCATTCAAGGATTCCCAAAGCCTGCCTTCATGTGGTCCATAAGCCACTTTTGCATAGAGCCCTCTCTCTTCCTAGGCATGAGCATCCTAGCGCAGTCCCGTGTTCCGGGAATCTCACAGCCCCAATGGCAGTCTGTGAGTCATGCATCCTGCCAGGCCTAGTTTCACCCCTTCACGGCTCTTGCTGTGTCCCACCTGCTAAGGAAACCTCTCTCCTTCCCCAGGGACTGTTCTCAATAGCTACCCCGTTCAGTGTCGTGTAGTTCCTAAAACTGTTGCTTATAGTTTTACATCCTTCAGTTGAAAGGAAGCATTTTCATGAGCCATGGAACTCTAAGTTTAAAGAAGTCAATGTGGGGAAAGTGATACAGTCCAGTGGTGGGGCATTTGCTAAAATTCTCAAGGCTCTAGACTTGATTCCCCAGTACCATGTAATTTTATGATAAGAACAGAGCCAAAGAGATGGCTCAGAGGAGAAAGGCACCTTCCACCAAGCCACACTACCTGAGGTTCATTCTTGGGGTTTACATGGTGGAAGGAGAGAATCAACTCTGACCTTCACACTCATACCATCACACTTGGGCACATGTGTACACACATGCACACAACAAAATGCATTGTCTTCTCCAAGCCAATGATTCTGTTTGCCTGTCCCATATTATCATAGCTTCCGCATGGACACCTTGGCACCTGTGCTTTCCTGGGCACTGTGTGGCTTCCAGTATCATTCTTAAGAAGTGCCCGTAGAGCCAGGCAGAGTGGCACACGTCTTTAACCCCAGAACTTGAAAGACAGAAGCAGAGGCAGGTGGATCTTTGTGGGTTGAAAGCCAACCTGGTCTATGTAGAGAGTTCCAGAACTGCGCACAAAATGAACTACAAACCTATGTACCAGAAGGTGGCATCTTTGGCTGGTGTAGCTGGGATTTGTGCAAGTTCTACAAATAAGAGCTCATGTAGGCGATCACTCGGTTTAAAATGGAACTGACCAGAAAGAGGACCAAGTGTGTCAAAGCCACAGCCTTGAATCAGCACTATGTGTCTGTCTCTCAAGACCTCCTTTGGAAAGAGCTGCCTCCCACATCTCTAGCCTGCTTCTAGGGCCTCATCATCTCTGAGGGTTTTTTGGCCTCTGTTTTAACGGACAAACTAAGAAAAAAGAAACCTCATGGCGAAGAGGAAGGCTAGCAAGAAGAGATGCTCCTCCCTGTACCCCGTCTCCATGTGTCTCAAAATGGCTGGTACTGAAGGCCAGTCTCCTTTGGTTCCTGAGGCTTTCCCTATAGCCAGTGAAGTTGGAGATTATGTTGTATCAAATAAACTTTAAAGAAAACAAACAAACAAACAAAACAAACATGTAGCATCTCTCTTTTCAGTCCCTTTTATTGATTATTTGGGAATCTCACATCATGCAACCCAGTCCTCCCCCCATCCCTTCCAGTCCTCTCCCGTCTGCCGTTCATCCTCTGTGACTCCCCTCCCGCCCCAAAAAAGAAATTGGGGGAAAAACAGAAACAATGGAAGAAAGTCCATCTTGTGCTGCCTATTCATTCACAGGAGCATTGTCACATCCCTGGTGGCCAGCTCCTCGCCTAGGGAAGATGAGTCTTTCTCCACCTGCACCCCTGCCAGAAGCCATAGTCTGAGCAGAGACATGGGGCTGCCATCTCCTGGGAGGGGCAGGGCCAGCTCCTCCATGCCATGCACATCAACATGGCTTCAGGTGGCAACCAAGACCATGCTTAGACTTCAATGGTAATGTGGGCCACAGACGTCAACATGGCCCCACCAAGACCGTGCACATCTGCCTGGGCTTCAGCATGGCCCCTGCCTATATCAGGATCAGTAACTCAGTCAGAGGCTACATGGCCCAAGGCTCAAGTGGCTACATCTACCACTCACATCAGCACCCCACCCCTGGGATAGCAAAGCCCAAGGATATCACCAAGGTTCCAGTCAATGGCACTGACTACATACACCCACTATTGCTGAAGATGACACTTTACCTGTAACACTGAAAACGGAGAAGTTAGCTGGTGCCCAGATAGAAGCTTCACCCCTACTGCCTTGTGTTTCTGATGCTCAAAAGTTCAGGACACAAAGGCTGTAAGAGTCAAAGGCAATAGATAACTCCAAGGACACAAGACTGATGCACATATAAATTTATATAGACTGTGGCACACACATGACTTCCTCGGGTTCAAGCCACATGCAGTCCCAGTACTGAGAGGATACAGGCCTGAGTACCACTCCTAACCAAAATCCACTGCAACTGAAACCCACTGTCAAAGAGAAATCAGTTCACTCTAGTGGAGTTTTACTAGGTAAACCTCCCACATTTCAGTGCAGGGCCCTTGCCCAGGAGTATAATAAAAACAAACAAACAAATAATGAATATTCTCTCTGTGGACTTTTCCCTAGTTTTGCATTTTTTGTCTTATTCATCTTTCGATGGTTTGTTTTGATTTTTATTTTGTGTTATTTGTGTGGTGGGGAATTTTTGTTTCTTGTTTTGTAGTTTTTTTTAAAGACATGCATACAGAGAGAGAGACAGACAGACACACAGAGATAGACAGACACACAGAGAAAGAGCACATAAAGTTGGATGGCTGCAGAGGTGGGGGAGAATCTGAAAGGGGTTGGGGGAGGGGAAATAATCACAATATCTTATATGAAAAATTTTAATTAAACAAAACATTTTTGAGATCTTGGAATGACTCTGACTATGGCAAACCTTCCTGAGGATTTACCTACTATCTAATTGATTATGACAGTGTCTATCTTTACCCCTATGTTGCCTTCTCTCGAGGAAAAGCCCAGCCCAGTGTGTAAGCAGGTCCTAGCTTACACATACATTCTGAAGGAGTTGTCAGCTATGACCCTTCCTTTCCCTCTCACTGCTGTTACTATTTGGACAGTAAGTGTCATAGTCACTCTCAGTGTGCTTCTAGTCTCTGACTCACTCAGATGGCGTTCACTATGTCATCTTGTGAGTCTAATGTCTACACTGTAGCCAGTCAGAATTTGAGCTCAGTACCTAGAAATGAGGCATTGCAGCCAGGCATTCGGTGTGATATTTAGAGTTTTGAAGGTGGGCTTGAGAGATGGGTCAGTGGTTAAGAGCACTGGCTGCTTTTCCAGAGGACTTGGGTTTAATTCCCAGCACCCACATGGGGGCTCACACCAGTTACAATGGATCCCATTACTTCCTTGAATGGTGCATATACGCGGTGCACAGATAAACATATTGGCTAAACACCCATACACTTAAAATGAATAAATGTTAAAATAAAATGACAAAGATTCTGAAAATTACATTACCAGTCAGCACAGCTTCCACTTCTAAGGAAGCATCACTGTTAAATAATTCACTGTTGCTCCAAAGTCTAAGTACAAGAAAATTAATTGTGTTTGATCTTAGAATGGCATACTTAGTTTAAATTAAGTATGCAATTTAATGTTACTAAACATTAGTTATTACTTGTTTTAGGCTTGAATTCCTCTTCTTTAAAGCAGAATCTTCTCAGATGTCTCATAATAAGATTCCTGGTTACAGAAAGGGGAGTTTTCTAGGGGGAGGAGGGAGAGGTTCTGGGAAAGAACACACATTCATGCAAAGCAATAAAAGTAACAATAACTGTGGTGGTTTGAATAGGAATGGTCCCCATAGACTCGTGTATTTGAATGCTTGTCCTATAGGAAGTGGCACTATTGGGAGGTATGGTCTTGTACACGTAGAACCTCTTGAAGGAAGTGTGTCACGGTGGAAGTGGACTTCGAGGTCTCAGATGCTTAAGCCGAGGTTCAGTGGCTCACAGTGCTACCTTCAGCTCCTTCTCCAGCGCCATGTCTGCCTGCTGAGCTGGGGAGTGCAATTCAGTGGATCCAAGTCAGCAAAACATGCCCACGAAGGTAAGGCTTCTGCTTTGTGTGTGTGAGATATGGTTTTACTTGCGAAGTCATTAAGTTAACCTCTTGCTTTGCTGAGACCTGATACCTTTTATAGTAAGCATGCTCAGAGGTGAAGCCTCTGTGTGTCCAGTTCTAGGAAGCTTAAATCCCTGAGCTGTGGACACAGCAATGGAAAACAGTCTTGCTCATGAGCTTCACATAACATCAGAGAGAAGCTTCTCACATGCTAGGGTCTAGACACGTATCCTGTTTCATAAGGAGCCCCAGCCTTGTTCAGAGCAAGGTGATTCTTCGCATTAGCATCCTAACAGTGCCTCGTTCCCATTAGCACACTAGCATGTCAGATGGGTGGGGTGCTGAGCAGTTGCCTCCTTGGACCCTGGGAGAATCCTAGCTGAAGAAGGCATTCTCAAAGCCCTGGTGACGCTGTGGCCATTCAGAACTTCGTCCCCTCTTTCTCTTCCTCATCTCCTGCTCCTGACTACAGAATGAAAGAATAAGACATTTTACTAGATGTTTATGTTTTAATGACCAGATTTCACCTGTTGGTTCTCCAAAAAGTCAAACTTCTGGAACGCTTTTGAAATGCTTCCTTTGAGTGACATCTTTCATCTTAGTGACCTTTTCTCTGAATCTACTATGGATGTCTCGCTAAATTTCTCCATCTAGACTATAAGATTGGATGGAAATTTAGGTTTGAAGTCCCTCCAATTAGATAATTTTCTTTTCTGTCCTTTCAAAATTAATGCATACCTTTAAAACTAATGACATTTATATTGAATAGCTAAACTAATGGTTAGCTGCAAAACTTTTCAATTTTATGCAGAAGGCTGCCACCTCGTGGCCGCTATGAAAACTGCTACGAAGACACCCCATCACTCATTGGTTTTGGGACTCTGGCCTATTAAATTAATAAATTCCAATATTATATTTTTTGAAAATGTATTTTACATCTCCTCCTTCTCTTCCACAGATAAACTTATATAGATTTTTTTCAAGTCTCAGTAAATACACCCTATTCCGTGTGGGGCCAGGGTAGCTAGTCACACTAGGAGCTCAGTTGTCTTACTCATTCCTATAATTTCCCCTATACTGTAAAACATGAACTGCATAGACTGCTTCTATTGGAGTTCCTGGGGAAGATATTAAAATGGAAGATTTCTAGGGTTCTCTCCAAGACTTGAAAAAATGGAGTCTCTGAAGAGAGAGACCCCGAGGTTGACATTTTAAACAATCCCCCAGGTCATTTATGACTCACATTAGCGTCCTGAAAGTGCTGCATTCTCATCTACCAGGGGAATACAGCAGAGTCCTCATGCTGAGTGCGTTGAACAGGGAGCGGTTGCCCCCTGGATCCTGGAAGGGAGAAAGTCCGAGCTGGATAAGGCATTCTCAAAACTACTGTGAACCCTGCCTCAACAAGGGGACACAGTGACAGACCATGGTGACCCACTGCCTCATGAACAATAAGTCATGCTCTACCAAGAGAATATCCACTAGCTAAAGAAAACTTGTCCTACACAGGAAGCAGAAGATGGCACGCAGAGCCAGAAGGACAGGCAAGCCCCGCTCCCATTCTGGCCAGTTCCCACCTCCTTTCTGACTCTCTGCCGTAGAAACTGCAGTCTTATAGTCACGGTCAAGAGCTAGTGCCCAGGTCTGTTTGGGAAGCGGACGGGATGGGGGAAGAGGCCTGGCTTCCAGTCTGCCTTCCTGCTGACCTATGTGGATGTGCCCAGAATGTCAGCAAAGCCCTGTGGTCCATACGTAGCCCCAAGTCTTAAGTTTTGTCATTTAAACTTGACTTTAGCTAGAGAAAAGGTCGTGACCTCCCAAATCCTGTGTTCTAAACCCGTCATTGCAGTCTATCGGCAACTCTTGGATGTCACAATAAGAAATGAGATCTTTGCCTCATATTTGGGTAAAATAAAACCCCGCTGGGTGGAAAGACCTCTGTTCTCCTCCTCCACAGGCCTGTGACCTCACCCCACAATCCCCATCCAACTCCACTGCTCTGCAGAGACTCCAGCTTACTGGTTATCACACACTCCACCCTATCTGAACCAGGCCCTGGTTTCTGGACTTTCTCCTATTCAAACACCCATTCTGAAGAGTACTTCGGTGGTTATGAGAGTGTCTAGACTGAGGCTTTACCCGGAGTATTCTTCTTGTTCCTCTAAGGCCACTGACCCAAAGTGTGGCTGCACTGTGAGTACATCAACCCTGCACACATCACACTCAGCTCTTAACAAGCGACTGTAGAACGATCTTGTCTGTCTGTGTGGTCTTAGACACAACACCTGTCATCTACTACCTAATGAATATTTAGAACATGGTTCCTTGATTGAATGACATTGACACTAGCAATGAAAGACCCTGACTTCTCCAGAACAGGACTTTAGTAAAGGCAAGTACTATGTCATAAAACATCCAGATATAAAGCGGCAATATAAAAGTTATATACACACACTCTCTCTCATACACACACCACGAACACACACACACACCATGCACACACAAGTACACACACACCATGAACAAACAAATATATACACACACCATGCATACACAAATACACACACACCATGCACACACAAACACACACATCAATGCACACACACACACATCCATTTACACACACACATACACACACCATACATGCACACACACCATGCATACACAAACACACACATACATTATGCATGCATATACCACATAAACACACACACACACACCACACACACACACACACACACACACCACACAAGCACACACACATCATGCACACACAAACACACATACCACACACACACCATGCACATACAAACACACACACATACCACGCACACACACAAGCACACACACACACCACACAAGCACACACAGAATTCTTTACTGCACATAGTAGGCTAGTCATTTAGAAGTCACTCATCTAAGAACAGCTGTCATTGACCCCATCCAAAGCATTAACTATCATTGTGGTTTGACTTCCGTTTTTTGGAATGTGGAGAACAGACCATTTGTCGGCAGATAGTGGGACTGTTTATGGAGACCAGTATGTTTTCTAGTTATTTGAAATGCTAATTATTGAATCTTGTCTACTTTAGTTATGTTTAAAACAGGCAAATATCCTCCACAGAGATTTATAACTGTTTATAATGTTTATTCGCTATGGGCATCAGTCTGTTTCCCATGTTGTCCGTGACTATGCGCACATCCTTTCTTCTTTTTTCCTTTATTCACTTTACATTCTGATTGCTGCCCCACAGTCCTTCCCCCCTTCGTCCTTCCCCCTCCCCTTGTCCTTGCCCCCACCCTGGCATATCAAATATCTTCAGGGCTAGGGGCTTCCTCTCCCACTGAGGCCAGACAAGGCAGCCCAACCAGGAGGACATATCCCACGTACAGGCAACAGTTTTGGGGACGGCCCCTGATGCAGTTGTTCAGGACCCACATGAAGACCAAGCTGCGCATGTGCTACACATGTGAGGAAGTGGGGGAGGGTTCTAGGTCTAGTCTAATACTTACATCCTTTTACATCCTCCCTTCTCTCTCTGAGACTGAAGATGCCACTCTGTAAGAGTTAGTGGGAAATGCTTGATCAAAGAAAACTGAAACGCTGGCTTCTCTAAAGGCGAAAGCTAACAAATGCATTAAAACTTCTCCGTGCAAATTACAGGCAGAGTGGGAAGACAATCCCCCAGTCCAAAAAGAAAACAGCACTAGAACTCCAAGCACACGGGACAGTGGGCACATGTGTCTTTTGTCCTTTCTCCTCTGCTCGAATGAGAGCCAGGCATTAGACTTCCTGGCTTAGCCATGGCAGTGGTTCCAGCCTGTCTGTCTGTCTCCTCTTTGACAAGGATCCTGTGCAGTCTGTAATTCTGGATTACTAGACTGCCAAAAATATCCATAGCTCTTCCTAGTTAAAAATGCTTTTGTCATTTTTTTTATCCTTGACATGCTTAATTTTTTTCTTATGTAGCCCAAACTGTCCTTGAACTTGCTATGTAGCTGGGTCTAACCTTGAACTTCTAAATCTCTGACTTGACTTGCACTTCCAGAATGTAGGATTACGGGTGTATGCCAGCACGGCAGCTACACTGTATCTCTCAGAAGCAAAACATACAGTTCCATTTTCTCTTTTGCTCCTGACTTTCCTGGACTTAAGAATCGTTCACCTGTAGTCACTTATCTATCAAAAATGAGGGAAAAAATAATAGGTAATAGTTTCGTCATAGAGAATGCCTCGCTTATGTTCAAAGCCCCAGACTCAGCATAGATTGCAAAAACCAAAGCCAAAGAGCCTGGGAATCCACAGGAGACATACTTACCCACTTTATATCACCAGTCCCTAACCCACCAGGGACTGTGTCCAGCTTCCTGACCATTGAGCAGTTCAAGTGCTTGCCTGCTGTAACTATTCTTGATCCCGTGCATGGCTGCCTGAACCTGGAGCCTGCCATTCCAGCTCCAGTAGACTTCTCCAGCTAGCCAAGGTTATCCCCTGCAGCAAAGCGAGCAGAGGTTGCCAGTGCTAGACTCTCCGGGGTCTTTGAAACTCATACACTCCTAAAGTATTCCAAGGAAGCTGGGTATGGTGACTCATGTTTTTAATTCCAGCACTTGGGAGACAGATGCAGGCCGATTTCAGTGAGAACAAGGCCAGCCTCATCCACATATCAAGTCCCAGGCCAAATCAAGTGACATAGTGATGTGAGATCTGAAAATTACATCCCCAGGATCCGGAGAGAGATCAGTATCTCCATTTCTGCTCCTCCTCTTCAACAAGGAAGCCGGGGTGCCGGCTATACACAGCTGTCTAGAGTGTGAGCATGCGTGTGAGTGTGAGAGCACACCGGCACCGGCAGAGTTAGTTGTGACAGGGAGTGGTACTCTATACAGAGCTCCCTCCTGAACCCTGACCACAGGCTCACAGTAGCCCTTCGAGAGCAATGGTGAGTCTCACTCAGCAAAGGAAGCAGGTGGAGTCCTGACTTGAGTTCCTGCAAACACTCAGAAATCCTTCTCTTCAACAGAAGGGAATGTCTGCGAGCTCTCCAGCAAGTACTTAACTAGTTTGACACAACAAGTACTAGTTATTGCATGAGTGTGTTAATAGAACAAGTCCAGGCCTTTGAAGTGAGTAGAATTCCTAATTGACAGTCTCGCGGGCCTTCATGTTACCAGGCAGGAACAAGCTCCTGCACGCACTTGTATATTATAAGGAAGCTGGGCATTTTGCGGCAGCAAATGTTTCAATTTAAGACATTTTTAAAAAAAATTATAATGCTGCAAAAATTAACTTATTTTTCTGATACATACTTCTATGAATTTTAACAGATGTATGATTTGTATAACCGCCTTTAGGAATCAGTTCCATCACTCGAAAAAGCTCCTCCATGCCCTTTGAAATGGTCTCAGAAATAATTAAAGTGGTGTACACATAAATTGAAAGCCACGGGGATATTTACAAAATGAATAATGCATTTTATTTCCAGGGCATTAGGATGGAACTTCTCTGTGCGTGTTCCGTTCCACTTTGGAGGATATAAATTGTCACGAAATAACATTCTGGCTCAGCCCCACACACTGCGTGTGGTAAGTGCAAGATTAATCTTTCTGTTCTTAATTTTATTTATTTAAAACATGTACATTTAATTCAAATATTTTCAAACTGTGTAAGCTTGGGAAGAAGAAACAAAGCAAGGCAGACAGCGATGTGTTTGTGTTTCCATGAGAGATGGAATTCCAGGAATATGAGAGAATCAGAGAATCTCAAGTCTCTCGGATGAAATTTGGTAAGAAGTCATGACCACCTCCCTATCTTATTTTCTTTTCGTGAGTTTTAGTTCTTTACCTGTGGAGATGGCTCATGCTACAGGCCCAGGTCAGCTTGCACAGTCTTATGCCCCAAGTAGCTTGACACTGTTGGGATACAGTCCTTGTGATTTTTCACATCTGGATGAAGATACAGAGGAGCTTACATTTCTCTGTGTGATAGGTGGCATTCACTTTCAAATCCTGGTTTCAATTAAGTGTGCTTAATTTAACCTGAAGCTAAACTTTATTATTTCTGGAGTCAGAAATGACTGCGTTTGGGAAAAACAGCCTATTTAGTTTTCTCTGTCACCACTTCCATGAAGGAGAGATATACATATAAGGAAGGCTCAGATACTGTCCTAAGAGGTAAATGTAATAGCTTAAATATGTTGGCCTTATTATTCACAAGGTAGCTCTGAGTCACCTTTGCCATAAAGATGAAGCATATTTTTACAGTAAATCTAGGGCACACTCCATAAAAGTTTTATGACTCATTTATTGGGGAAGAGCCGTATATTTGAGGATGAAGAAGAAAGTTCTGGTTATTTAGCAGGAGAGGCAGGAATCCTTGTGTCAACTGCTCATGTTGTATTCTAGATTTCATGCTTTTTTTTTTAAATCCCGAGAGATTAGTTTATTTAAAATGTCACACCTTGCAGGCCTCACCTGTACCTACAGGGAATACCCCAAGAGCATGGTCACCACTCCCATTTCTTGCTGCAGTTTAGTTATAGGACCCTCTGTCACAAAATCTCTACGCCTTAGTGTACTGAAGAGCGTGGGAGAGAGAGGCACTCAATAAGAGGTCACAGAGTCGTCTAGCCATCCTTTCCTCCTGGTCTCTTCTCTGTGTTCAGGGATGCAGCTCAAGAGGACGGCAGTTGGAAAGAGCTCGGTTGTAGTATTTGGTCCTCAGAAGTCCTCCAGTGCCTAAAGGAATCCTGAGTTCAGGACTGACAAGAAGAGGGTAGAAGCTGGCTGACCTATACCTCAGCCCCAACATTTTTTTTTTGAACTTGAGTTTTTAAAACTAAATAGCAAAAGCACACAAATTACTTAAAGTTTTCAAGCATGTTCTTGCCAATTCTGCATCTGACGAAACATTAAAAGACAACTTAATCCCTGAAGAATATTCAATGAAAACAGAAGGTACTTTTAAAGGGCTTTGGTGGAAGGGCTGCCTGTGTGTGAGTGCATGTGAAAATAGTATTCAGTCTTGAAAACGAAGGAGATTCTACCACATGCTGCAGCTCAAACGAGTCTTAAGAGAAATAAGCCCACCATAGAAAGATAAGCAGTATGTGGCCAGATAGTTACATAAATACCTAATGATTTTTGACAAGACCTGGAGACTTTAGGAGAGAGGTTAACACTAACAGAGGCTTGTTTAATGGGTGCAGAACTGTAGTTTGTGTAAAATGAAATATTGTGGAGAACTTGCACAGTGACATAAATATACATAACAAAACTTCTGCATTTTAAAGGGGGGTTTTAAAAATTAATGTGTGTGAGTACTTTTGCCTGCATGTGTGTGTGTGTGTGTACCAGGTGCATGCAGTGTCCTCGGGCAGTCAGAAGAGTGTGACAAGTCTCATGCCTCTGAGACACCCTGTGGGAACCGCACCTAGGTCCACTGCAAGAACAGCAAGTGTTCTTAACTGCTGAGCTCTCTCTCCAACCCCAAGATGGTAAATTTTATATGTATTTTTCTTGAACCAAATTTTTAAAATTTGTTAGTTTTTAGTGACCATGATGAAATAATTAAACCGGGTTCAGAAGATTTCTAAAGGGTATGAATGCAGGTAATCTTATCATCCATAATGTTGCCAGACCATGTTTTCTACCCCTGCAAGTCAACATTGTTGAGTATTCAAAGATAAGGTACCACCACAGAGCCCAGGAACTAAACATCTAAAAGCAATCTGCGACCTAACGATTACCCAGAGTCAGCTCTTCCTGGGACACTTAACCATTTGCATGTATGGGGTTGAGAGGTATGAAGGAAACTAGAGAGATCTTTATGTGGGGGGGGGGGGGGGAGATGGTCTGGGTTTTCAGTGATGGAGAATATTAGTATCACTCAGTGGCAGATTACAGAGGTTTCCTGTCTTATGTCTCATTGCCTGGCTTTATGCTGTGCAGTAGCAATTTGATCACCATAAGCTTGATATAACTGTGTAGCAAAGAGGAACATTATTATCAGAACCACATTTCCCCACTGTTGTGCAAAGGTTCGGATTTAACTATAGCTTCTAGTAAGCGAGGGAACTGTTCAGTCAGAATTAAGGAAACCATGACTTCAGCTTGAAGCCCCTAAGAAGTGAGCAACCTTCCAGGCTGCTCCCACAGTGAAGCCCCCTCTGCAGATGCATGACTTAGATGACTCTGGGGCAATGATATGGGCCACTGCAGAGGGGAAGCAGCTATGTCTTCCTACAGTTTCTACAGCCTCTCGCTAGTCTCCACTGCCTAACTCGCCTGATGGATTCCATCAGCCCTACCTTGACTTGTTCTTGTCTGGCTCTAATGAAGGCAGAGTCTTCAGAGACCACTTGCAGTCCTGGAACTGGGCCTTGGAGCTGTCGTACAGGCCTCTGAGGCAGATGTGTGGTAAATTCCACTGTCACCACAACTGAGCACACAGCACATTTTCCAGTGGAAATACCATGCTGGAGACAGAACATTACTTAGCAGTGGGTGGGCAACTCATTCCTAACAGCTCAGTTCCTCCGGTCAGGGACCCTGTGGAAGAAGCTGGCTTTTGCTGCAGCTGTGGGAGGAAGCAGCCCTCCGGTAGCTGCAGGGAGCAAACAGTGGGGGAAGCAATGTGAATCTCTTGGGGAACCACTGTTTGTGATTTGACAGTGTAAACAACAGAAAACAAAAACCCCAGGTCCACGAGCAGAGACAAGCTGTGTGAGGCTTTCTCATCTGCATGGGCTGGCTTATTTACCCTTCTGGGCTTGCTAACTACTTAAAGGTGCTTTTGTCTGTAGATGTAACGACATTGAGACTTCTCCATCTTAAGAAATGTTTGTCAAGTATGTGCCTGTCAGCGTCTGAGAGCCTTCTACTTCTTCCTAGTGGGTTGTTCAAATGACACCAGTAAGTGACCCAATCTGGGGCTGTGCTTTTATTTTTCCAAACTGAGTGCTCCTGAGAGAAATCCAGAATGAAGTGCCATCTCCTTGCCTCGAGGTCCCCTTTTCAACCTGGCCGACCACTGCTCACACCTGTCATAAAACACAGCCTCTGAATTTCCTCACCCGGACAAGGCCTCAGATGACAGGGGACTCTAGCAAAAGCTTAACTACATGCCACACATCATACACAAAAGCATGTAAAGATTATAACACCCCTGAAACATGCCCTTTGTCCATCAGATCCCCTCACCATGCTTTTTGCATAAGAACTGATTACAATCATCATATTGGCGTGTTTGTAACATTGAATATGCTTGATAGCTGTCTTCATTGCCAATAGTGGCGTGAACGAGAACTGTCTACATGTCATCCCTAGTTGGTGGAGCTGCTTGGGTTTTGACACTTAAAGACAGGAGCTTTGCTAGGAGTAGGGCATCCCTGATGGCAGGCTTTGGGGATGTATTGCTTCTTCCTACTTCCGACCTCACCCGTCCATGGCCTTTTGAGGAAAGCTGTGAGCCCATTCTTAATTCTGCTTAATTCTGTTCAGCCTGTGAGGAGACGGAGTTCTGTTTGTGCCTAGAACTGTGGAAAATTTACAAGCAACCACAAGATGGAGCTGGTACGCAGGAGAAGTCCATGTGAAATGAGGGCTGGAAGCGTCCATGTGTTCCCACATCCAGGGCAGAAAACTGACATCTCACTGAAAGATAAAAACAATATTTTAGGAAGATGTATGCTCCAAACTTTTCATAAAGTCAAAGTGTTGTTTGTAACAGATTCCAAATTTACTCTTTAACAATCTAGCAATTCCCTTTTGGGAAAATAACGCAAAACTATGACATGAGAAATATCTTCCTCAGAGATTCTGCCTGTACCAAAGTAGTTTCCTTGTCTTTTTTTATTTTAGCTTTAAAATGTTTATTCTTCCATATTTTTGCTGGAAGTGCCATGATATAAAAGAGAAATGCATTTATTTGCTTATTTACAGACTTCTATGCCCTCTGTGTTTCATTTTTAAAACGAAGTGGCATTTGGTATTTCCCATCGGGGTGCCTTTGCTGTTGGGACTCTTACCTCTCAATCTAAACTACACCACTCTTGCTGACCTATTGGACCCCACTGGGGCATAGCTGCAAGATCTTGGCAATGCATGACTAATAGATACCCTAAGGTATACTGAGCTCTTAGAAAATACAGAAGAGGCCACTAGAAGAGAAATCAAAATGTGGCTCTGCCTTCCCCAAGACCACAATATAGGCTGTGGCTAGGTGAGCATGCATCCCGGGGCACGAGGAGCACACAGACAACAGGCTGTCTGCCCCCTCCACCACAGTACGAAGCCTGCGTGTCGCTAACGCAAACCCAGAGCATCCTGTTGAGAAGTGAAAGCCTAAAAATAGACCTGCAAAGAGTACAGTACTGTGCCCTTGGCATGAAAAATCTGCCCAGAACTGTGACCAAAAAAAAAAAAAAAAAAAAAAAACCTTTACTATGAAAACTGTGTTTACAGAAGCCATTTTTCATACTGACTCCAAGGAAAAGCATGGTCAGAAAATGTACGTCTTGGCTGTCCTTCAACTGTAGGATTATTGCATTTGGCTTTGGTTGTTCTGGACATTAGATATCTCTGTGAAAGTTTCTAAACTCCCTCAAACGAAATGTCAAAGGTTACAGATTAGATTAATAGCGACATTTAAGCAAATCTGTTATTGCAGTATGTGTCTGATGTTTGATGATATTTGGCAAGAATTCAAGGACAAGAGGGGCGATGGCTGTTTTTAATATTTCCTATAGTATGTACATGCTTTAGAATTCCTAAAATAAATGATGATGTTTCTAAAGATATTTGGCTCAGAGGACCCACCGAATATATGGGTGTTTAATTTTTTTAGCAGTTAAAACCAAATTTAGTTGCCTATAATTGTACGAATTATTAGTTAGAATAGTATTTGTAACAGCAAAGCATGTCAAGGGAAATTAAAAGTATGTATTTTGTATGTATTTCAAGGCTAGAGCTTAAACTGTTTTATTTTAAAGCTATTTTAAAGACTTTATAAACATGTAACTTTTTAAGAACAGCTGCCTTCAATTAAATAACAAATACTTCTCAAAGACTCTTTCAGGTTCAACGTTCCTTCGGTGTACTGCAAACCCTGGGAAAATGGACTTTGTTAAGAAGTCCAGAAGCGCTGAAAGGATGCTTGAAATAGTATTTAATACCTGCAAAGGGAGGAACAATCATTGGTTTAAAGTTACGCTGTAAAGATTGGTAAATAACACTGATTACAGGCCTCATTCAGACAGAGCATAATGAATGTGGAATGAAGGGAGAATAATGCTTCGAATTGCTCTGGATCTCAGAGTTGTGCCTATTGATAAGCCTGGAAATAGCACAGTTTAACTAATCATAGGTAAGAAATCCAAATGCCTTAGAAAGTCATTAGCCCTGTGAGTGAAGGATTCCCATTCTTTGTACTTGTATAGTGTTTGATTGAGGAAAACCTTCAAACAACCATGTATTTAAGATAAATTTTAGGGTTGACCCAAGTCAGATAAGATTTCCTTTCAACTCTTCTTGGTAACTAACTCATAAAGAACCATTTATGTGCTCCTCCTAATTGGACAAACATGTTTTGAACACTTACTCTAGGCCTGGCACACATGCGAAACAAGTAGCACCCAGCCTTCTGTGAGATAATTATCGACCTCACGCTGGCTTTTTCTAATAATCTAAAAAGTAATGCCTCTTGCAAAATAGTAAGTTTGCACTTTAGATTGCCTTTTTTCAGAACATTCTGGCAAAGTTGTTCAAGAACAAAATCATAAGGAAGAAACTTTACATTAAAAGAATGTAAAGTCGCTCCAAAACCCACAAGGGAAAGTTTCGATAGATTCTGAATTGCAAACATTTTTACTTCCCATTAACTTCTGATGAGACCCAGTGTGCCCCGTCACAAGTAGAGCTTCCAATTCTTTTAGATTCGGTTGCAGGCTGTAAATATTTCTTCAGAAGTTGATCACTCCTATTTTAATTTAAACAGCAGCACATACGCTTCTTACTAATAAAAATAAGAGTGGAAAACTCTTACAAATGTATTGGCCAAGAAACGAGTCAGTGCTAGAGCATTCCAGATGGGGGCAGCAGAGAGTGCTTGCTATGACTGTTGAGGACCTCAGGACCAGGGGGTTGCCAGGAAACCTTCAGGGCACCTAAGAACTGAGGAAGCGCCATCTGTAATGGTAAAGTTGGCCGCAGGAAGCACGAGCCAGAAGAAACAAGCAAAGGAGACAAGAAAAATGAATGCCACTCAGAAAGAAGCCACAAACCCTGACTGTAAATAGGTCACCTCATAGAAAGGACTTAATTGCTCACACTTTGCATTTTTCAAGTGTAAAGCAAATATAGTGATGTTAGCACTTCACAGAATGATCATCACAAGGCTATGCCACGATGCATGTAAAGTTGCCAGTGCATTGCCCATCAGGGTCACCCAGAGGAGGGAACAAACACAAGAGCTGCTAACTGCTTCCTGCTGCAGTTGCTGAGAAACAAAGCGAAGCTGAAGGCCAGCGTCAGAGAAAGCCAACGGAAACCCATAGACGGCCATACACTGAAACAGCAAAGGGGCAACGGGAGCTGCGCTGGTGAGCGATATCCTGATGGCTCTCTGTAGCTTAAAGTCTGTCTCCCAGAAACTTCTCCTCTGCCTAAAAGATAACCTGACATGGATCCCATCACTTGGAAGAACTGAGGTGAAAAACAACTCTTGGTTCTTTCGAAAATAAGACTAGTTGTCTGGCCATATGGGCTTCAGAGCAAGAGTGGGAATTCCAGAGAGGGGCCTCTAACAGTGGCAGGGTAGGGCGCCCCCTTGAGGTTATTTTGTTTGCCAAATTCACCAGTTCTTGAGAGTTGTCTGGTTTTTTTTGTTTGCTTGTATCAATGCTAATGACTCTTTTGTTTGTAAAACTGTGGAGTAAATATCTCCTGTACTTGGAGAAGACAGTAAAATTCCCCTAGGTCTAAACACAGGCGGCATTCTGCAAGGGGTTAAGTTCTCTCTCTCTCTCTCTCTCTCTCTCTCTCTCTCTCTCTCTCTCTCTCTCTCTCTCTCTCTCTCTTTCTCTCTCTGCTCTTGAATTCAAAATGGTGTTGATGGAGAATTGGGGGAGTGTAAATTGTTGTCTGTAAACTGAACACACACACACACACAAATACACTCATTATACCACTGAAGAATCTAGATAATGGGGGGAACCTTTTCTGGGGTTAACTGCAGGCTAACAGCTTTCTCTGAGTGTTGTTCCCCGGTGGAATCTTTCTGAGGTAGAAGCTGGGAGATAAGAGGTTTATTTGCATGAAGAAGACTCACAGATTGCATGGGACTGAGGCTTGCAAAGGCCCAGGAGTCTGTTGTAGAATCTGAGTGCTTCTGAACCTGCAGAGGTTTTTGAGGCTTACACTGCAAACCTAGTTGTTTAGGCTCACTCCTCCACTACCACTGAAACATCAAACATGCAACATGTTCTTAGTAGGGTTTTTATTAAGCATTACAGTTACCCATTTCTAACAAGTGGCACAGTCACATAAATTCACAGAAATATTCAACCTCAAAGGTCCCCTACCCAATTCTTTCTTCGGCTGACACCACCAAGTGCTACCTACTCATTCTGTTCCAAACAGGCTAGCCAAGCCACTCCAAGCCATTTGACCCAGTGTGTGCTGTTTCAATCCAGGAGACACAGTTGGATCTGCCTTCCAGTCTCGACCCTGATACTTGCTCCTTACAGAGAAGCCTGAGAATCCTTCTTAAAATATCAATTAAGTCTATTGATTTCCCTGTCTGCATCTCAGTGATCTCAGGATGAAGACTGGAGTGGAATTAGCCAGGCGTGGTGGCTCATAACTCTAATTCCCAGAGGCAGGAAGGTTGCAAGCCCGGCCTACATAGTAGCATATCCTCTCAAAGAATTCTAAAGGAAAATACTAAAGGGGCCTACAAGATGAGTTGGTGGCTAAAGATGCTTGCTGCCAAGCACAAGGACTCAGGTTAAATCTCAGGAAAACACACAACGGAAGGATTTCCCAATTTCACACATATACCATGGTTCCCCTCTCATCTCCAGTGAATAAATAAATAAATATAATAAAAAGTGTTACTGAAATATTCAACAGCACATACAGCCAAGACTGTACTTAGTGGGCTGGAGAACTCAGGGAGAGGCTGACCCTTGGAAAGAGCTGGCCAGAAAACCCCATGAGACAACCGAGTGGGCATTCCAGTCATGGGCATCTGTGCAGAAGAAAAAGAACAGTGTAAGTAGGGCAGAGAGCACACACCTATAATCCCATCCCTCCAGATGCTGAGGCAGGAGGATAACATGTTCAAAGGTAGTCCAAGTTGTATAGCAAGATACAAGAAGAGGGAGGAAAGGGGAGAGACAGAGAGGATGTGACAGATTTGGGGAAGGGGTTGTTCTAAGGAAATACAGAAGAAGAGTGGACTTCCTGTTCCTACTGGCAAGATGGCATGCCAGGTGGATGTCACAGCCCGGAGAAAGGCATCACAAATCACCGTCCTCAAACCAGCGAAGGTAGTAGGTTCATTATAAACCAAAGAAACCCCAGTTATCTTACAGTGAGAAACAGTAAGAACTGGGAACTGTACGGTTCGCATACTAGAGTGACTTGCCGAGTGGCTTGCTTTTCTCATGCTAAGGGAGAGGCCTCACACAGTCATCTCACCCGCTCAGTCATGGTCCTGTCATAATTATGATCTTTATTTTTTATATATATAAAAAATCAAGGCTCAAAAGGTTGCTGAAAGTCAAATACCTAACGAGCCATGAAAAACATTATTTTCTTTACATAGAAAAGGGTTACAAATGGCACACGGTTTAGGGTCAAGCAGCATGTAAAGCAAGCCGGGCATTCATCTATTATCTGTCCCCCACCATGACAATCACAGAGCTCCCTACAGGGCGGGACTGTTTGGTTTACAGTGGCCTCGGTAGCATATCAAGTAGTGTTATGGCAAACTTTGAGCAGGGATACATACATATATATATATATATATATATATATATACATATATATATACATATATATATATATATATATATATATATATATGGAAGAAATAAAGGCTGACAGTTGTTTTATTATTTGGTATTTTGAGATCGGTGCAGAAGTATACAGTTGGAGAGATCGGTGCAGAAGTATACAGTTGGAGAGATCGGTGCAGAAGTATACAGTTGGAGAGATTGGTGCGGAAGAATACCCTTATGCCCATAGATTTGGTGTTGCATAGATCTCTTATTCTCTCCACTTCCAAGTGCTGCTACTAAAATACAACTTTGCCTTATTCAACCAGAGGTTTCCATTAGCAACAAGAATTAATTAAATTATGAGTCATCGGCAGATGACACTAATGCAGATTATCCCCCGCGATTCTTTTTTCCTAATTATAAAAAGTAATACAGTAAGAGACACATGCTAGATCTATTAATTTTAAAAAGCAAAGCATGTGCCATTGTGAAAAGACTTGTGTGTGGTGAAAACAAGATGCCGAGTGGAACTTGGTATGTTTTTCTCCCCAGGAGGGTAATAATTCTAGGCAGAGTTTATATGTACCTCATACCTGCCATGTGTATTGTCTCTTTCAATTATTTTAACAGTACCATATGGTTTTGTTATGTCCTAAATTAATTGGTATTGTTTCTCCCATATTCAGTCTTGGAACTTAGAGAAATGTTACGACATGCAAATGTGAGCTCGCATGTATCCCTCAGACACGTGTGTGTGTGTGTGTGTGTGTGTGTGTGTGTGTGTGTCTGTGTTCCATGTTTTCCTTTGTGTCTGTGTACATTGAGAGCCCCGAGGTCACATTGACATTACAGTGACATTCCTAAACCACTGGGCTTCAGCTGTCTTCCTACATGTACAATTTCCTTACTAGTTCCTGGCCCCAAGTGTCCTCCGTATCTGTGCTTATGGAACTTGTCCTGTAGTAACTAATCTCCCTCCAGTAGCCTCCATTCTTCTCCTCCCGGTAGAGAAATTCTATATCCCCCCATACCCCGTTGTAGTAAATATTAAAAATAATAAACGGTTTATCTCTTTACCGGCCCTGAGCTCTCACTCCTCAGGCCCGGTTTTAGTTAGGAGCCATGCACACACCACTGGTGCCTAGTCCAAGCCGCCACCAACCTAACTTGTCCAAGCAACTCCCTTCCCAGGCAGTTTTCTAGCGCCTGTTTTCTGCCTCTGTCCCAGGGTGTTTCTCTACCCCAAAATCCTACATAAATACAATTCTACAGCCTGATAGCTTTTCATTCACGTTTATATATTCAACTCTCAATCCACAAACTCTCTACACAACAAGATTTCATCAAATAGACAAAGATACAAACTGCCCTTCTGAGATACTAGACCTACAAAATCCTTAATGTTCATAACTATTTAGCACAAATTAATATCACCTGGGTCTAGCTGGTCCTTGGGAAACTCCATCTTGCCACAACTTCCACCACCTCGTCCTCTGACCTCCTCAGACCTCTCCTCTCTCCCTCTCACCGCCCAGTCACTGGCTTTCCTTTATTTTACTAATTAAAATAGGAAAATTCAGATGAAGTCACCTCTTGAGTATGTGACTGGGTAGCCCTTGGGGAAGTGGAATTAACCTTAAAATACAAACAGCTTCAGGACAATCTACACCCCCCTCCCCTCTAGTCCCAAAAGATCCCATTGCTCTGTCTCCCTGGTAAGCTCTGGTGTCAGCATGGAGACCCTGCTTCCATTACCCCAAGACTTCTCTAAACACTTTGGATGAGACCCTACCCTCATCAACACAAACCAACACCTTCCCAGGACTACACCCTCACCATTCAATAATGGCCATCAGAAGCAGGTCATAGCTAGATCTGGTGGCACAGGCGTGTGATGCCAGCTACTGTTAAGTTCAAGGTCCACTTGGGCTATAGCCTGAGTTCAAAGCCAGCCTAACCCTCTTCATGAGAGGATGTCTCATAATAAAAAGTAAAAAGAAGACTAGGGATACAACTCGGCAGGGGGATGCCCGTCTAGCGTGCAGGAGACCTGAGCTGAATGTTTAGTACAGGACGGGAGGAAAGAAGGACATGTAGAGTCTGTGGCTGCAGAGTTTAAACCAAGGCCAAGGGCAGCAGGTTATCATCTTTGGATATCCATGAAAGGACCAAGCAGTTAGGTCAGAGGCTCAAAGGCACTGATGGCCTTGTAGCCTGCCATTTGTCTGAGAATGAGGAATAAAAGATGAAAGAAAAAAAAGATGAAGTTATATTTTGCTCATTGAACTACAGTGTACGTGTGTGTGTGTGTGTGTGTGTGTGTGTGTGTGTGTGTGTGTGTGTGTGCGTGCTCCAGAAGGGGAAGGTGGGAGAGAGTAGGCATGGAATAACATGCAGAGCCAGAACTCACTATGTGGAAAGAGACAAGAGAAAGGCAATTCCTGAAAGTTGTCTTCTGACCTCCACACTTGCACTGTGGCGCGAGCACACACACACACACACACACAAATAAATGAAATTTAGTAAGAACGTAAAGGAAACGGAACAGGGAGGAAGCTTTTTCTAAACTGAGCTACAAGCAGCTAAGTCACTACTGATGCTGCAACACTGATGCCAGCTAATACCCAGCCGCCCATAGCTGCCGGGAAACGCAAACAGCTCAGCGTTCAACTGCTCAAAACAGCAGAGCAGAGAGTGTTGTTCTCCAAAGACAAAGGCTGCGAGAAACACTCACCGCAGCCCAGGCTGGGGGACTCGGCACACGCTTGCGTTTTGATTTTCTTTTTGTGATGTTAGCAAATGGATCCAAAGTCCCCAAACCTCTGTACCCATCACTCGTGGTGCCTATGTGACATCCCACACCAGTCTCCGGCTCAGCAGATCTCGCAGATTCTCTTCTCTCAATTTTCCTTGACTGCGTGGCTTCCACATGAAAACAAAGGGTGTCTTTAAAAAGAACTGATACCTGCTTTCCTTCAAGTGTGTTGTTAATCAGCTCCCTGGTCCTGGTTCATTCCCATTTCGGAAGGAGAACCAGCTTCTGCTCTCTCCTCAGACAGGCTGGCCTAAGGCACCCAAGATGAAAGTTTATGTAGTGCCCCTGTTGTTCTTTTTCCTGGTGGCTTCACTCTTCCTTTATCCTGACTTTTCTGTATATTTTTCTTTAAGTGACTTTTACTTCACTGTCTTTTTCTTTTATGACTTACTGACATCCTCTGAATCCTTACTCTGCCTCTTGGCTTTCCTCCTAAGTACTTTGTCAAATGAGGTGCACTTTGGTACGTATGCATCATTCAGAAAGGAGGGTCCCTACATGACCTTTGGCCTCCTCTCCCTTCTACAGGAGATAACAGCTCCCTTTCTTAGCAGGTCTCTTCTATCAGTCAATAGTAAACAGTCTCCCTCAGAATCCCGCCAGATTTAGGATCCACTCAAGGGACCCGAAGCAAAACCCAAACCTGCTATAAGGCTGCAAATGTCCAGGCACAGCCAGAACTTTCTTTCTTAAACAAAACTCTGGAACAATCATCTTTCTGCCAATTTCGGGCTCATATATAAGTCTATATAAGATGCTTAATTAACATGTAAGACAGAAGAATGTATATCTGAGAAAGTGCAATAGTGAATGGTAGAGAACTCACTTCCCTACAGGCTGAAGCCCACAGGTAGGGAGGGAATCCTACGACTCTTGGCACAAAAAGATGGATGAGAAACTTGTCTATTGAGGATTGATGCTCCAAAAGTGTAAGTAACTTCCCTGCCACCAGGGGCGCTATACTCAGGAGCTGCCACTACTGTGTATTATGACATTAACTGCACTCTTATTGTGGTCCAGACACCTAGGAAAAACATTAAAACATTATCACCTTTTATATTTTATATTACTTTGCCTACTTCCCAGATGGAGAAACCAGGTGAATTGATTATTGGGTTTTTAGCTACCTACCCCCCCCACACACACACATACACACACACACACTGATCCTTTCCTGAAAGGACCCCATTTGACCTACTTTAAGGAATTCAACTTGCACACATCTACAGTGTTTTTTCCTAGGATGGACACATCGCCCAAAAAGGCAGAATGTCTTTCATGAGCTTCAACATATGGACCTAGGAAACACTCAAGAAGAATGATGACCTAAAATCTGAGGCTTTCTTTCATTCTGCTTAGAGAAAACCATTTCCAGAAAGAAATGATACTGCCCTGGTCAAAGTGTACTAGAGACTGGAGGGATACAGGTGAAAGGGTGGGCAAACAAAATACTTAGTTCACTCCTGCACCTGCTGTCCTTTAAATCAGTTCTGATCCCAGGATTTGCAGTCTTAGGAGCTAATATGTCTTTAGCTCTGTTTGATCTAAACTGAGATTCTGTCCACCTTGCAATTTTTAGGAGTCTTGTAGATTGGGGCTTATGGACAGAGATTCTTCACCTGAGCAGCAATCAGCTCACACATGTAGAAAAGTACCCGAGTTTTGGGACAGAAGCACTGTGGTCATGTACACATTTGCATTGTCGACATCACTTTCTCATTCAGCTCCTAAAATCCTGGGGACCTTTAAAGTGGCGTGGGGATTGGCTAAATGGCGGGCAGCCCTAGGTTACTTCAGATCAGTGTCTGGTCACCGGAAGACTAAGGCAGGATTAGGGGGTTGGGACTTTCGGCTATCCCCTCAGCCTCTGGGAGAGAAGAAAAGCTGAAGTTTAAGTAGATTGCCAATGCCAATTATTTAATCAATGTGCTCAGGGAATAAAGCTTCCAATAAGATAAACATGGACAGATTTAGGAAGCTGAGAACATGGAGCCTTCTACCGGATGAGTGCGCAGGTAAGACTGGAGGTACCATAATCCTAGCTGAGATTATGTGATGGTTATTCCCAGTTGTCAACTGACTATGTCTGGAATGAACTGCAACCCAGAAATCAACCTGCATGCTTACTAAACTTTTGTTTTTAAAGATGGATTTATTTATTTTATGTATGAGTGTTCTATCTGCATGTGTACCTATGTACCAGAAGAGGGCCTTAGATCACATTAGAGATGTGTATGAGCCACCATGTGGTTGCAGAGGACTGAACTCAGGACCTCTGGAAAAGCAGCCCGTGCTCACTCAACTGCTGAGCCATCTCTCCAACCCCAAAACTTTTTAAGTTTTCTTTATTTTTATGGTGTGCGTGTGAGTGAGTGGTTTGCTTGCATGTATGTGAATGTATGCAGTGACCTTGGCAGCCAGAAGAGGGCAGTCAATCTCTGAAGTTGGAGTTAGAAGTTGTGAGCTATCATGTGGGTGCTGGAAACTGAACTTCAATTCTCTTTGAGATAAATGTGTTCCATGAGTTTGAGTAGCTACCCTAGGAAATCAAGTGCCCTCAGAGGGACCCTTGTAAAAATCTTAAATTTAGGGAGCAGTGTGAGGGGACAGAGCATTCAACCTGTGAGAGCTGATATGAGGAAGATATTGTGGGAATTGAATTAGGATCAGGCTGGTAATCACTGCAGAACTGCTTGCTTGCTCACTGTGTAAGAGAGAAACGCTCTACATCTGTCACTATAACTGATATGGTTGTAAGAATATATGTGAAATATGGGGGGTTGTTTTTTATTTTTTTACTCAATCACTGGGAAACAGAATCTAGGATCTCTTCCAAGTTCACAGAGGTCCAGAAGCTGTTGATAATCCCACTATGAAGTCGAAAATGTCTTATAATTCATAAAATGTTGGGAAGAATGCTTAGAAATATTTTACTTTAGTGGCAGGAGAGAGGTGGGGAGTCAGTCCTATGCTTTGTAACCCTGAACATTTAAAACACATTTAAAAAGCCCACCTTAAAATAATCAAAATGTTTCCGTGTAAATTAACTTACCTAACAAGAACAAAGTTCATGTATATGTTTAGAAATACAAAAAAAAAAGCAGCACCTAAAAATGTAAAGTTCACAATTGTTGACATTTAATGAAAAATTACTAAGCATGCATAATGTAAGAAAATATGTCCTATAGTGATGTAGAAAATACATGAAAACTGACCTAGAATTGTACAATAGTGGAACTAGTGGGCATGCTGAGTAAAACATATGTTCAAGGGATAGGGAGAAAGCTCAGTTAATACAATGCCTACCACACAAGCACTCTGTCTTGCAACATGTATATGCTTTTAATTAGAGGCCATTATGTGATGCCATCTTATTACCAAAATATTGACTGAAGGGGTGGAAGAAAAGCTGTCTTGAAAAGTAAGTTCAGAGCCAGTTACATGGTTTAGGGGGTGAATGTTCCTGCCATCAAGCCTGATAATCTGAGTTCAGTCCCCAGGATCCACACTGTTGAAGGAGAGATGCATGTATACACACTGTCCTCTGACTTCCACCAGTGTGCTATAAAACACCCCCCAAAACCCTGAAAAGTAAGGGAAATAAAAAGATCCGTTAGGTAAATTCAAAACTGTACCTAGAAAAGGGAGGATTTTCTTACAATTTAGAAATAGCCATTTCCGGGCCTCGTTTTTATTTTTCCTCATGTCTGCTAGGCAGTAAGGCAGTTAAGACTATAGAAGTTCAGTTTTAGCTAACTAAAGATAGTAGAACCTTTACACATGTTCTAGAATACCTTATAAGATGCTAACCTTGTATTAAAAGACTTGAGCAAAGACCGCTCAGATGAGCATCAGAGTGCCCACATAAACACAAGCCCACACGTGTAAAAATATATGAATAAATGTAAAAAGAATTTTTAAACGAAATAAAGAGAGCCAGAGAGGTGGCAGTTAGGAGCATTTGCTACGGTTTCAGAGGACCCAAGGTCAATCCCAGTACAAGTGTTGGGTGACTCACAACCCACCTGTAATCCCCTTCAAGAAGATCCTACACACTCTTTTGGACTTCAAGGTCACCTACATATATATGGCATATATTCACACAGACATATACTCACAAAATAGAGTGTTGTGTATGTGTGTGTGTGTGTCTTTAAGGAGAATATTTCATTTTAGCTTAAGAAAATAATCAGAGTATTAAGTTATGGTATAGCTGAAAGAAAAAAGAAAAAGGACTACTGGACTTTTTTTTCAAGACTACTACCATTCAGTGTAAGCAGAAAGAGCAGCACACCCGTCATGCTCTTGTTTCCATCGCTAACTCCACACGCACGGTATGGAAAGAGGGAACAGATTTAGGGGTCTCTCTCTGCTGATTCTCCTTTGCCTTCCCTCTGAGTTTTAACTCTTTTCTTCTTTTTGTAAGAGGCTCTAACACTGTAGCTCAGGCTGGTCTCCAGCTAGTGACCCTTCCCCCTCTGCCTCCTAAGAGCTGGAATTACAGGCCTGCACCACCATATCCAAACACACACACACACACACACACACACACACACAGGCTCGCGCACAGAGTATTAAGGATTCATGGTTAAGTTAGACGACTGACTGGTCCCTTGTAAAGCTGCACATGCGGTTTTCTCTACAGTGCTGTCCTCCATGGTCCAGAGCAGCAGTTGGTCTGTCTGTGGATCTCTGACTGCAAAAGAGTTGGGAAATTGAACCAATATGTGTTCTGTTACCCCTTTACTTATGTGTGCCAATGGATGGGGGTTAAAATATGGAAAACATCAGCAAGATAATACCAGATTAATTTATGCTTGGACTTGGAATAAAACCAGACACAAATGCTTACATGTAAATGTAACCACCCCAGAAGATTTCAGGCTTTATGCTTACCACTTGGCTCGGATCCTACATGCAGCCTGGGGTATCATGGCAGTACTGCCTAGAAGTCCCCAGAGACCAAAGACCATCTGAGGGAGGAGTGTTTGATGACAGAGATTGGGGACTGAATCATGGGCATATATGCATACAAATAAAGAACCAGCAGTAACTAGCTGCACACTAGTATTTTACCCAGAGAAGTTAATTTTCCACAGTTCTTTGACTGGGGTGGGGAGGGGAGTTCTCTGTGGCATCCTTCAAATTTGGTGAAAACAGTGACTGAAATCGTAGAAAGAAAAAAAAAAAAAAAAAAAACCACACCTCACTCAATTGACTGCATGCTTCAAAGAACATGGTTGCAAAGGGAAACTTCGGGACTTAATTATTCTTGGCATGGTAACACATGCTTGTAATCTTCACCCTTAGAGAGACAGAGCACAGAGAACAGGAACTCAGTCTCGTTCTTTTCCGTGTGGCAAGTTCAAGGCCAGCCGGGGTTTTTATGAGAACCTGCCTGAGAAAAGCAAAATGAGACAACACCAAACAAAGAATTTAATTTTGAGTAGAGACAGTAAAATATGTGGCAGACCCATCCCAGCCCCCGGCTCTGTAAATGCCAGGTTAGCTGCACATGAAGCTGCTCCGTGGTCTTGGGCTGAGGTACGCACAACACCATTGTTTTCCATTTACAAGGTTGACATGTTGGAAACACTACTTTCATCCCAAGCTTCATTTTGTTATCCACAAACAAAAGGTGTGCAGCAGCTCGCACTAGCACTTGAAAGGCTGAGGCAGGAGGATCACTGCAAGTCCAGTGCTGGCCTGTTTTAAAAACTTAGAATAGTTTTTAAGGCTAGCATGGGACATACAGTAAAACTCTGTGCGTAAATAGGTATATAAATATGTTTAAAGTATCATGGAAATATGGTCATAGTAAACCTCTCAGAAGGCCCCAGGGATTAGAAGGAACACCTTAGGAAGCACCTTCATGGGAACTGATTCTCAAGACGGTGTATCTTCTTGATGCTATATCTTAGAGTTAGAGTTCATGACCAAAAATGCAGATTATAAATATTATATATAATATTTATAATTTTAGAGATTATATTAGGCACAGGTGACACATAGTAAATGCCTCTTTGTGCCAGGCACACTGCTAAATAGCTCATTGCAGGGAACACACGCCCACTCCTAATGTTCCATGCCGAGAGGGAAGGTGTGAGACAACTGGATATTCCCTAACCCTGCTGGATATCTCTACCTCTTCATCTTCCTTCCCCAGGGAAGAGTGATATCTCTCACTGGCAAGTTTGGAAGCAACAGTGTTTGCAAAGCAGGCTCTTTCTAAAACAAGTCTCCTTCCAAGATGCTAGGCATGTTGTAAGCTTAGAAGCAAGCACTCGTGGCTGTGAGGAGGCTAATTAATTAGCCAGGGCTATAGGGTCTTGGTACACATGTTCATGAGGCTGAAGCCATCCAGTGTCCACTGCACAAATGCCAACAGTCTCCCGTAGGCCTTAACCTTGTCTGCTTTTTAACTGGTTCAGAGCTTGGATGGGGAGAGTGGGATTAATACTGGGCTACCCAAAGGTCCCTGTCAGGTCTGCACAGTCAATTTTTTTAAGTGTGTAGCCACAGTATGACCCAAGCATTTTATCATCCTGACTGCACAGCTAAGGACATGGCATGATCTTGATCCAAACGGGTTTCTGTGCTGCCAAAGATGACGCCCTGAAAGGCATCCATCTTGCTTCCACATGGAAGCTTAATAGTAAATGGATAAGAACATTCAAAATTTGGGTTGATGTTGAAAAGAAAGTTAGCACAGTATTATATCCACTATACTTGCATTCTGTTTGGCAGAGGAGTGAGCCAGGCTAAACTTAAATTCAACACATGCTGGATTTTATTTTAGGGAGAACAGGCTGCAACCACAATAAAGAACTGTATTTGCAGCTGACAGCAATGCCCACATGACTCCGTAGAACTTGCACTACACTCTGAAGAGTACCTTTTATGATCTGAAAGATCTGGGGATAGAAGCCATTGAAAAGAGGATGTTTCTAGAGGTTTCCAGTCAACAGCGACACGAGTAGCAAATTGTGTTGTTCTTCTGACAAGGTGTTACTATTACATAGTCTTGGCTGGCCCAAATCTCACTATGTAGCACAGGCTGACCTCAAACTTGAGGAAATCCTTCTGTAGTGCCCTCTTGAATGCTGAGATTACAGGTATGAACTACCACACAAAGATAAAACTCACAATTCTGAAAGTTGTTTTTTTTTTCATCTTTTCGCAGCATGCATTAAGAGATCTCATTCAATATAAGCTGATACTGATTTGAGCCCCAGAACATTTTCAGTGTTCTGTGATTTCTTGAATACTCTACCTTGAGAAGGTTTGACTTCCTCATCCCCTTGTAAGAAGAAGAACTTAGACGTATAAGAAAGATAACTGCTTTTTCAGGGACACGTGAAGGATGAATTCTGCCTATGTTTGTGCCTTCATGTGAGTATATGAATGAGACAACAAAATTTCAAAAACAGTGGCCAAGCATGTGTAATCCCAGCGTTCAGAAGACTGGGGAAGAAGGTTCTTGAGTTTTAAGCCAGCCCTGGCAAAGCAGTAAGACTGTCTCAAAAACAAAAAAAGAAAAAGAAAAAGAAAAAAGAAAAAAGAAAAAAAAGCTGTTCAGCCTGGAGAGATGGCTCAGTCATTCAGAGCATTGACTGCTCTTGCAGAGGACCCACATTTGATTTCTAGCACATACTCGGACTCTCAGAACTTCCTGTAATATCTGTTCCAGGGTGTCCAATACCCCTTTTCAGCTTCTGTGGCACCAGACCTACAAGTGGTATATAGATTATAGACAAGGCATCCATACATACTTAAAGTAAATGTCTTTAAATTGCCAAATTCCACATCCATGACTCAAATACTCCCCCCTAAGACCTCAGCATTATCATTCTTGCCTTCCATAAAAACTCCTCCCACATATTAATTCAAGTGTGCCACTCTCCTGGTCAAAATAATGTCAACATTACATATGTCCTCTCTGTCATATCCACATCCCTCCATACTTTTCTAAGATATGTCTGACATATTTGCCTAAACCTGACTCAATATACCATGCCTCCATAAAGAAAAAATGCACACAGAATCATCACAAGTATATAACTACTGTTTATAACAGACTTACCATCTTCTGCAGCCATGGTGCCTGATTTGTTTCAATATGATGCTAAACATTCCTGATTAATTTACTTTTGAACACTGTACCCAAAATTCCAATCAGAACCCCAAAGCAACAGGATGATAAATATAGTTTGTACTTTCTGTTGCTGTTTTTCAAATATACATCCTTAAACTCACCTTAGCAGAAGTTCAGGGCACGCCTTGTAGCAGCTGTTAGCTCCTTTGTACACTGTGGGATGATGGGAAAATCTATACACTTGGGGGATGGCGGAAAAATGTGAGCCAGTGTAGTGTGTATGAAAACATTGATGTGGTCATTTTGACATCACTATCTATCAGAGGGATTGTGTTTTCTTTTACTCATAACCCACAAGAAGTTCTAGAAAGAGGTTATAAAGTCTAACCATGAAGTTTAGTCTTGGTCGTCAACTTAGCTGCATCTGGAATTAACTAAAACCATAAGCTGCTAGGCACTCCCGGGACCAAGTCTCGTGATCCTATTATTTGAAGCTGGAAGATCCACCCTAAATGTGGGTGGCACCTTCTGATGGCAGCCCAGATTCAAGGCACAGAAGAAAGAAACTTTCCTTTCTGATGCTTTCCCTCACCCTCCCTAGCACATCCATATCTCCTATTGTTGTACAAGTCCTTCACCAACATTAAAGCCAACTTCTTTGGGATTCCAATAAAGACTTAAGACCAGCAGCTCTTTAGGAATCCTGCATGGTTCAGCGCCAGACTGAGACCAATGAAACAGCCTCACGGAGTAAACAGCTCTCAGGTTCTTGCTCCCTTCAGTGCAAGGCAGTCACTGTTAGACTACACAGATGCCATCTGCTAGCCCACCCAATAATTCCCTTTAACATAGATTCATTTTTATCAGTTCTGTTCCCTTGGAGACATCTGACCAATGTAGCCATCATGGGTACAGAAAACGCACTTATTTTCTATACAACCTGGTGACAGAGAATATTTTGCCCATTTTTCTAAAACTGTAGAAAATCAACTCGAGGTTCAGAAAGGCCAGTGATCTCTTCAAGATCATGTCAAGTGTAACGGAGACAGGTCTGAGGTACAAGTTTGAACCCAAATTCCTCTTGGCAATTTGATAGTAAAATTTTATTGTAGTTTCTAAATTTTCTGGAACTGTGATATATAGAGAAAATCCAGAAGCGTGACCCCTCAACTTGCCTGCTTTGGTCCAGAGATTTGCGTCTGTTTCCGGGCTGCCCCCCACAGCCCACTCCAGGATGGTTATCAGGTCCACCTTCAGCCTGCCCCACCCAACATACATATAGTGGCATCCTTCACCTGTAATTAAAAGTAGGCAGTGATGACTGTAGTGATGGCCAACACTGCTACTTCAGCTTCAAATGCTCCTTTAAAGAACACAATCTCAAACGTACTTGTGATAAGTGGTCACATCACAGAACTAAGTACGGGACCTTTGTTTTAGAAAAAAAATGTGTTGTAAAAAGAAGTGAACGGAGTGAGCAGCCAGTGCAATTGGAGAATTGGAGCCAGGTTTGAAAGTGCAAATGGACAGGGAGCTGGGTTGACTGCATACCAGAAAGCAACCAATCCAAACCAGAGCTTTGAGCTCCACACAGCTCTGAATGGCTGCTCAGAACTTAGATTTCCAAGGAGGAGGAAGAGCAGTGGGGGGTGTTAGGATAAGAGGTGAGCACATTCAGAGAAGGAAGGTACATCAAAGAGCTTCCTTTATCTCCATCTCTCTGTTCAGGAAGTTAACTCAGCAAGAACACAGTGAATTGCAGTGAGAAGTTTGTCACAACTGGATTTCATGGCCACCTCCATTATCAACATGTTCTAACAATACACAATATAGACATCTCAGTTAGGCGGTAGGGTTCTGTTAATAATGGCTTAACTGTGTCAGCCATTAAAGTTTTCCCTGAAGGATAAATGGAATTAAACACATGGCTAAAGTATTACATGGAAAAAAACACCTCGGCCAGCCTTCTGAAATCTTACTAACCGCACGCCTTCCTCTCCGGGATAGCTAGAGGTCACAGTCAGTTGAAGGCAAGAACGGTCAGCTAAGAGCTTCCAGGGTTCTCTTAGGTGTCCTGCCTGGCGCCTCCAAGCCTACAGAACTTCTCCCTGAGCCTCATGGTAAGCACCAGGGAACAGATGCATTCCAGTTTGTGAGAGGAGAACAGTCTGCACAATCCGCCTACTCCCTCCAGTCCATCTGGGAGGTGGGTGAGACCCAGAGCCCACAGAGAGGGGGCTCTCCTGGGAATCCCTTGGGGTACCATGGCTATTGGTGCTCTATCTTCAGTAGATGGCACTGTGTCTGTGAAGATAAGTCTGGGGGAGCCGAGATGGGAAATCTCATTGTTTCTAGAGAAAGCCGAATAAGAACTCATGGTGGTATTTTTTTTCCCCTCAACTACGTGATAACACAAATTCTATTCAGCATTCACGTTAGCATCCCCTTTGAAGCACGAGGAACTCTGATTTATTATGCTGGCTCAGACTCGGGACTGTGGTCGTGCCCAGGGCCATCCTATGAGGAATGGAATTGGGATAAGAATAAATCATTCTGAATGTTCATGTACTTTATCACCAGCACATACATAAGCATCTGTACTCCATCTGTGCCCTGGATCTCCACCTGCAACAATGGCGTTTCCTCCCAATGCCAAGCAGGAAGGCTCCACACTAAGTGGTCCAGACTCCAGTCACGTGGCAGACAGAGCATCCTTTGCATAGTACTAGCTCTTTAGGTTTTATAAAGCAGGCACCATCCACTGCCTGCCATTGTTTTTCCTTACCTTACTGTTCCTTTTTTTTCTGAGTATTTGCCAAAAAATAAAAAAATAAACTCCAGTTACAAGTCCATTTTGTTTTAGACCAAGGTAACTTTTTAATGGGGATGAGGAAGTTCAGTCTTGCTATTCAGAAAATGACCTATGAACCCAGACTTGAGTAGGTATAAACCAAGCAAAATGCTGCAGAACACATACAATTTCCTGTACCCTTACAATGATGACTATGACTCACTTTATGGATGAGGAAATAAAAGCCAAAATGACAGAAGAAATCTACCTAATGTTATCTTATCCATCTGCTAGGCATATGATAGTTTTCTCTTTTGCTGTTGGGTTGGTTGGCTTGGTTTTGTTTCTTTGTTTCTTGGTTTCTCTAAGTACTCCTGGAGCTTGCTATGTAGAGCAGTTGGCATCAAAGAGATGTTGTATGGAGTGCTGGGATTTAGGTGCATTCTCCCCCACATCAGAAAATTCCCATTTCTGTTCCTAGACATCACTTTTAGATATGACACCATAACTGTCATCCCTTGACAGTTACAGAGGGGCAGGCTGAGAAGAAGAGAAAAATCTAAGGACGACAGGACAGGATAGTGGAAGGGGCTTTATTTTATTTTTATTTATTAGTTAACCTTTGAACCTCAGGTATGTGGTCTAAACTCTCTGAACCATACCTTCTATTATCTGAAGCCAAAAATTTCCAAGATAATACAACTAAAATATTATTTAAAAGATGAGACCCTTAGTGAGAAGCAGCTACCCATAGGGCGATTGCCGCTAAGATCATGACCTCCACTACCACCGTCCCACAGCACTTATATGAAGCCATGTCTATGAAGCCAGACCCTTCCTGGTTGTCTAAATAAGATACCATTCCCCACCCTCATTGCCTCAGAAACCAAACTGCATCATTTCTCTTCTGTTTCTTCAATGTTTTCTGTGTGTGCCAGCCCCAGTTAAACACTAAGTTTTTCCTACCAAGAAGCTAACAAAGCATCCTTTGTTAACTACAGTCTATTTTGGCTTGGATGCTATTCCATTGTTTGTGTAGCAGGATTGTGGGAGGTCCTTAGGTCAACAGAAGGGGATTCTTGAGATAAAAAGTGGAAAAACTGGAGGAGTTGAATATCTTAATTGACCCAGCATAGTAAACTACCAGTTCAGTGACAAAGTAACAAGACAAGCTTCAGGACAGATAGACTGGCAGACAGACAGATTGACACATGCATGCATGTATAAAAATACACACCCACACACATATGCAAACACACACACATACATACATACATACATACACACACACACATATATATATATATATACAAACACACACACATACATACACACACATATATATAAACACACACACATTCATACATACATACATACACACACATATATATATACAAACACACACACATACATACACACACATATATAAACATACACATACATACATACACACACATATATATGCAAACACACACACACACACACACACAGAGAGAGAGAGAGAGAGAGAGAGAGAGAGAGAGAGAGAGAGAGAGGAGGGAGAGAGGCATCTTCATTTGAGAGGGGGGGGGGAGGGAGAGAGAGGAGGGAGAGAGGCATCTTCATTTGCTCCCTTTCACATACCTCATAAAATATCTGTTATAGCCAACATACTGTAAAACTGCTATAGTAGCTCTGGTTTGGTTCATGAACAAAGACAAAAAGCTATATAAATGAGTTCCTGAGTCACACTTATATGAGAAATAATTAAGACACTAAAAGACAGAGAGCTGCAATCATTTAAATAAAACTGCGTGTTTCTAGAACCTAACAAGAAAAATGGACACCAGGTAGATTCAAGAATAAATAACCATAAACTAAAATTGATATTTATATGATGTAAGCATGGGAAAGTATTGGTTATATAGGTTTTCAAAAGCACAAACTATAACCAAAGATGATTTTTAAAAAAGTAGGTCAGTTTCATTTTATGTAAACTGAGGATTTCTACTGAGTAAAGCATACTTTGTAAAAGTTGAGAGCTGGATATTGTGGTTCAAATGAAAATGGCTTCCATAGGCTCAGGTTTAATTACTTGGTTCCCAGTTGGTGGAACTCTTTGAGAAGGATTAGAAGGTGTGGCCTTTTTGAAGAACCTGTGGCTCTGAGGTTTCTAAAGCCCATCCCATTCCTCATTAGCTATCTGTTCCTTGCTTGTGGATCAGATATAAGCTCTCATCTACTGCTCTAGAACCATGTCTGCCTGCTGCCATGTGCCCCACCATGATGGTCATGGTGTGAAATGATAAACACCCCCCAAAATCATTCTTCTTTAACTTGCCTTGGCCATAAGGCATCTCTTAACAGCGCTGAAAAATGACTAAGACTCCTGTGATTCCTACTGTAATTAATTTTCTCCTGCTATGGCAAAGCACCATTCTCGTTATCCCAATTCAGACCAGGCCTCTCTATTTCTCGATCAGCTCCATCATTAAATTTCCTGGTACACTTTTTCTCCTGAAACTGTACATTTTCTATTTGTCTTTGGCCTACTTATTTTTGTTTCACTGTAGATCTGCATAAGAATGTTTACTAATAACCAAATGACAGAGTCAACATTAGTCAATATGTTTTACAATCTCCTCTGCCAACAAAATTAGTCCCAAATTTTTCAATTTAGTCTCAAGGAAGATTCTTGGGATAGGGACATAAAAGCAACCACATTCTTTGCCAATTTGTCTCTAGCCTAGTTGTTAGTATTATTTCCTTTGGAAATCTCTCAAGCTGGGCCACCATAGTTCTTATTACCTTCAGCACTACTGGCTTCTAAGATCTTAGTAAGAGTTTACGAAGTACACAGATGGGAGAATCTTCCTAAACTGTCCTTTAGGAGGAAGTTCCACCCATACCTGTTCTGTAAGCTAAGCTTGGACATCTTGCTCTCCTGTCTAGCAGTCATGGGATTCTCTTCATGAAAACTGTACAGTGCCCAAGCCTGGGGGCCTAGGCCATATGCCATTTTTTCCTATTTTTTCTCTTGTCTTTCTACTGTTTAGAGTTCACACTTTGCTTTTCTGGTAATAAACTCCCGTAGGTCTCAAGCACCTGAGAAAGCCAGATATATACGAACTTGGCCCTCAGTAGCAGTTGAAAGCACAGTCAAATAGTATCATGTAGTCAGAACTTTCCTGTCTAACACTGTCCTGTTGGGGCCATACTTCAGTCTTATGAGCTTACACTGCAATTCACTCATCTGTCTTCTCATGTGAACCATTGCCACAATGTATCTCCCTGTCATTTACATATAATCTATAGTGGCCTAGGACTACAGGGTCTCATGACCCAAGCAGCGAAGCTATGCGCACTGTAGCCAAAGATTGCTGAGAGCTCTCCTGTGTTCAGGATCTTGCCAATGTCAAAAACATGTCTGGTATATGCCAATGTCAAAAACCTGGTATATGGGCTATAGAATATTCCCAACACAGACTGTGATGTACATAGAATTGATGCCAGACATAAGGCTTTCTATGTGCCTTTGTTAGGGTTTTACTGCTGTGAACAGACACCATGACCAAGGCAACTCTTATAAGGACAACAATTAATTGGTGCTGGCTTACAGGGTCAGAGGTTCAGTCCATTATCATCAAGGCAGAAACATGGCAGCATCCAGGTAGGCATGGTGCAGGAGAAGCTGAGAGTTCTACATCTTCATCTAAAGGCTTCTAGCAGAATACTTGCTTCCAAGCAGCTATGATGAGGTTCTTAAAGCCACACAGTGATACACCTACTCCAACAGGGTGACACTTTCTAATAGTGCCACTCCCTGGGTCAAGCATACACAAACCATCACACCATGCTAGCAGAAAAACTAGAGGCAGTGACTTCTCTCATACTTTTAAGGTACATGCTGGCATGCTGTGACTGCAGAAATCTTAAAACAGCAAGGGGGCAGTTGGAACTCAAGCATCTTTAGTCCTTTAGAGTCTTGCTTCATCATGTCTGGCACATATGCATCTTAGTAAGCTCTCTAGTGCTCCACTCATTTCTTATTCATTAGCCCAATTGCAGAAGACCATTGATGTCATTGATCATTGTGAAGCGCTGTGGGATGTGCAGATGGTTCAGAACTCTTTGGATTATACCACCGTGGAGTAGGTACAAAACTAAGCATAGCTTTGGGACAGACGTGTATTTCATCACTTGTTCATGCAAACTCTTCTTAATCGTATTTTATGGTCAGAGGATGACTGCTTTTGCCAAATTAGTAGCATGGGCCATGTACTTGAGACCATATTAATTTAGTGAAGACATTAATCATATCTAGCACTTTGGCTATAGGTCAGGTCCTTGACTACCATTGGTCCTCTGTTATTTGTTAGAATCATATCTTAATGGCTTCTGGTAATTTTATGCCTTGACTTAGCTGATACTGAGTCCTAACATCCCTACCGAGACTATGTGTATGATGATCTTGCTTATCATTTGTATCACATTCCTTTCTTAGCAAAGCTCTAGCATGTCCCCAGCTGTGTTATATTGGAAGCATTGCATAGCTATAAGTTTAGTAGCTGAGAAAAGGAATGAAAATAAATATTGCTTGTGAAGGAAATCATCTCCAGAATCCTCAGGTGAGAAGGTATATTTATTATTGATTTTGAGAAAGGATTTTATTTGTTCAGGCTGGGCTTAATCTTGCTAAATGGATGAAGTTGATCTTGAACTTCTGCTGCTTCAACCTATACAGCCCAGGTGCTGAAATTGTAGGTGTGTGTAACTAGAGTTAGATGGTATGGTATTAGGGGTTGAGTGCATGGCCTTGTGCATACTAAACAATCGCTCTACCAGCTGGGCACAACCTCCAGTCGATTAGTTCTTGATGGGGAGAGATGGTTTGTAGACATCTGTTAGGGATAATTCTGAGAAACCCAAAGGGTATCAAAATTTTAAAGTATATCCATCCCTAAACTCCAAGACCACAGAATCTGGATCCACCTCTCCTAACTTCAGCCCAGTAGTCCCTTTACAGCTTTGGGAACTGCAGATCTGAAAGACTTGTGGCTCCAGAAACTTGTCCCCAGAGAGTTAGAGTGGCAGTCTGTGAGTGACACCAGGAGCAGGTAACAGAACACACTTACAGCCCTTCTAAGCTTTTGGAAACAATAGCAAAGTAGTAAAGAATTGAATACTTTCTACAAATCAAATTAAGTTTCCCTTTGCTCTAGCAGTTGGTTGTCTGAGGTTTCAATACATTTGACAAAGTTATTCAGGATAATGTATGTATCCATTTCCTGTGGCTGCTATAACAAGTCATGAACTTCACAGCTTTAAACAGTGGAAAGTTATTCACTAAGACTTCTGAAGATCAGAGATCCAGGAACCCACTTGTGAGTAGGTAACTGGCCTCTGTGGGTAATTCAGGGGACAACAGTCCTTGGAGCTGTCAGTTCTTACATCACACTAACTGTATTATTCATTGTCTTTCCATCGTCTTCTTTTACTGTGTGTGTGTGTGTGTGTGTGTGTGTGTGTGTGTGTGTGTGTGTGTATTATATATATTATATATGTTGTGGTAAAATTAAGAAAAGGCAGCACCAGGCTTCCACACAGTCCACTCTGCGCAGAGCTGTGTGGTCTGAGCCACAAAGTCACAAGGCTCTGCGCACCCTAGAGCCATAAGCACAGACCCTGACTTCCTTTGACCCTGGTGACCGGCTCCGCCCACTCTGGCTGGTCCATGACCTTCCCAGCTTGCTGTTATCATTCACTTTCCCTTGGCAGGTTGTTACTACGCATGGCTCACACACATCCCAATTCTGAGGCGGGCTTTGTGTGTCCTGCCACTGCACTTCCTTTTGAACTCAAGTCACCATGTTAATGAACACACCAAAATACTCATAACAACCTGTATTTATGTGCAGAGAATAGTTACATCTGCTGCCATGCTAGCTTCCAGCTCCTTCCCCTTCTACCTCATCCTCCAGCTCCCTTGATTCTCCTCCTTCCTCTTCTCTCCCACCTTACAAAAACTTTGTCCCCACCCCACTCTCTACTGTTCAATCATGTATCACCTTGACATCAATCTTAACATTACCCTTTCTGTTTGATTAAGAAAAAAACTTTCTTCTCAAATGTAAGCTGTGCACAACTATTACCATTTGAAAACCATCTAGATGACTATGATTTCTCCAACTCCATCAGAAATCTGAGAATGACCAAATATCTATAAACATAGGAAGCCTAACACGGCTTCCAGAACTGAGACAGGTTATAGAGACAAATGTCCCATAGTATAGTCTCCTGTTAGCATCTACATTCTGTATTCATTATACACCATATATCATACATCACATATCATAATGCATATATTATGTCAGTGTACTGGCTGGTTTTGTGTCAACTTGACACAAGCTAGAGTTATCACAGAGAAAGAAGCCTCAGTTGAGGAAATGCTTTCATGAGATTCAGCTGTAAGGCAATTTCTCAACTAGTGATCAAGTGGGAAGGGCCCAGCCCATTTGGGTGGTGCCATCCCTGGGCTGGTGGTCCTGGGTTCTATAGGAAAGCAAGTTGAGCAAGCCATGGGAACCAAGCCAGTTAGTAACATCCCTCCATGGCCTCTGCATCAGCTCCTGCTTCCTGACCTGCTTGAGTTCCAGTCCTGACTCCCTTTAGTGATGAACAGCAGTGTGGAAAGGTAAGCTGAGTAAACCCTTTCCTCCCCAACTTGCTTCTTGGTCATGATGTTTGAGCAGGAATAAAAACCCTGACTAAGACAGTCACATATCACATACTATATATTACACATTGTAGGCTAGGTTGTCCTGCAACTCACAATCCTTGCCTGCTTTCTGTAAAGTTTCTTCTCAACTAAGCATGGTATAAGGATGAATCATGTAATCCCAACAGTCCAGAGGCTAAGAGAGAAGGATTACAAGTTCGAGGACAATCAGGGCTATGTAGCAATACCTTATCTTAAGAAAGATAGACAGATAGCTGTCCTCACCATCTGATCCTACTGTCTCTGAAGACGACATGAGTAACCTGTGGGCCGTTCCATGCTGTTGATTTCTCAGCAACAAATATAAAATTTGCTTAACCATGTAGGACTCAAGTAACCAGTCAGATTGCAGTCATGAAGGTGGATAATCCTGACTGATGACGTATTAATTTTCCAGGATTGCACTCCTAACTTCACATGTATCATCTTGTTCACTTCTCAGTACAAGCTTTTGAGGTGGATTGATTCATTTGGGCTCCTTGGATGCATCATATACAAACAAAGCAAACAGGTTTATTGGAAGGCATCTGGGCTGACTCACCAATCAGAAGAGCTGTGCAGTGCCAGGAAGGGTAAGATGACATCAGCCTCTGAGGAGCAAAGTGGCAGCTCAAGGTGCTTTTCTAGGTCTATGGCACACTCTGCCATCTTTGGGTAACTATAGAAACAAGCCCTCCACAGATGTCTTTTATTGTTTTAACCACTGGATTTGCTCCAGATGGATACCTACCCTATATCAGAGTGACAGGTACAATTTACTTGAACAAATGAGGGGGATAATGCAGTGATGAAGATGAGGATACTTTATAAATGACGCTGTCCTCGTGTTATAGATAGGACAATTGGGCTTTGACGAATTTACAATTTAGCAATTTCTTAGCTTTTTATCTGAGCCCAATCTTACTCACCCTGGAGCCTGTATCCTTCACTGATGCCCTCACCTCTCTGTCTGCTTCCACCAAGGATAAGGTTACAAAGCAGTTCCAGCATGAAGCTACCAGAAAGAGCAGAGATACTGGGAAGAGCAGTGAGACCAGCACATTAATCCGTACGGTGGGAACTCCTCATTCTGAGCAGAGCTGAGCACCAAGCCCTGGGCATGCAGGGTTTAACAAGAATACAGCCTTTACAGCCTCCATGACATCACAGGAAGTAACTGGAAACAAGCTTACAGCAGTCTTTATTAAATCAAGGGAACCAACGGAGAGGTGAACTCTCCCTAAACCTATCTCCTACAGCATCCGGACGTCAGTCTGTCTTGATCTCTACATTCTGTGCCCTTCCGTGTTAGCTTCATTTTGGGGCACACAAACTGGCACAGCAGCCCGAGGCTGTACCATGCTGACTCAAAGACAGCACCTCTTTTTCGGACATCTGTGGAACCTGGCTGGTTCTTCCGGGTCAGTCTCTGTGTCCATGGAAAGTGTTCTCACATTCTGTGTGGATCTCCTGGTCCCTGTGTTCAGTGGGGCCACATGATTGACACACACACTAGGATCACAGAGTGGGCTAAGAATATCTCCCCTAAATAAAAGTGCTGTTCCAGACAAATGCGGGGGAAGCCAGACAGGCAGGTAAACTTTTAGATGGCACAACACAACACTGCTTTCTGATTGCATGATTTAGAGAATCGATCCTCCTCCAAGTCTTTCCCCTCTCTGCCAGCCCGAAGTGCAAGCTGAGGTTCAGTCTAGAGGAGAAAGTAAAAGGGCAGAGGGAAACACTTTCTATAAGTCCGCGTACAAAAGCATCTGAGGCTCCATCTCCTAACCTCCCTGCCAGCCTGCAGCCCCCAGACCACCACTCCTTATTTTCGGCTCAAAATAAAAAGCTGAAACTTGGCGAAGAAAAATCTTTCTGCTTGATTCTTATACACATTACGGGTTTTTTTTTTTTTTTTTTTTTTTTGTTTTGTTTTGTTTTGTTTTTATTAATACTAGAATCTATAGAGCGAAAGCAATGTCAAAACACTGGTGCAAATAGGTTTGGAAGTGGCAGAAATAAGCCAGTCTGGTGCTCTATAAATCGGTGATAAGAACTCACTAACCTCAGTGTATTTTTTCTGGAGCTTAAAAGGAATCATAGACGTGAAACCCATACTAAGTAATTACAAAGTGGTGAGGGGAAACAGTCAAGTAACATATAAAGACAGACCTATCAGAATTATACTCAACAGAGACAATGAAGACTCGAAGACGGTGGGCAGATGTCATACAGACCCTAAGAGAACACAAATGCAAGCCCAGGCTACTACATAGCCGTGCCTGCCTAATGTCTCACTTTTCTTCTAGCCATCTCTGGAATTAAGATGAAGAGCTAGAACATAGGACAAGACAGCTTTGGGCTTCTGTGAAGAGTTTTCTAATGGTTTGGAACCCTCCACGGTTCCCTGAGTTCTCTATGCCAGGACTAAATACTTGCGCTGTTCAGTGTCCCTATGACGGAGGTAGAACGTCATGGAGGCATTAAGGAGATCATACAGGGAAACCTCTGAGGACTGGCGTCCTTGAAGGAGGAGACAGCGGAGGCTTGCTCTCTCTGTGGGAGGACATGGGGAGAGCAGTCAGCTGCAAGGTGGCAGGAGGAGCTGCGCCAGCCACTTACCCGTGGGAACCATGCTCTTAAACTTCCCAGGTCCACAGCTACAAGAGAAAACATTTCTGTCACCGATGCTCCCCAGATCATGCCGTCAGGTGATGGTGGTTTCAGCAGAAAGAACTCCTCCTCTCCCAGTAGCCATTAAAACAGGCTGACAGCCATCTCTCTTAGACACAGACTTTCCACAGGAGAATAGGATGGGTGGGAGAACAGAGAAGCAGGGGGAGGAGGGATGGGATAGAGGGGATGGAGGGGAAACTGGGAAAGGGGATGACATTTGAAATGTAAATAAAATATATCCAATTTTAAAAGGGGGAGCCCACATCTAAGTCAGGACACCCAAAACTTCACATCACCTGAGGTGTTTACAGGTATAGATGCCAAAACAAAACAATAATTTTATGCCTTAACAAAACAACAAAAATCCTATGCCTAAACTCCCTCTTGGAGCAACTGGTCTGGTTTCCCAGTGTGTGCCAGGTTTAAAAATCATGGCCAAGGTAAAGTTGAGAGTCATTCCCTTGGAAGACCTGAGGTCCCTCTATTGCTCTGCTATTAAGAATTTATGTGACTTTCTGTTGAAATAAGAAGGGTTAATCTCGGCTGTCAATTTACTAGATTGAGAGACACCTACAGATTTAGTGACCTATCCTCCTGCGTGTTTCTGTGAGAATGTTGCCAGAAACAATAGCAAATGGGTGAAAAGAAACATCTGTCTTGAGTGTGACTGGGCCCCAGACTAATAGTATGGTGGTCATAATGGAACAAAAAACACTAAAGGGAGCAAATTCACAAACAAGCGTGGCTTCAACTCACTTAGCTGTGTTTTTTATTGCCATCTCCAAAGAATGTCAAAGTCTAGATTCTTGACTGTGGACTCAAAGCAGCAACTGTCCAGAGAGCTCCTGGGCTTTTAGTTAATTTCAGCCTGTGTAATCAGCCCCCCTGGTTCTGAGGCTTCTAGTATTTTGGACTGAGAGGCTACTGGTTTCCCTAGGTCTATTGCCTACAGATGACCACTGAGGGACTACTCAGCCTCTGGTTGTGAAAGACAACCTAATAAATCCTCTGTTATAATTATATGTGTTTTATTGTTTTTGGGCCTCTGGAGAATCCTGACTAAGACATGGAGTGTATGTCATGAACTCACTCTTAAAAGTATGAAAGAGGGGGTACACAACATGTAGGGTCAAGTTCCCACTATTAGTTAATCTAGATAATCACATTGCTCCAACATCTCTTTTGATGTGTGACCTTTGGAATTCTAAAACAATTACAAACCACATTTAGTTATGTTGTGGACATCTGTTGCATCTGCTGACCCACTGACCCACTGACCCATCCGCCCACTCTCATGGCTTAAAACCGTAACTATCAAGGAGATGGTGTTTAGAATGGGGTCTTTGTGAGATAATTAGATTTAGAGGTTGTTATCAGGATGGGGAATCTCTTTAAGGAATTAAGCTCTTTTGAAAATTAGAAGAGACACCGGAGCTCTCTTAGCCTTGAGGTTATGGTACCATAATAACTGTCTGTAAGGCAGAAGAGAGTATTCAGCAGTACTCAGATGAGCTGGTATCGTTTAAAGTTTGAAGTTGCACAACCATGAGGAAAATCTTTAAGTCACTGCCCGTGAAGTATTGTTTTGGTAGCTCTCAAGCCAACAAAATCAGCCAGCAACTTTCCTCCTTGTTTGAGAAGTAGCTTTTCTTCTAGGAGACCTTCCCCTTCAGATTCTAGATACCTTAACCCCACATCATCTAAACTAAGCCAATCAAACCAGTCTTTGCAGAGAGAGGGACACTACGAACTGGAAGGGGTTATTTTATGGTATGACCAAAGAAAGAGCTGTACATTTTAAAAATATTTATTAATTGATTGTATCTGAGTACACTGTAGCCATCTTCAAAAACACCAGAAGAAGGCATCAGATCCCATTACAGATGGTTGTGAGCCACCATGTGGTTGCTGGGCATTGAACTCAAGACCTCTGGAAGAGCAAGTCAGTGCTCTTAACCACTGAGCCATCTCTCCAGCCCAGAGCTGTACATTTTAAAGATCCTACAGCCTCCACCTTCTTTTGCTAAAGACCTGGCCTTGATGTTTTGTCTAATTCTGTGAGCTCTATAGTTTCCTTTCAATAAATTCCCCTTTCTGCTCAGCTGAGTCAGAGCTTCCTTGAATTGCTTGCACAACTCATTCAGAAACTGGTACCTGGAAGTGGGCACCCCAAGCTGAGGACGTAGCAGAAATAGGCAGGTGTGAGGCAACAAGAAATGTACATTTCAGCTGAGAAGCCTGAAGCCAGCTGCTTTTCTAGTGAGTCTGTTTTTTTTTAACTGTATTTTCCTTTTTTTTTTTTTTTTTTTTTTTTGCTCAACATAGCCCTGATTAATATAAACTACTTATGCAAATGCAAGGCTGTACACAGGTAAGCTGTTCTTTCCTAGGAGTCATTATTGGATTGATGGGCTGAGGGTCCTGTTGGGTCCGTGCCTTGGAGCATTTTTTTTAACCCATTAGAGTAGCCTCGGTGAGCATCAATACCTGGCTGCAAACCAAAGCTTTTGTTTGTACAGCCTTCATGCCAATAAATGAGAATTGGAAATTTAGGATGGAGGAAAAAAGTACCCAACTAGACCCCTCCTCTTTGCGGGACCATTGTGCCAGAGTCTATAGAACGTAAAAAGAGAAAGTCCAGAAGGCAAGCATAATAATAGTAATAATTACCATTTATTAAGCCCTTACTATGTGCCAGACATTGGGCTATTATGTCGTTTAATCCTAGAAAAGCAATAGTATTATGTTTGGTTCTGCTTTATTTTGTTTCTAAGGTTGAGCTGCAGGCACAGGAACTGAATCGATTCAATCAGTCATTCTTTTCTGTTACTGGCATGATATAATCATCTGTCTAGACATGACCCCTATTTTTTTTTTTAATCTTTATCCATTATTCTCAGTGTAGCTACTGTGTCCTTCTGGTCTATTTTCCATAGACTTACAGATCCATAAAAATATGTAGTACAGCGTCTGCTTTGAAAGCATGTGTAAATGGATCACACTACAATTCTCACTATCCAATTTGCCCTTTTTCTTTCCTCAGACGTATCTTCTGAGGTCAGTCCGTAATGATCTATAGAGAGCGTCTCTCCAGTTTGAAGTACTCTCCTGCACGCTGTGTCAGTGATCATTCTCACTTGCATATTGTCTTCTGATGGACACCTACCCTACTTCTAACCTTATCTTTCTGAAAATGCGTTTGGTGAATGACTAGATGCAGACGATCAGGACACCGTTCAAGGGTTTCTCCCAGGTTTACCTGGGATTCTTGAGTCTTAGACAGTACGTATTTTCAGTTTGAATAAGATCTGCCAAATTGTTCTTTGTTGCAGCTTTACCAACTCACACTTCCCTCCACAGTAAAGAGGAGTTTTTAAGATGGACACATTACCTCCATTTTGCAAATAAGCTGACTCAGGGAAATAATACACACATACTATAAGTAAGTAAGTTCAGAAATACAGCATACAGTTGCAAATACATTAACAGGAGGTGAACCAGCTGCCATCTCACTAGCCCTTGGGAAGAGGAGGCTCAACTGGGTTACCCACAACAGTTGAACATCTTTACTTTCCACCCGGTCCCCCAAGGCAGAGACCTGCAAGGTACATTAATGTCTTCATCCTCTTCTCATAGACTGGCCCTCGAAGCTGACTGCTTTTCTAAATCTCTGTTACAACCCTGATCAAAACCTGTCAGTGAAGTGTTTGCCTGTGGCCTGGACACCTATGGACACCTGGGACTGTGCTCAAATGCAGAATCTGAGGCTCAGGCCAAGGTTCTGCCAAAACCGAATCTGCATTTTAACGATGTCCCCCGGAAATTCATAAAATTGGAGAACTTCTTGCTTTGACTTCTGACAGAGCTTAATAAGCTGGTTTCCCTGTATCTGTCCCTTGCACTTCAGAGGACAACTTGCTGGGATTTGTTGGATCCAGGGATTAACTTCTTGTCATCACTCTTGTGTGTAAGCACCATCTCAAAGAGCCAGCCCATACACCTTTTTCTTCTAAGTAACTATGTGTGCACACCTGTGTGCACACACGCATGTGAGAAAGAGAGAGAGAGGAAGAGAGGAAGGGGGGAGGAGGGAGGGAGGGAGGGGGAGAGAGAGAGAGAGAGAGAGAGAGAGAGAGAGAGAGAGAGAGAGATCAACTTATGCCAATTGATTCTCTCCTTCTACCATGAGGGGTTTGGGGATTTGATTCCTGTCCTGAGGCCTGGAGGCAGAACATTTACCTTTTGAATCATCCTCTATCTCTCTGGCCTTGAAATTCTTTAGGTTACAAACCTCTGAAGTGGCTTCCCTCATTGAAGGCCACAGAAGCCAAGGCTAACAGAAAGCAATCCATAAGTTCTCTAGCTGCCTTGCTCTGTCCTCCCTAGCCTTGGTAGGCACCTTCTAATTCCTGGGCCATGCTAGGTTCTCCCTGAGGGCTTTTTTTGCTTGTTTCTTTCTTCTTCCTGAGTAGAATTGGAAAATGAGGTCAGTGTTTCCAAATAGAGAACAGTGTTCACCTTCTAACTTTTCTCACAGCTGTCTTTCAATAATGTGTATCTTCTTATTCAATATCAGTCTTACCTGTTGATCTAAAGGGTTCTGGTGCTACATCAGGGCTGGGCAGTTACCTCCTCCTGCACCTAACACAGTGACATTCAGTCAGTATCTGCTGATTTAAGGACTGTGAATGTTGTCCTGGCTTAGAGATCAAGTTCAACTGAAACCAAGAATCTAAAATCATCTCAGAGCTGCAACCAAGTATAATGTGACCACCGGCAAAAGAATCCGGACAGAAATGACCAGTTCTGACAGCTGTAACCTTTGTATATGCTCACCCTCCCTGGGTGACAGTAAACATTCTGTCCTGGAGCCAGTGCCCTTCTGCACAGTGTATGCACAAACTGTCCTCTGGAAGGACTCTTCCTCCCCGACCTCCTCCTGGGGGGCCTCTGTTAGCACTTCATGAATAAGAATATAAAATGTTTTTTACTTGTGCTCTTTGTTTTCTGGGCTAGAAAAGTCTGCAGGTGGAGGAGTGAGGCTCCTTGCTACTATTGCCTTCCCTTTCAAATGCTAAAAAGAGCTTTGCTCCTGGGTTAGCTTAATCAGAACATTGTGGCAGTCTGGAAGTGATCCGTTCTCTTTGCTGTTTGCATCTCAACAGACTAAGGGGTCACTTTGCAATGGATAGAAAGCCAGAGTTGTGTAGCCAATAAGTCAACACTGCCCACCAAGTGTCTTCTCCAGATTCTGATTAAGCCAAATTGGGGGGGGGGCAAGTGAAATAAGAGTTGGATATAGCAAATTTCATAATCCTAAAGCTGGCCAGGGACTCTGGCATTGGCCACATCCGGGAGACTGATGAATCCTAGAGGTGGAGTTGCTGGAGATGACTTGCTATATTTGATTCCCTGCAGGATCTGAGTTAGGATAGGAGTGACTTTTTCTTCTCTGTCTCTGTCTCTGTCTCTGTCTCTGTCTCTCTCTCTCTCTCTCTCTCTCTCTCTCTCTCTCTCTCTTTCACACCCGCCCCCTCCCAAACATAAAGTCAAATGCATGAGGCACTGGTGGAGGCAGGAGTACTGTTTGGGAGGAGGTCAGTGGAAGTGCTGCATCCATCTGTCCTGGGAGTTAGCAGAGCAGCTCTGAGCTTCTTGCAGATACTTCTGCAATCCTTCTGGAGTGTTTATTATTACTTGGAAAGTTAAGGAAGAGTTCCACATGGGTACTGGAGCTTGCAAGTGTAGTGCCAGTGACTCTGTCTGGAGGGGGAATTAGAGATCTGTTACACTACAAGTTCAAGGCCAGCCTGTGGGGGAAAAACACCATTGCAAAAGGAGTTTTTGCAGAAGGAAGGAAGGAAGGAAGGAAAGAAGGCAGGAAGAAAGGAAGAAAAGAATTGTAAGTGACTGTTTACATTAGTATTTTAAGACAAGCTTAATACATTAAAGTTTTCTGCTTTATTAATTTTCTTGGGTGTTTCCCCTTGATTTACACCTCTCCATTTCCCCCATAAACATAGACTTTTTTCCTTGTACAATATAACCAATAAAGTTTTCCTTTCTTCTCTATCCCTCCCAGTTGCTCCCCACCTCTTTTTCCATTTGGATCCACTCTCTCTTCCTGTCTCTCCTTAGAAAAGAACAGACTTCTAGGAGATAACAAGAAATAAAAAAAATAAAATTAAGAGAATAAAACAAAACCATCACATCAAAGTTGGACAAAGTAAGCCAACAGGAAAAATAGAAGCTGCAAGAAAAGGCATAAGAATTAGAGACTGTCCCATAAAGTACTTAACTGAAACTGTAATACATATGCAGAGAACTTGTCACAGACCTGTCCTCCTGGTGTCCTCTGCCTCCCTAACATCCTCTGTCTCATGTTTCTGGGTCTCTCTTTACATAAATGTCTTGCTGTGGGTCTCTGTCTTTGTTCTTATCTGCTATAGGAAGAAGCCTCTCTGACAGTGGCTGAACAAATGAATACAAGAGAATGGCATTAGTTTTCATTTTATTGGCGCTTTCTGAAAAGTCAGTAGTATTTAAATTCAGCGTAGGTCTCTAGGCTGTCTAGACTCTGGTTCTTGCTCACTGAAGCAGTGTCAGGTATGGGTTCCACCTCATGGAGTGGGCCTTAAATCAGATCAGACATCAGGTGGCTACTCTTACAAGGCCTGTGCCACCAGTGCCCTAGCAGATATAGCAGAGCAGATCAGAGGTCAACGGATTCATGGTTGAGCTGGTGTTTACATTTCTGTTGGTGACCCACAGAGTACATTTCTGTGTCGTAGACACTAGAACACAGGGGTGGAAAGTCTGTGTAGGCATGAGCTCAAGCTCTCCACACGCAATGAGTTGTGTAGGTGTCGTCTTCAGCTGTCAGTCGGTGGAGAACAACTAACCATCTTGGCAACAGCCTGGGTTGTTTGGGGATTAGTTAATCCCACAGACATGAGGAGAAAGACCACCAATTTATGGCCAAATTAACTAAAGCAAGCTTTTTTTTTCTTGTCTCTCCTTAAAGTAAGACTCAAGAGATCAGCATTGGATTTAGATGGACTTAGATAAGGATTTCTGTAGTAGCTCAGGAGTAGGAGGTTTCCAAATGGGGGACTTAGTGAGCAATTGGGCGGGGCTACAGAAGCAGAACATAAGCATGACAAGTTAGTCATAGCGACCCCCGGAAACAAAGACATGGTTGCAAGGTCGTCACAACAAGGTACTTGCAAAAATGTTTTGAAACAAAGGCTTAGTTTTCTGCAGCAATCAGTACAGAACAATTTGTTGTTAAGGTGACAGGAGGGGCATATAGCCCAATACTTGAAAGAATCCAGTTTGTTCTTATTATAAGGGAGTTTTGCAGCCCAAGATGAAGTCAGGCTGGTTTATCCATTTTCATGAAATCCCTTCGACCAACAACTGGATGAAGTGTACTAGAAGTTTCGTTTGGTCACAAGACATGCCAGTCGGAGTTCTGTGTCCCTTGTTATTTGGAGACTTCATTACAATCACCTTTGTATATTATAGGTTTTTACTGCTTCCTACAATATAGGTGTTTCAATAGCACCCTTCAAATGCTTTCTAATTCTAGCCGCCTCTCTCCTCATGCCCTGCCTCAATTCCATCTCCCTTCCCCCTCCAACCTGATTCTCTGATTATTACCCCCACCTCCAATCCATTCATAAAATGTATTTCTATTTCTACCCCCCAGGGAGATCCATGTGCACCCATCCACCTCACTTTTCCTTTATGCCTAAGCTCTCTAGGTCTACAGAGTGGAGCTTAGTAACCCTTTATTTAATGTCTACTATTCAGATATGAGCAAATACATACCACCGTTATCTTTCTGGGTCTGGGTTACCTCACTCGGGATGATTCTATCTAGTTCCATCAATCTGCCCACAAATTTCGTACTGTCATTTTTTTAGAGAGCCGTTTAATACTTCATTGTGTAAATATACCACATTTTCACCCATTCTTTTGCTGAGGGCCATCTAGGTTGTTTCCAGTTTCTCGCTGTTAGGAATAAAGCAGCACGGAACATGGTTGAGCAAGTGTCCCTGGGGCAGGAGGAAGCATCCTTTGCAAATACGCCTAAGTGCGGTATAGCTGGATCTTGAGGTAGATTGAATCTCTTCCTTCCAAGTAACCACCATACTGAGTTCCATAGTGGCAGCACTAGTTTTCGTTTTCGCCAGCAATGGAGAAGGGTCCCCTTGTTCCACATCGGCTGCAGCAGGAGCTGTCACTGTGTCTTTGATCTTAGCCATTCTGACAGGTGTAAGATGGGATCTCAACGGTTTTTTTTTGATTTGCATTTCCCTGATGGCTAAGGATGATAAACACTTAAGGGTTTGTCAGCCACTACAGTTTTTTCTATTGAGAATTCTTTGTTTGGATCTGTACCCCCAATTTTTTAATTGGGTTATTTGTTGGTTTTGTTTTTTTTTTTTTTTTTTTTTTTTTGGATACCGAGTTTCTTGAATTTGTCATAAATCTTGGATATCAGCCCTCTGTGGGTTGTGGAGTTAGTTAAAAAAACAAAAAAAAAAAAAAAAAACAACAAAAAAAAAAAAAACAAAAACAAAACTTTTCCTGTTCCATAAGTTGCCACTTTGAATGACTGTGTCCTTTGTCTTACAGGAGCCTTTCAGTCCCATGAAGTTCCGTTTATTAACTATTGATCTTATAGTACCTGCCGCATTGGTTTTCTGTTCAGAAACTTGTCTTTTGTGTCAATGAATTTAAGACTACTCCCCACTTTCTCTTCTGTCAGGATCAGTGTACCTGGTTTTATGTTGAGGGTTTTGATCCACCTGGACTTGAGTTTTGTACAGGGTGGTAGGAATGGATCTATTTGCATTCTTCTGCATTCAGACCTCCAGTTGATTTGCTTTGTGAACCTGTTGAAGACTGCTTTTTATTCTTCCCATTTGGTCCATTTAATTTGATTTGATGCTGAATTTTCTACTAGTGTGCAGACAGAAGTGCAGGGATTGGTCTGTGAGGTGGGGGTGGGTGTGCCCTGAGCTAACAGTAAGTCAGAATCCCACCAGTAAACCCAAGGATGAGTGGGAAAGGACGGAAGAACAGGTTAGAAAGGTGTATAGCTCTTGGCTGGGGAGTGCTGGGCTCAGATGGGGGAGGGGAGAACATCTGACCGTGAAATGCTGAGCTCTTTTTCCAGGTCTGAAAGCAGCAGTGTCTAGCCCACAGCCACACTCACTTGAACTTCCTACATCTCAGCTTGGCTCATCTATAAAACTGGGATATTTATAGGACTTTCCTGATTTTCACTGTGAGCATCAAATGAGAAACACCTCTCAAAGCGATAAGAGCAGGGTAAGCCCTCGGTCAATGTTAGTTATTACTGAGAGCTCCCTATGTGAAGTCCACGGTGAGTTTTATATGTGGCATTTCATGTTCATGGGGCTTTAAATGACCTAAGATGGAGAAACAAGGACAGAGGAGAAGCTAGTTTTATTGAGTCTCCATATACAGCTTTTACTAAATCAGTAACCCAAAGACTTGTAAGATAAGAGCCCATGTCTAGGTGATCAACCATGAGAAGTGGGAAGTGTCAGACACTAAATGTAATAGTACTCTTTTCAATATATTAGAGCTTGCATATGCACCCCTCCGGGTTAGCTTTGCTAGTTTATAGTGATAAGGACTGAACACAGAAGTATGCCTGTTAGGAGCATGCTCTACCACAGAACCCCCATCCTACCCCTCAGCACACTAGCACTGCAGTATTAGCTAGAATATAGAGAGATATCAGCTATGAAGGATTTCCTGTCATCCCTTATGATGTGATCTAGATATTTAACACATCAAGCTGAGAAGGCCATGCTACTCCCAATTAAAGATAACCACCCGGCAACTGCATCATGGTATTCAATCGTATCTAATCCAAGTTTTCAGCAGACATACTTTGTAGAACACCCTACAGAGAGGCTAGGGGGACCTGCTTTTGGGAATCTCCTTGTCTGAAATATAGTGAAAGGAGAAAAGGCCAGTCATTCGGTACGAAGGATCCCTGCAGATGCAGCTCGAGCACAAGTAGCTGTGAGTCATCACCGTGACTCTTTTATGATGATGTGATTTTGTTACCAACACTGCCCTTAGTAATGGTGCTAATTGTTGTTGCTTGGGTTTCTAAGGTTTGTTTTGTTTTTAATTATGTGTTTATAGTGGAGGTGGGGTGTGTGCACAGGAGTCCAGGTACTTGTAGAGAACAGAGATATCAGATTCCCCTGGAGCTAAGGTGACAGGTAATTGTGAGTCACACACTGGGTGCTGGGAACTGAACTCATCATCAAGAGTATGTTCTCTTAACCAATGAGCCAATCTCTGGCCCCTTGTTATTTTGGTGGGAAATAGAAGATAGGCTAACATAAGCTGGGCAAATCACTGAAAGGATATATGTGTGTGCATGCATGTGTATCTATGTGTGTGTGTGCATATGTGTGTGCATGTGTATGTCTATGTGTGTACATGCATGTGCAGCTATGTGTGTTCATATGCGTGTTTTGAAAGTCTAGAAGGTGACTGAGATTTGTTTACAAATGGTATGTCATAGTAGGGATTTTGTATTTACTCAACACTCATGAGTTTTGAAAATTATTTTTAATTAAGTGTATTTGCTTGTGTTGAGGGGAGAGGTGGACAAACATGCTATGGAGTGTGTGTGGGTCAGAGGACAACTTCTTGAAGTTGATTCTCTCCTATCACGTGGGTGCCAAAGATTGAACTCGGGTTCCCAGGCTTGTCATCAAGGCTTTATCCATGGAGACATCTGTGATGGTTTGCATATGCTTGGCCCAGGGAGTGGCACTAGTAGAAGGTGTGGCCTTGTTGGAGGAAGTCTGTCACTCTGAAAATGGTCTTGGAGACACTTCTCCTAGCTGCCTGAGGAGGCTCAGCTGTTCTGGTTTCTTCTGGATGAAGATGTAGAACTCTCAGCTCCTCCTGCACCATGCCTGCCTGGATGCTGCCATGCTTCTGCCTTGACTGGACTGAACCGCTGAACCTGTAAGCCAGCCTCAATTAAATGTTTTTATTTATTTATAAGACTTGCCTTGGTCATGGTGTCTGTTCACAGCAATAACACCCTAACTAAGACAGCATCTTTCTGGCCCTTTGAGAAATTTTTCATAGTAAATACATACATTAAATAATTTAATTTTAATAAGTTTCTGTAAAAATAACAAGGACTCCCTGGGCTAGGATTCAAAAATGGTGGCTTTGCCAAGTTGTATTCATTTTAAACACATCCTACTCTCAGCCCAGAACTCATACTACACTGCAAGGTCACTTGGAAACCCAGACAATTCACTACTTCCAAAGTCTATGAGTTGAACCAGGCAATGGTGGGCTCTGCCTATAAACTCAGCACTTGTGGGAGCTGAGGCAGGAGGATTGCTGTGAGTATGAAGTCAGTGTTGATTGCAGGGTGAAACCCTGCCTCATTACAACAACAGCAACAACAACTCCTGTGGTCTGGCTTGGAGGCATTACTCAGGGGGAGACCATATGCTATTATGCTATCTCCAGCACTAACTTTTGTTTCCTAATTTAAACCTTTTTAAAAAATGTAAACTAATTTTTTAGTTTTGTTGGATTAGTTTTGATAGATCGTTACGCTCATAAAAGGAAGAATTTCAGGGGCCGGAGAGATGGCTCAGTGGTTAAGAGCACTGACTGCTCTTCCAGAGGTCCTGAGTTCAATTCCCAGCAACTATATGGTGGCTCACAACCAGTTGTAATGGGATCTAATGCCTCTTCTGGTGTGTCTGAGGAGAGCTATAGTGTACTCATATACATAAGTAATTAAATAATTCTTAATTTTAAAAAAAGGAAGAAATGCCTGATTTAGTGAGAAAGTAACCAATTTCACACCATTAATTAGCAAGATGTGCAATCAAAAGGATCCCAATGTACACAGAAAACCAAAAGGTTCCTCAAGTCAAAATAAAGAGCCAGTAATTTTCTGTTCTCATGAAAGGTTAAGGGTCAAGAAGGAGATATGTTTAGAAATATCATCTCACCGGGGTCTCCCCTGCTCCTTTGGTGGCCAACCTGTCCTCCCATCTCTGAGACTGATGACATGTACAGCTCCGTCTTTAGGCCACATCTCTCCAGCAGGCTCTTCCTTGGAGCACTTTATTCTTCAGTTATCTCTCTTCTGTTACCTGCCCTGCAGAGTTTCTACATGCTTCCCCTTGATGTAAAGCGGCGCAATGACCTGTTAATTCAAACTTGACCTTGTTAGTACGTCAACTCCCTGTGCCCAAGGCTGAAGGATCTTCTCTTTGTTTTGTTTCTGTAAGATATAATTCTTCAGAGACTAGAGAGGTGGCTCAGTGGTTAAAAGCACTGGCTGCTCTTCCAGCGGTCCCAAGTTCAACTCCCAGCAACCACATGGTGGCTTATGACCATCTATAATGTGATCTGATGTTCTCTTCTGACATGCAAGTATACATGCAGATAAAGTATAAATAAATCACATATATGATATATGATGATATATGATATAATATATGATCTATGATTAATATATGATACATGACATGATATATGAAATATAATATGACATATGATATGATATAATATGTGATATAATCTTTATATGAATATATGTGTGTATATATGTATATATAAATAATTTCTTTCCAGTCAACCACAGCCAGACAACCTGTCATGTTTTAAACATCTCCCTTCTCTGAGCTCAACAGTCATGTACTTAGATTTATGTTGCCTGCTCTCCTTAGTTTCTCTTATTTTCGGCAGGGTTTCATGAATCACAGCTGAGATTCAAATTCAAGGATAACCCTGTAGTCACGGATAACTTTGAACTTCTGATCTTCCTGCCTCTACCTCCTGAGTGCTGGGATTATAGGCTTCTGCTATCATGCCTGACTAATACAGTGCTGCAGATGGAACCCAGGGCTTCCTGCATTACCATAGGCATAGTACCAACTGAGTTCCATCTCTAGCCTTATCCTTTTTTTCTTTTCTTTTTTCCCTAAGGTCTATTTATTTTATGTGTATACATGAATGCATGGATGTATGTATACTACAAATGTTTTAGGTGCAAGTAGAGGCCAGAAGAAAGTACTGGAATCCTGGAACTGAAGTTAGAAACTTCCCAAGAGTTCTGGGGAACAAACCTGGGTCTGTTTTCTTAATTGCTGAGCCATCTCTTCAGCTATATTCTCTTCTTCTTTGCTAGGCTGCTCCTCCCTTCCTGGTTCAGAATACTGCTTTTCCAAAAAGCTAAACCAAGGAAGAGAGATAAAAGGAAATAAAAGACATTCACATGGGGACACTCATGCAGCCTGGAACTAAAAAGATACTATTTTTGGTGGAAAAGATTCTCTCTCCAAAGCAACAGGGCAACATCCCTGGACAGATATATGCCTAAAATTTCATGAAAGAAGAGGAGGATCTGAATCAGTGTGTGTGTTGTGTATTAAAACTCCTACTGGCAAGATTTGAAAAAGGATGAGAAGACTCGGTACCAAGCTATAAAGAGAGATAGGGAAAGATATAGTGATATAGATACTATATAACATACATATATATGTTAGAAATATATGTATATAAATTCGATATATAGATTAGATAGATAGATAGATATATAGTCAGATAGACAGATAGATTGTATGTGTAAGATATATATAGATATACATATATACACACACATACAAGCTAATGTAATGTTTTCCTCTGACTTTTCAAACATTAATTTTTTTATTCTTCTTCCATTCTTCTCCCTCTGTATTGTCTTCCATTCCCCCTCCCCAAATACAGCTTCTCTCATTTTCTCACTCTCTCCTTCATGGTACCTGTGTTCTACATCCAAATGTTCTTTTAAGAGCACACGTGATGAGTACGGCTCAGAGGAGAACGGGCTCCCGGTGCTGGCTGGCTTATTCTCACTAAGGCCAGGACTTGAACTCTCTTGTTAATTGGGCTGTGTCAGTGCTGCTTTATAAGAAAAGTGAACTTTGGGTTTGGAGAAGGGTAACTAGATTTTGGTAGGCAGAATGGGTTGAAACAAGGGTCCTCTGAGAGACAGTTTCTACTAATCTATTGAAAATACTGGGAGGAGAAAGAAGAGGAGCAGAGAGGTTGTCATGGTGTTGACTGTGAGAACATATGACATAAGACAGGGAGCGTGCCCGTGTAATCATAACGATACAGTCAAACAAGAGCCGCATGATGACAGCCCCAGCTGACTTCGCCGTATGAACGAGGTGTATTTCACAAGGACCCATGACTAGATGAAAAGCTACAGGTAAATAATGGCTGTTGAGAGAGGGAGAATCCAGTCCCAAGTGGTCAGCCTTAAACCAATAGACACATGAGCAACACTAAATGGAGTTGGCAGATTGCATTTATAAATACATATGCAGACATATGATGATGGTGGTGGTGGTGGTGATGATAATGATGGTGATGATGATAAGAAGAAGAAGAAGGAAAAGAGTCATGAGTTTAGTGGGAGTTGGGGGGACATGGGAGGAGTTAGAAGTGGGAGAAGGTGGGGAAGAAGTTATGTGAATATAATACTTAAGCACTGTATGGAATTATCAAAGTAACAATAAGGCTATAAGAAAATCAGGAGAGCAAAAGATAATTTTGCAGACATTTCTTGAATAAAATAGGGGAGGTACTGGGTACTCTGCCAGGGCCTCGGGTGGGAGGGATGTCATAAAACTACTTGGCCCACCTCGCCAGTGGGATCTAAGCGCAGGCCGGAGGAATCCATAGATGAAATGGAAAAGAATGGGAGATAGTGAGAGGAAAAAGAAAAAGAAATAAAAGCGAGGTGCAGGGAGTTAGCACAAGTGATGTAATTTCAGGGACCCGGCCTTTCGTGTTGGTTTGCTAGTTTGTGTGTTTGTTTGCTTTTCTAGGGAGGGTTCTGTGTGTGGCTCTGGCCTAACACTGTGACCTGCCTGCCTCTACTTCCTGGGTGCTGGGAATAGAGTGTGTCACCGCTGCCTGGCTCAGGGATCCAGCCTTTATAAGTGTACAAGGCATTGTCTCTCATTGTCTCTGAGTTCAGGGCACAACACTTGTCTTGGTCTTTTTGGTCTCCAAGTACACAGTACAAAAGCTAACATATAAACAGGGCTCAGCAAATGACTCCTTAGTAAATAGCTGGCAATCTGCCTTCTGTCTTGTTTTGTTTTGTTTTTTTGAGACAAAATTCAAAGTCTCCAATTGTAGCTCAGACTAGCTTGAATTCACTTTGTCACCATTTGGTTGGTCCTGGCTGGCCTCAAACTTGTGGCAGTCCCCCTGCCTCAACTTCCCAAATTGTGGGATTATGGAGTCACTTTCTCAGACTGAGGAAGGGCAGCCCCTCCCACTTCCCACTGCCTAACACTGTACAGTGGGAAGACTCCTGCTTTCGCGGTGCCTTTATAATGGGAAAACCTGAGTGTATCCAACATAGTCCTATCTGTCAGAACATTTTCAGGATTCTATTTGACTTTCTGTCTCCTTTCCAATTATGAGCTACTCCCACCATGGGCTCTCGAGCCAGAACCATTCACTGGTGGCCATGGCCCTCGCCACACCAGAGAGATCACCTTATCGGGCCCCCACTAGAATCTATTACTCTCTGCTAGTTGCTAATGAAGTTCATTCTCTCTGCCTCCACCTCTTCTCCATCTTGCCAGACCATTTGGAATTCTAATCCTGTCCTGGATGCTCGCCTTCCAAGCTGACGATGGGTGTCATCTGCTTACAGTGTGCTATCATCTGTCAGCTCTAGCAGCTTATTTCCTGTTCTAACCCATGTAAATCATCGATGAAATATCAAAGAATCTGCCCCAGAATGGCGTCCAGAGGACAGTCTCTAACATAGTGACATGGGTGCCATTGATAATGAATTCATAAAACCGCCTGCCCCCACAGCTACCTTTCCCCAGTGGACTGCTAGAGTGCCGTGAGAAATGCAATCCTAAGTCTTTGTGAGGCCAAATGGCAATGGAAAATCGTAAGAGAAGACTCATTTTCCAATTGCCCATTTTTCTGCCAGGCATTTCTGAATATGTTAAGTAACAGTCTCTCCCCCACCTCTCAAAGACAGCGTGGTACAGACCGAGGTTGACCAAAGGTCCTGAGGTTGGTCCCACTTATGTGCAACTTCTAGCCCATCACTTTCTCACTGTGCACTTGGCAACAGACTGAGTGTCTGTGCTTTTAGTTTTAGAACAAGATTAACTTCAGAGGACTGTTTGGAAGATTCCACTGCATGAAATGTCCTTACCGTAGGCCTGATACACACCGAAGCCTCCCGGAACTGCCTGTTACTAGTGCATATTAAAGTAAAGGAAGCAGACCAGAATTCTGTTCCAAGCACACAACACATCTTGTTCCAGAGGATTCCATGCTCTCTTCACACTCCAGGACACACACACACACACACACACACACACACACACAGTGTATTTTTAAACATTTTTAAAATTATTTTTATGGGTTTGGGTGTTTTGCCTGTATGTTGTTATATCTATGCACCATGTATATGCAATGCCCACAGAGGTCAGAAGAGGGTGTTTGATCCCAGAATTAGAGTTACAGACAGCTATGACCCTCCCTGTGGGTCCTCTGACAGAGTAGCCAAGTGCTCTTATCTCCTGAGCCATTTCTTCAGTTTCCAAATAAATAAAAATAAAGCGGAGGAAGACAGAGCCGGTATGGTATAATCTAAACTAGAGACCCATGGTATCTGACTCAGACTTTTATTCTCTTTCCTATTTATTAAGCAGCCTTTGTGTGCACTCTTGTTCACACGGGGTACCCACAAACTCACAGCACGCCTAAGCACAAATCTTAAGGATATCAAACATATACCGATGCCCAGCGACTACAGCACAGACTTCAGAAGAAAATGACCTCAGAATCAGAAACTCATTCTATTGAAAGTAAACAGAACTGAAGGCACCATTTCTGTGCTGAGGGGTGTTTATAATTTACAAGTGAAAAATAAGTCAACCTGTGCTTCAAATAAAAAAAAAAAAAATCACAAACTACTAGGTTTTAGCAGCCAGAAATTTAGGGACCAATAATGAGGGACTTTTAAATTTTGTTTCTAGTTTTGTGGAATTCTTCTGGTTTGTTGCTTTGGAGAACGTTTTCAGTTTGTTCTTAGTGTTCTGAGACAGATCTGGGAGGAGTCATTCTGTAGGTTAAATTCAAAGTCCCAGGCACCTGCCTGCCTCTGCTTACTGAGAACAGAGATTAAGGGCCTGAGCCACCAGGCCCGGGTGTTCCTGCTGTTTTCAACTCTATTTCTCTTGATGAAGTAAGTCTTTGGAGATAGGTGAAGATAGAGACAACGCTGTAAAATGTGAAGAACTGACCTGTCACTGGATGCCAGGACTGTCACTGTGAGTGAACACTAGTCCCTTTTCAGTGTCTTCCCATGTCACCTGCCTTCACAGATGCTTCCTCCATTACCTGCTCTTCTCAGGACCTTCTTCATCATCAACTTCTCCCACATCATTGTTTAGTAAGTTTCTATTATATGTACAACCTGTAAGAAAAGCCCATGAACACCTGCCGTAAATAACAAATCCCCCATGGCTGGACACTTAGGTTGATGCTCTCTGTTCTGTGACTATTCTAAATAAAACTGTCATGAAGAACCTTGTATCTCACTGTTGCATAATGTTCTCGCTCTGCACAAATCCTTCTTATCCCTGACAGATGGCTGGCCAGCCTCTGTTTGATCACTTCCAGTAACAGGGGGCTCACTTCTTTGCCAGACAGCTCATTCCATTTATGGACAACTCTAATTGTTAGAAAGTTCTTTATTTTTAACCCAAATCTGTTCCTCTTAACTTACACTCATTGATTCTAGTTCTGCGATCTGGAATTACCCAAAGCAATCTTTTCCTTTTTGCACTTGGCATCCCATCAAATACTTGAAGAAAACCATAATGAAACTCCCTAAATAGTCTCTTCTTGAAGATAAATACCCATGCTTATGAGCCTTAAGATTAAAAAAAAAAAAGTTGAAGAATTGGTAATGGGAGGTGGTTTTTAGCCAAGATGTAATTTTTTTTATATGTTTCCTTTTTTGCTTTGGCCTCCTGAAAGCTCAGTCTAATGGGCTGCCCATTATTTTAGCTGTAGAATTCTTTCCTTTCATGTGTATATTTTATCTTCTCAGTTAGACCTCCTAAGTGAGGAACCTAGAGCTCTTCTCTGTTGAGCCATTTCTTTAGTCTCCAAATAAATAAAAATAAAGTGGGGAAAGGCAGAGCCGATATGGTAGAATCTAAGCTAGAGACCCATGATATCTGACTCACACTTTTCTTCTCTTTATTAAGCCATCTTTGTGTGCACTCTTGTTCACCAAGGACACCCACAAACACACAACATGTGTAAGCACAAGTCTGAGGATGGAACCATGGCCCTCAGCATGTTAAACATTATGGTATATAACACATACATATATAACATATATAATATTAGCCTATATTTTTTCAGGCTATAATTTTTTTTTTCTTTAAAGCTGAGTTATTTACTGAGTGATGTCTCTGTAGACTCCCACAAGACACTGGTGGTGGGTGCACTGTGCATTTATGTCATATAAAATTCTCCATTTCTTTCAGACACTCTGTATGAAAACTATGGCCAGTTTGTCAGTCTCTCTCCTATTAGCATGCATGCTTGGCTTTTGCTCCCCAAAGCTGTTTTCAGGCCTTGCCGCTGTTCCTAGGTTGAGAAGCTAAAGGGAGAGGTGGTGCTGGAGAATGTTTTAGCCATGTGGTGGGCAGCTGAGGCAGGAGCATGGACACTTTGAGGCCAGCCTGGGCTCATACCAAAAACCCTGTCTCAACAAAACAAAACAAAATGTAGCCTAGTCCTCTTGACTCATTTAGAGCTTCTATCAAATGTTTAGTGTCTTCTCTGTCATCCGGAGGCCTGGCCTTCTGTCCTTTGAAGAAGTTAGAGCTTACATCTCCACGACAGTACCAAACTTTCTCCTCCCTGTAAAAGTCACCTGTGGCTGACCTAGATGACTGACACCCTCCCCCTAGATGGGGAAGTCAAGAGACTCAAACCCCCATATCGGAAGTATAGGATGGAGGTCTCAAAGAAGGAGCCGGACAGGAGCCGATCCCCCCAGATTGCTTGTACCCGAAGAAGCTGCTGATCCATTGGCCATTCAATGTGTCTGTCAGCACTAGCACACAGCCTGCACTGCAATTTGAATCAGATGAAGGGGCAAAAGGCACCGGAGAAAGGCTTAACCTGTAACTCGCAGGGCTGCCAGCCTGGCACAGCCTGGCCTGGGAAAGAAGAATAGTTGGCTACAATTGCTCTGGTGCTGAGAAGACTGAGAGAAGCCTACTTCAACTTAGATCTTTTCCACATGGATACCAGTGCTGTGCCTCAGGTACATCAGGGCTCATTGAGCTGATGAGGAATTCAGTTTCATCTACTACCCGGATGTTCTCCATCTTCCTGTAAGCATTTGGGAGTGAAACCAAACAAACAAAACCTGCCATTTGTGTTACTTTAGGACAGGAAGTGTATGCCTATCTCACACACAGGCCACTCTGAGGCTATTGGTCAGAAGGTCATCTCAGAGCAAGTTTTGCTGCAGACAATGACACAGGGCATCTGGTCTCTTTCTTCATAGGGTTCTGTCTCATGTGGGAAATCTTTTCTTCTTCCACTGGGTCTGAAAAGCAATCGGAGGTGCCCACCTGAGGTTCTTTTTAAGGGTCAGACCTCAAAATAATCGGTAGGCATGACTTCGGCCATAGTTACTGATTCAGATTCAGTTCCATTACTCCCTGTGGATCCTCAGAGGGGGGCAAAGTCAATGACTAAGTTTAACAATCTTTGTCTAAGGATTGGTCTTAAGGCCACATTTTTCCTCTTCTCTTTGTTGACCACATAGTCAACAGAAGGCTAGTTCACTGTATCCAAAGAGAACCATGACGTCTGAGGTCTCCCTCATTCTGTAGAGAGACATAGTTGGCACATCAAACTCTCCCCCCCCACACTTTCTTCCTCCCTCCCTCCCTCCCTCCCTCCCCCCCTCTCTCTGTCCCTCTTCCCTACCCTTCTCTGTCTCCCTTCCTCCCTCCCTCCTTCCCTCCTTCCCCCCCTCCTGCTTACAGAAGGTATGTCAGGCTATCTCAAATGGCTTCAGGCTCAGCCAAAGCAAAGAAGGAAGAAAGATTTTACTATTGCGAACAGACACCATTACCAAGAGAATTCTTATAAGATGACATTTTATTGGGGCTAGCTTACAAGTTCAGAGGTTCAGTTCATTATCATCAAGGTGTAAGTATGTCAGTGTCCAGGCAGGCATGGTTCAGGAGGGGCTGAGAGTTCTACATTTCCCTCTGGAGGCTGCTAGAAAAATACTGACTAGAACTAGGGTATTAAAGCCCATGCCCACGTTGACACCTATTTCAGTAAGGCCATAACTCCTAATATTCCCACTCTCTGGGCCAAACATATACAAATCAGCACAAACACCATGACCAAAATCAACTTGGGGAAGAAAGGTTTAATCTGGTTTGTACTTTCAAATCTCTTGTCATTATTGAAGGAAATCAGACAAGGTCTCAAACAGGGCAGGAACCTGGAGGTAGGAGCTGATGCAGAAGCCATGGAGGGGTGCTGCTTACTGGCTTACTCATGATGATTTACTCAGACTGCTTTCTTATAGAACATACAAGCCCACCCTCAGTGGGCTGGATGCTTTCACATTAATTATTAATTAAGAAAATGTTCCACAGGCCTCCCTACAGTTCAATCTTATGGAGGCATTCTCTCAATTAAGGCTCCTTCCTCTTCAATGACTCTAGTTTACATGAAATTAGCCAGCATACAATTAATATATACAATAAAACTACTTACACACACATATACACACAGGGAGAGTGAGTGAATGAGAGGGAGGGGGAGAGGGAGAGACTACAGGGCAGATAAACAAATTATCATGCTGACTAAGCCTTTGGATTGGCCCACGGAAATCATGCATTTGACTCAGCACTGTCACAAATGAAAAGATCTGAAAATGACATGACATTTTAGAGTTTTAAAAGTGCCTGTGAACTCTCCTTGCTGTGATTAGAGGTGTGTGCCACTGTGCTCAGCTGTTTTCAACTGCTTTTTGTTTTCTGCATTAGGAGTTAACCTTTTCAGCATCATTCTCATCAGGAGAGAAAGCATCTTTGTCCTGATGAGATCAATGAGAAGCACACAAAGCATGAGAGCTGAGGTGGGCTGTTAGGCAGCTAGGCTAGGCTCAGTCATACTACTTAAAGTAACAGTGGTTCAGAATCAAATGCCTCAGAAGAATGGTAAATTATTTACCACCACAGGTCTCTGAATCTTCCCCAGATAGTTAAAGAAGTTAAGTTCTCAAGACCATGGTTTGTTTTAGTTGTGCAGTGTTGGGAAGATTTAGTAAGCATTCACTTGATGGTTTTTATGAGTTCATGTGTTGGGACCTCAAGAGTTACATAATTTGAGGCTGATGGAAAATCAAGTTCCATTTTTCCACCACAGGAAGTAATCTAGTGTTCTGGTTAGTTAGACTACCATTGAGACAAAAATCTTCTGAGAAGTATTTATACAGAAGCTGTGGTCCAGTGAGAGACAAGGCTGTATATCAAATTATAAGCTGAATCTGGTAATATACAAGAAGTCTATTATGTGAAACTGGTTTGGGAGCATGAAAGCTATACAACTCAATGGGTTATGGAGAGCAGCTAAAGCCACTGGTGCAGTGCAAGCTCTGTGTAATAGAAACTCCAGCATATTGAATATGCCAGAACCATGGGCTGACCACTGAGCACAGCATGTTGTAGAGCAGAGCTGGTCTTAGCATACCACACAAGTTGTGTGTGCTGTGAATGATCTGCTCAGGATCTTTGGAACTCAGAAGATCATGACTCTCAGATGATAGACATTGAGCTCCAGGATTTATTTTACATCCCTAGACATTGGTTTTGCTTTGTTTTTTTTTTGTTGTTTTGTTTTTTGTTTGTTTGTTTGTTTTGTTTTTTTTGTTTTTGTTTTGTTTTGTTTTTGTTTTATGTTTTTTTTTTTGTTTTGGGGCTTTTGTTCGTTTTGTTTTGTTTGTAACCCGACCCTGGTTCTTTCTTCTTGGAATGAGAAAGTATGCAACTGTCTTATTGTACAGTTAAGCATGTAGCTAAGTATTGTAGTAAATATTCAAAATGGAAAGGCTTATCTCTTTATCCGCCCTGAGATCTCACCTCACTGGCTCCGCTTTTATTATTGAGTCGGGCACACAGACTCTGTCACCTGGCCCCCACACTGTATTCTCCGCATGACTCCCTTCCCTGGCAGTTTACACTGCTTGCCCTACTGCCTCCATCCCGGGAGGAATACTGCCCCGCCCAGCACAAACATGAATTTAAGGCCCTATATCTTTTCATACAGGTTTATAAATCAAACTCTCAATCCACAAACTCTCTACACAATAAGATTACATCAAATAGACAAAGATACAAACTGCCCTTCTATATGAGACATAAGACCTATTAAAATCCTTAAAATGTTTATAGCTACCTAATGCCAATTAAGTCCACCTGTACCAGTTCATCCTTCCCAATCTCCATCTTGGTCTTGTTTTCTTCTCCCCCTCCATCTACCTTCCCCTCACCTCTAACCCTCTCTCTCCACCTCCCATCCCCTGCCCAATCACTGGCTCTAGCCTTTATTTTGCTAATTAAAATGGGAAGGTTCAGATGAAGTCACTTGAGTACGTGACTAGGCAGCCCTTCTTGGGGAAGTAGAATTAACATCAAAATATAAACAGGACAATCTATAGTTAAGAGACTTTTACATTTAAAAATATCTGAAACTTTTAAGAGTTGAAAATTGTAGGCAGTGAAACTGTTAAAGTTATAGTCTACTTAATAGTGTGATGATAGCATAAGGTCTTAGGGATAAACAAGAAAAAAAAGGCTATGGTTTAATAGTGATATTTTTCTGTGTCAGATTAACAAAAGATCAGTTGGACTGCTTAGTTTTTGTCAATTTGATACAACCTAGAGTCATTTGTGAACCTCATTAGAGAAATTGTCTATATCAATTGTCTTATATGCATGGCTGTGGGGCAATTTATTAATTAATGATTGATATAAGAGTGCCAAGTTCACTGTGGGCAATACCAGTCCTGGATTGTATTAAAACACTTTAAAAAGAGGCTGAACCAGCCAAGGAGAATAAGTCAGTAAATAGCATTCCTCTGTGGTCTGAACTTAATTTTCTGCCTTGACTTCCATTTTTTGGTAGACTGTATCCTGTGAGCCAAATAAATCCTTTCCTCTACAATTAGTCCTTAGTAACAGTGTTTATCACACAACAGAAAACAAGGTAGGACATTAAGAGGGAAACAGTGGAGCTCAGAATAGTGGCTTCAAAGGAATGAGGAGGCCCAAGGATCCTCAGCCAACATAAACGCCAGATGTGGTGGCTCAGTAGCCCTGGTATTCCTTTAGGGCAATGGAAAACATGGATAGGAAAATGGGCTGGAATGATGTATATACAGTATCCTTGCAGAAATAACTGCAGAGATATTGCTTGAGAAACAACTCACTTGCTATAGTGCAAAAACACACACAGACACACACACACACACACTATTCATCTGTTATTTTTTTTTTAATGGAACAGAATCAGATTTACAAACAGGATAGGAAGTAAGTAGGAATCATGGGAATTATAGATCTGTACCTCTGATGTCAGTTCTTTTCAGTAAGCATCTAGATTTCTCTAGTCAACAGACAATTTAGAACTTTTTCAGAAGAACATAATAACCAATTCATAACATGAGGAATTTGTTCATACTTTTGAGCCAAATGAGTCAGGCTCATTTCCTTTCTTTCATTCCCTGGACTATTAAACTGGCATATGAGGGAACTGTCATAGACCTGTTTTATCTGGAATACACTGAAGGTCTCAATAATAACATATTTTGATGGAGCTGAAGCTTTTGAACAATCAGACTTAGCGTGTTGATTAAGATGGTGCTTTGGGAAGTGTCAATTAATGACAAATTGCCCTTCAGTGTCTAACTTCTGATGTAATGGATAAATAAACAGGGGTGTCAGCTGAATGGAGAAAAAAAATCTTCCTCTTTGTTTTGGTAAGACTGATGGGACACTTTGGCTTGTTCTGTACTGGCAGTCTGGCTCCTAACCCTCATGTCACTGGTCTATTTCAACCACAGGCACAAGTGGGACACCACTGACTGCAGTCTCAGGGGCAGATGGTGCCTGGTAGTAGACTGTGTCTGAGTTTCACACAGAGAAAATTGCAGAGAAGAATGCTGTAAGAACTTGCTTGGGTAGTGTTCCTTCTCCAAAATTCAGTAACCACCAAGCACAGTTTTAAGCATAAGGAAGGAGTGTGTTAGAAGTGGCAGAAGTTATGATCCTGACATTTTTGGAAAGGCAGAAGTTGTTTTTGGGTCAAATTTGAAATGTGCAGGGGCAGATGCAGGGATTGCTTTTAGCAGTGACATAACCTGGAGCCTTCTATTCTTGCTGCTCTTTAGTCAAATTTTGCCATTTGAAGCATAGAAAAGATGGAAGAAAGCCTGTGTGTGTGTGTGTGTGTGTGTGTGTGTGTGTGTGCGTGCGTGCACTCGTGCACACACACACATGTGTTTATATGTATGTCTCTGTGTGTGTGTTTGTGTCTATGTCTGGTTATGTGCCTGTTTGTGTGTATCTATGTGTGTATGTGTCTCTGTGTGCCTGTGTGTGTATGTCTGTGTATGCGTATTTCTGTTTATATGTGTGTCGGTCTTTATGTCTATGCCTCTGTGTCTGCCTGTATGAGTGTGTATGTGTGTGTGTGTGTGTGTGTGTGTGTGTGTGTGTGTGTGTGTATTCTTTTGAAGTTGATACTGAAGTGAAAACACCAGTTGACACAGTATATGATGGAACCAAAATCTTAAGACTCCAGTTAAGCTGGGTTTAGGGACACATGCCTGTACTTCTAACACTTGAGTTGTGGAGGCTGAAAAATTAGGAGTTCAAAGTCATCATCAGCTACATAGAAAATTAGAGGCCCATATGCATGGGCTACATGACACACTATCATAAAAAAAATAAATGGAAGGTTTAGGATATAGCGTAGTGGCTGAGTGTTTGCCTGGCTTATGCCTGAGTTCAACCATTAGTGCCACATAGGAAAATAAACAAGCAAAATAAAATATTTAAACTCAGTGCAACCTAAGGCTGGTGCCATCTCCGACATACAAATGAAGAACATTAAGTATCACCGTATTTAGGCTAAAAAACTTAAAAAGAACAACTCGATCTACTATACAATTGCACCAATATAGCGTGGAGAAAAACAGCCTTGGAAACAATGTATATAAAAGAATTCCAGAGTTTTTAATTACCAGAACTTGGTAGAAGGCAATTGTTTCACACTATCTGCTAAAAATTAGTCTCTGGTCGGATGCACCTAACTCTTGTTTAGCATGTATTTTCTAGCAGGTTCTGCAGTTAGTGGTGAACAATGGCTGGTGGTACAATCTGCCTAGTTAAAGGTGCATACTTTAGAAAGGACATTGCTTGGACATGGTGGAACATTCTTGCAATGGCAGTCTTGGGAGGCTGAGGCAGGAAGATGGATGTGAGTTCAAAGCAAGCAAGAGCTACATAGCAATGTCCTGCCTCAAAGAATATATACAAAATTAGAGTAAGAACAATCTTATTAAATTAGAGTATTGTCCACTGAGCTCTGAGCTCAGTTTTCTTGGGGTACATAGAAACTTGCCCTAACCAGTATGAACAGTATTTGAGTGTTTTCTTGGTAAATGTGACTTTATCTGGATTTGAAAAATACATGCATAGTTCTCAGAAACAACAGGGAAATTAGGATCATATATGAAGTGTAAGGAAAATACAGTTAGGTTAATATAATTGGGGCCAGGAGGCTGTCTCTCTGTTCCTTTTTGCATTTTTATTCCCCCTAGAACCTAGAGTCTAGGTTAGATTCTCCTTCAGTCTTGTTCCTTTGGTAACTTCTACCAACACTGGAGACAATGATTTTCCTTATTAGAAAATCGTTTCTTCTAGGTACATGATTGTAATCCTCACACTTCGGAGTCTGAGGAAAGAGGATTGGAGCTTGTGAGACAGTCTGAGCTTCCCAGCAAGACTATCTTCCTTCTATCCCGTGTACAAAGTGTTTATTCTTGACTGATTGAGCTAGCTCAGACGTGTTGAAAGACCAGGATAAATCCTAACCCCCTAACAGGTAAAGTAGAAGACCCCTAGCAGGTAGTGTAGAGCCAAAAATGTAGAATAGCAGGTTCAATGACTCTGTTTCAGGAACTGGCTGACCATAAAGAATTTATGTTCTTAAGGTAAGGATGACTCTGTTTCAGAAACTGACCATAAAAACATAAAAGTTAAATAACACATTATAAACAATCTTGAGAAACTGGATGTTCCCCCTCGTGATTCTTCACTGGTATTTTTGGTATTCTCCAATGACATACCCCTGCCTCCTGGGTTGTGGTTTGTTTTCTTTAAAACCCCCTTCTCACAGCCACTCAGGGTCAGATTCCTCTACTCCTGTGTGGGATATGAGTCTCAACCCCAATGCACTGGTTAATAAAAAAACCTCATGTAATTGCAGCAAGGATGGTCTCTAGTGAGTTCTTGGGGGGTTGTGTTATCCTGAGACTTGACTGAGGGTCTCCCCTGTGCGGGGGGGGGGGAGGGGGTGGTTTTTCATTTGGGGGCTTGTCCGGGATTTACAACCACCCTTGTCTCCGAAGACCCACTTGGAGGTGAGATATTGTCTGTCTTTGTAATTGTCTGTGTTTTTGTAATTCTGTGCCAGCTAAATTCTGCTTCTATACTTTTGGTTCTGTCAAGTAATGCAGTACACCTATTGGCTGAAGCCTAAGGTGTGGGAGCAGTCACTAACAAGGCGATTGTCATTACCATAATTGTCTTGAGTTGAGGACTTGATTGGCTTCCTGAGGCATCATCATTTGGGTGGTGGGGCAGAGCAGAAGACTATTGCTTGTGACACTTGGGTTGTGTTTGAAGGTAAGAAAACAGAAGGGATAGATGTTAAGTAGACAACTCAGAGAGAGAGAGAGAGAGAGAGAGAGAGAGAGAGAGAGAGAGAGAGAGAGACAGACAGATAGACAGACAGACAGACACTGGGCACATTTACTTTTTATCTCTCAGTGGAGTGCCTTTCTTTTGGAAACAACAAACAAAATTCATATCCTCAAACATTGCACAACGTTGAAGAGTCAATTGTCTTGTTTGTCTTTTTGTGACCACACCATGAATATTCTGTTAGGCTGGAGAGAATAGGAAGGTCTATTGCGGTCAAGATACATACTACTTTTTAGCCTATGTTTACTGAAAACAGATCTGATGGTTAGGTCTCTCCTCTATTGGGTTCCTGTCTCTATTTCTAATTCATCTGTACCAGGGAATAGACAGAACTATCATCATTAAAAACTTCAACAAGAATGCCCTAACTTTGTTAAGTCTTCTTGGCGGAGCTAGACTGGCATTCTTAAGTATGTTTTCAAATGTAACTCTGGATGAGGATGATGGTCCAGGCCTGTAATCTCAGCTACTGTGAAGGTTGAAGCATATACAGCCTAATCCCAGGAACTTGAATCTAGCCTCAACCAGATTGTGTGATTCCACCTCATCAATAAAACAAAGAAAGGAATTCTGTACACTTGGGCAATTGAACAGGGATCTGTATAGTAAAATACAACTTTTGCATTTCAGTGAACCTGAGAGTGTGGTGGAATATGCAAATGCCTTTGCAGTTGTAACAGGAGGACCCAGGAGGATCATGAGTTTAAGGTTATCTTTGGCTACACTGGTAGACCCTGCCATTAAAACAACAACAATAATAACACCATACACAATAAAATTCCACTCGTATAGATAGTTAAAGTTTTCTGTTTGTGTTTGAATTGAACCTTGGACCTTGTGCATGCTAGGTAAGGGATCTACTACTGATCTATAGCCTAACTCTCTTTTGAGTTTTTATGTTAATATAGTGTCTCAGTAAGTCTCTGATATAATTAGGGTTACTGTTATGATGAAACACCATGACAAAAGCAATTTGTGAAGGAAATGGTTTATTTCATTTATATTTCTATATAAAATTTCATCATCAAAAGCAGAGAGGGCAGAAACTCAAGCAGTGCAGGAATCTGGAGGCAGGAGCTGATTCAGAAGCCATGGAGGGGTGCTGCTTACTGGCTTGTTCCTCATAGCTTTCTTAGCTTGCCTTCTTATAGAACCCTAGACCACCAGCCCCAGGATGGCACCACCCCCAATGGGTTGGACCCTCCCCACCAATTACTAATAAGAAAAATTCTCTACTAGTCTGCCTATAGCTAGATTTTATAGAGGCATTTTCTTAACTTATGTACCCCCCTCTTAAGCTTGGGTCAAGTTGACATAAAACTATCAAGCATTGTCTCCAAGGTTGGCTTTGAACTCACTCTGTAGGCAAAGTATTGAACTTGTGAACCTCCTGCCTCAACCTCCAAAGCATGTAGGAATTGTCAACCTGTGCATTAAACCTAGCTTGTACAGACAGTGTCACCTGGAGTTTTATAGGTGTGGTTTATGAAGAGTTCGTGATTGGGCACTTGCTAGAAATGCACATTATCAGCTCTTATTCTAGCCTTCCTGTTATAGATTGAATGGTGACACCATAAAAGATAGATATACAGAATCTTAATTACTTCAGAACTTTAAATGTAGCCTCATTTAGAAATAATGTGGCTAAGCTGAGGTAAGAAATAAGGTAGAGCAGAATAGAATCCAAATCCAAACACTTGGTGTCCAAGAAGAAGCGTCAGAGACACATGGGAAGACCATTATGAAATGATGAAGGCAAACATCAGGGCTATGGAGCCACAAAGCAAGGAACGCAGGATTATTAGTCATCAACTCAAAGCTGTGAAGATGAGGAGAAAAGTTCTTTTTCATGTCTGAGAAGGAGCATAGACTCACTAATGCCTTGATCACTGGCTTTTAGCTTCCAAAGATAGGAGAGAACAAACGTCTCCTGTTTTAAAGCATGCTCTTTGCAATAATATGTTAAGGCTGCTCTTGAAAGCTAACACTCCTGACTCAGAAAGTCTTGAATTGGTGTGTAGCACTCTGTGTTTAACAGGCCTCTCTATGGTCAGGCATGTGGTTCAGTTGGTAAAGTCTGGCACATATGAGGCCTGGGTTGTATGCCTAGCACTACATAAAACTAGACACAATAGTACATACCTGTAATCTGGGATTTGGGAGATGGAGTCAAGTGGATCAGAAGTTCAAGGTCACCATTGGCTGGAATCCACAAGACCTTGTTCCATCACAAAACAAAATGGAACAGAACAAAGCATACATTCCTGAAAATCCCAGTGGGTACTAACATTTGAGCGCTACTGGTTCTATTATAGGTGTAGACAATGTCTCTTGCAGAGATATACTCATGAACACATGTGTGTGGCAAGAGAGGGCTCCTAAGATCTGCATTCAAAGAATCTGGACTGCGTCTATGATTCTGTGTTTCCTGGGTGCTCTTAAACTATACCTCTTGTGGAAAGCTCAGACCTTGAGGAGCAAGAGACCAGATCAATGGGGCCCAATAGGTGTGCCATTATCATGGTAGCATTTTTCTGTCTCACCACCTAAAAAGACATGGCTAGCCAGATGTAGTTATTAGACATTTGAGGCATAACTTGCCTGACTAAAGAGTGATTTGAATATTTTTTATTCAACATGAAGTCATTTTCAGGTAGGAATGAAATAGGTATGTATAGTGCATTTTGGTCTTCCGTACTGTGATTCAAAAAGCTTTCAGGTTTTCTCCTTTTGTTTATCTGACTACACGATAATTTTGTCACCAAGCCTGGTGGAATGCCCTGGTGCAAGACTATGTGTTCTCATAGCACATTAGGAGCTTCTGGGGAACACAAAATAAATAGATTGCAGGGTCTCTACCCTTAAGGAACTTCCTGTGTAGTAGCCAGCTTTGCTGTGGATTTTTTTTTTCTTCCAGTTTCTGCCAAGCCTGAAAGTGTTAGTTCCATGTTAAAGGGGGGAAATTAAGCAATAATTAGGAAAGATGATGCTTGGCAGGGGCTTTTTTATCTCAAGGCTACCAGATTTTGTTCATGGAATTTGAGAACATGAATGATTTGCATATGTTGCATAAATTTGCATCTTGTATTCAAGAGACTTGACTCCAAGTCTATGAAGTACAATTTAATTAATTAGTGGAACCTACTATAGTTGTATTCAGAACAGGATTCAGGGCTTCACACACAGGAACTAGCTAGCTACTGACAACAGTTCTGGAAAACCCAAGATCAAGGCAGGACACACACATACATGCACACACATAAAAGAAGAGGAGGAGGAAGAGGAGGAGCATGGATGATGGGAAAGGACATGCACCAGGAGCTTAGGTCAGCCCTACCCTCTGCATCTCAAGCCTTTGAGTATTGGACATGCTATTTTCCACAAACAACACTGGGTATCTTCCACCCTACTTCATGCCTTGCTCCTTTCCATATAACTGAAACCTGCACAGGTGTTAGCAGCCAGTTTGAAAGTGGAGAGAGTAAGAAAGGATGCTGAGTAAGAAAAAGATGGTCTACTTCCACCCTCCCCCACCTGGCTCCACCATCTCCTCTCACTTTATCTCTACTAAACAGCCTCTTAAAGGCCATCCCAACTTCTTTGCAGAGCTTTGGCTTAAAGTTCAATAACACAGACCCTTTTCTTGAAGGAGAACAACACTGGAACCGGAGAACTGAGCATACTGGGCATGAAGGAAATAAAGGCTTGTCTGAGAAGATGGGTATGCCCTGCTCCTAGGGAGGGATGGGAGATTTGTGCACATGCAGCAGGTGAGAACAGGGCAGGCAGGAGTGGTCTCTTGGACAGCATTCTGAAAGTAGTAACCAGTGTGTTGTGCGGTGAAGGGTGGGAGTGGGTAGAGTCCAGAAATGAGACCAGCCCGTAGGTATCTTCTTAAATTGCCTGAAGAGAATAGGTTAAGGGAATGAACCATGTATTTTCTATCACTTCACTCAAAAATGAAAACATGATAGAAAGCCCAGTTGAAAGACAGGTTGCTCTTTCTGCTAGAACAGAAAGAGGCCTCTTTTTCCAGAATCTGCTGATCTGAGTTAGCTCTAAGCCTGTTCCTAGCATTATTTAATTTTCTAGAACATGGGTTCTTGTTTTGTTTTGTTTTGGTTTTTGAGACAGGGTTTCGCTGTGTAGCCCTGGTAGTCTGAGAACTAGCTCTGTACATCAGGCTGGCTTCAAACTCAAAGAAATCCACCTGTCTCTGCTAGATTTAAAGATTTCTGACTTAGACCATAGGTTCTTTATGGACTGCCTTTGAGTAGACACCTGAACTACATCTGCCATGTTTGTGGTCTCTAACCAAAAGCAATATTTGCCTGCAGGGCAGCCCACAGAGCTGAAACTGAGTTGGAGACTTTCCCCAAATGATGGAACTAGCCATGGTAACATTTCCTTGCAGATACTCTTGAGTCTTTGTTGTGTTGATATTAACTCACTGGAGACCCAGAAGCAAATTTGGCACCTACTTCCAGGGATACTGGATGTTCATCTGGACATCCCAGTATGGCTTATATACAAGCCAGGCACACATTCCAAACTGCCCTCCTGGTTGAGGCAGGGACATCTCAAGGTTGACACCTTGTCTATAGAGTGAGTTCAAGGCCAGCCTGGGGGAACAGTAAGACCCTCATTTAAAAGTAAAAAGTAAGAGAGAGAGAGAGAGAGAGAGAGAGGAGAGAGAGAGAGAGAGAGAGAGAGAGAGAGAGAGAGAGAGAGAGAGAGAGAGAGAGAGAGAGAGAGCTAGTCTTAAAGATCAGTGGTAGATCAGTTACCTAGCACTGATAAGGTTCAAGGTTCAATTCCTAGCACCGGGAACAGACAAACCACAACTATCTCATATGGAACCTCTGGTATATCACAGTTTTAAAATATTTCCATATTCATTAAAATGTTATCAAGTGATGCCCCAGTAAACTGCCAACATTTTCTCCGGGAAGGAGAAAGGACTTAATTTAAATCACCTGCTAATTTCCACGGTGTAAGCACTGTTATGGGGGGGGGGCACTTGCAGCTGCCTTGCAATGCCAATGAATAAGAACCAGAAAAGTGTGTCTGACGGGTGTGAGCAAGCTGGGGAGCACAGGCACATCATGCTCTATGTGCCTTTCATTCATTTTACTTCCATGGTTTACTCTTTCAAATCATGTGCTGGGCTGGAGAGATGGATCAGCAGTTAGCAGCACTGGCTGCTCTTCGAGAGAACCCGGATTAGGTTTAGATTACCCACATGTTGGCTCACAGCCATTAGGAACTGCAGTCCTAGGGGATCTGACACTCTCTTATGTCTTTGAGAGCAACTACACTCAATACAAGCAGTCAAACACCCATGCATAGAAAATAAAATGGGGGAAAAATGTTTAAAACTATAATGTGGACTGGGGATGTAGCTCCGTTGGTAGAATTGATGCCCTGTGTGTAGGAAGCCTTGGGTAATTCCCTAGCCCCACACAAAGCAGTTATGGTAGTGTATGCCATGCCTGTAATTCCCAGCACTGCAGAGGTGCAATCAACAGAATTAAAAATAAATCATGCTTGGGAAGACAGTTTGGTCTATTTTAGACATGTCCTCCCATCCACCCCCCCCCCAAAATAAAAAAAAGAAAGAAGGAAGGAAGGAAAGAAGGAAGGAAGAAAGGTAAAAAGACAATAACCATCAATTTTGGTGTTCAGGCAGAAACAGTATTTCAATTTAGATGGATTTTCTTGATGTTGGATAGGAAAGTTTCACTTTGCTTTTTTCTCTTAAACAGCCATGCTGTTTGCATGGTCAGGACTTACATATGTTTTTTACTCTTACCAGCAATTCCTATCACTCTTAGTTGTTTTTAAATTGTAGTCGTATTTATCCCTTGAAAAGTCCATACACTATATTTTGATTATTTACACCTCCCACCCTAGAGTGTTCTCCACTCTCCCACCCTCCCAACTTCATGTTCTTTTTATCATTGTTAATATCTTCTTGAACCCGATTAGTGCTTCCTACCTATGTCTGGTATGGGATGCATCCACTGGAGCACAGGAAACCCGTTAATCACTATGTCCACAAAGGGAAATAACTCTCCCTCCTTCAGCAGCTACCACCTGCCAATAGCTCCTTGTGAAGGGTGGTACATGGGAATCGCTTCCCCAACCACGCTGGAATTTTGACTGGCTTGATTCTTGTGTAGGTAACCATCACTGCTTTGACATGATGTGAGTAACAGCCTGTCATGTGCAGAGGTTAGCATGTTCTTGCTCTCCTTTTCAGCAGCCAGCTTTCACATTCTTCTTGAACACCATTCATGATGTTCCCTGAGCCCAGGGTGGGAGAAGGTTCATATAGAATTCCCATTCCCGAATGAGCACTCAGAACTACTTACTTACATTCATCATTTTTCACAAATTATGAGCCTCTGCATTAACTGGCACCCATTGCAAAAAGAAGCATCTCTGACCAAAGCTGAGAGGCAAATTAGAGAGGAGTTTGACAGCATGACCATTTAGCAGAACAACGGTAGGCTCCTCCTTAGAGCCAACAGTAACAGGTATGAAATTCCTCTTGTGGAGCATGCTTCATCTCCAAATAGAAAGCAATTGGTTACTCTTTTAACGCTGTGCCACTGTTGTACCAATGAACACATATTGTAAGGCAAGGTCCAGCATTGGATAAGACCATTAGTATATTTTCTCCCCTACCTGCCTGCATAGCTCTTTTGGTACTATACAAGCTAGCTAGTAGGGAATATCCTGGTCAGTTGAGGTTAATTTCTCTATGATTTGTCTTATTGGTTGTTTGTTTTGACATAGTCTTTCTCTGTCCTGGAACTCTCTGGTGGTCCTGGAATAAACTCTCTGTAGACCAGGCTAGCCTAGAACTCAGAGGTCCACCTGTCTCTGCCTCCTGAGTGCTGGGATTAAAGGCGTGTGCTATACCACTGCCCGGCTCTCTGCCTTATTTTAAACTGTGACTGACACTATGACAACAGGCAATGTGGCTATATTTAGAGGTTGTAATGATGGCATTTGATTGGCGTTGTCATACAAAGAGGAAAAAACACCTGTGTGCCCCCTACCACCACCGTGTGTACAAAGGCAAGACTGTGGGCAATTCCACTTAGACAGCCATCTATAACAGGGCAATGGTCCTCACCAGGACCTGCTTAGAAACTAAATTTCTCAGCATCCTGCCTTCAGAGTTATGACAAAATAGATATTTTTTATTAAAAAGCACCTCATCTGTGAGACTGTGAAAACCAGACAAAAGTATAAAAGCGTTTACATTGTTGACATTAAATAGATAGGGCTTGCTTTCTTCTGTTTTTAAAGACATTGTTTCCTTCTAACCAAGCCTTGCTCTTCCATACATCTGAGAAACTCCTATACTGGTCTCCTGCTCAATTATCCACCTTATTAAGTGCAGTAGCATCTAATTCCTTTCACAATTGCTCTCTTCAGGCTACTTTTTCAGTTTCCCCCAAACTCATGAGGCTCCTAAAGACTTTCATTTAAAGGGCTCTGCTTGCTCAAAATAATCTGCCCTTTTCCTTGGGGATGCCACAATCCTACCTACTTTAATATACTATAATATAATACAATAAATATAATATAATATATACATGCAGCCATATAGATTAGAATTATATTATATATGAAATATATTCATATGTTTTATGTTATTTATAATATATGTATTATAACTCTGTAAGACCCAAGACTATCAGTTCAAATCAGAGGAAACCCAAACCAATCTTTGTAGACACAGCAAAAGTGCTTGTTTCACATGTGCCACAGATCCAAGCAATACCATTGGGTCTCTTTCTCATGGCCACTGTCACTGCCCTGGCGTTGCAGTTTGTGTCTCCCTACAGACATCCTTCCTTGCACCCAAAGGGCTTGCCATAATGCCTCAGAAAACTCTCCTTAAAAAAAAAAAAAAAAAAAAAAGCCCTGGTTTGCACCTTTTTCTTGCTCCTCACTTTTAATGTCTCAAGGAGACCTAAAGTTGGATTGATTTGAATATGCACCTCTCTTCGTTCAACTACTTTAGCTAATAGTGTGTGTCCTGTCATAGCCAAGCTCAGAGGACCCCCATGCAGCAGAGCGAGAGAGGCTGAGTCTTAGGGGTAGCTCATCCACTAAAATACAGGGAGCATAGAATTAAACTCCCCTTGCTATGGTCTGGACTCAGTCATTTCTCCATAAATTCTACATTGAATCCTGACAAGGAGAGTGAGACATGGTTACTGTGAGGGAAGATTTAGTCATGAGGGCTCTACTCTCATTAGTGGAATTAATTCCTATTACAAAAGAAGGCGGCGGGTGCTCACCTGCCTCCTCAGCCGTGAGGATGTACCCGGAGGGCACCACCCTATGAATCAGACAGCAAGCTCAGCCGAAGCATCAAAATTACTGGGTTCTTGACCCTAGAATTCCCAGCCCCTAAAACTATATAACATATGTGTATGCTGCTTGCAAATTGCCCGAGTCTGAAGTATTTTGCTAAGGCACCCCAAGCAAACTAAAACACCCCAAAGACTCGTCAGACAGCAGAATGTCTCATGGGCCCTATGTATGAAGTTGCCTTTTCTCTAGCCTTCAATGTTTCTTTCCATACCCGGACTCTATCTAGAAGATTTACCTCCCACTCCCTTTTCAAGGACCTTGTAATTGGTGCTATTCTTAAAGGTGCAACCCTGTCTTCATTTTACTGTATGCCTTTCACAGTTTCCAGACCGTAAGCGTACATCAGAAATCTAATAAAGACGTCCTGATTCTTGGGACCTGCGCCCTGATGTTTCTAATAGAGCAGAACTTTCCCACTGACTTAACTTGGTTTTGCCTGTTTGTCTGATTGTTCATTGCTTGTTTTGTTTTTTGAGTAACAGTCCATATCTGTTACGATTCCTACTGTTGTGGAGAATTACCATGACCATGTCAGACCATAGAAACAATAGTTTACTTGGGCTCAGAGTTCCAAAGGGCTAAGAGTCCATCACAGCCGAGAAGCCAGTGGTAAGTGGCAGCTAAAGCAGCTAGTGCAGAGCTGAGATAGCGCACCCTCAACTGCAAGCACGAAGCAGGAAGAACAAATTAGAAGAGGCCAGTCTATGAATCCTCCAAGCCATCTCCTAGTAAGGCACCTCCTACAGCAAGGCTGTGCCCTTCTGTACAGCATCACAAACTGAGGACCAAGTGTCCAAATGTCTAAGTCTATAAAAGAGCATTTCTCAGTCCAATCACCACAGGGTCTCACTGTGTAACCACTGACTGTCTGGGAACTCACTATGTTAGACCAGGTTGGCCTGGAACTCAAAGAGCTTTGTCTGCCTCTGCCTCTCCAGTACTGGGATTAAACAAAAGCACAAGTCTGACTGTGGTCTTAACTCAGATGACAATTTTATGTTCTGGTGATATATATTAGAGATAAAAACCATGGTTTTGACATGTTCATACATGGTCATGTGCATTGCAATTTAATGTTTTTATATCATGTGCTGTGGTTTTATATGTTGAATAGAGAATGGTACTATCTTATAGATAAGGAACTGGAGATTAGGTGTGGTTCCTTGGCTTAACCAAGGCTGGCTGCAAAGTGGCACAGGTTACCCCCAACCTTTGGGGTTTTGCTTCTCCATACTGGCTCAGTGAGAGGGGTTAAGTGCTAAGGAAAGATGGTGGGGCATGCTTCTGGAAACAGTGTCCCGGGTGGGGAGCTGCCTCTGGGAAACGCTGGTGTAGCTCCACCACAGGGGGAGAATTCCATGAATGGTCCTGCCTGTAGAATCTCTACCTAAATGTGTGTACTCCCGGCCTGGAACACATGTTTGAAACCTGGACCCAAAGCATCCCCGTGGCCCCGAATGTTACTAAGGAGAGATTCAGCCCACATTGAAATGCCAGATGACTGAAGCGAGTGGCCAAGCAGTGCAGGCATCCTTGCCAAGCTGGAATGGGAGCGAGTGTGACTAAGCCAACGGGACTAGAGGTGGCAAACAATTCGTGTCTGGTTGGAATCAAGCACTGTGTTGGTAACAACACTTCCAGAACAAGCAAGGGTGACCATAAGCCCCTGTTCCAAGGAGCCCTGTGAAGGAACGGGCTGCCCATTTGGCGGTTACTTCATAGGAATTCACCAGTCGGATCCTCCCCTGAACTTCTTACAGGCAGGACAGTGATGGCGGTGTCACAGTCTCCCTAGCCTGCTGCTAGCCCTGCAGAAGTTTGGAAAGACAGAACTTCGGGGCCCAGACGTCTTGTTTCGGTTGCTTTTGCCAGAGCTTTGCTCCAGAGGAGGCTTGCATTGTGTTATAATCACACGGTTTGCAAAGTGATAGTTACGAGTCTGTTAGCATTTCCACCCCGAACCTCGAATTTTCAGCTGCTCACAGTGACTCAAATATAAGAATTCTCTTTAGGCTGAAATTTGGCACACAGGGTCTCAGGCCCAGCTGGGGAGCAATTTCGACCTTTTTTTGGGACCGGATTTCAATAACATCCATTTGGCTGTTTTTGAATAACAGAAAAAGTACAACAGAAGAGAAGTTAGCATTTTTTTTTTCCTAGAGCAAAATGTTGCCACTATGTGCCTGCAGAATGGTATGGGGTGGATAGCCACCCTATCAACTCCCAGAAACCTAGCAAGTGATTAGCCTTTGTGTGGCCTGAATATGTATACTATTTTCTTAAATATACATTTAAAAAAACCCTCTAGTCTGCTATTCAGAACAGAGGAGAGATTTTGTTTAATAACATATTGTGTTTTTGAAAAGCAAAGTTGACTTGGGAACAATGACATATACCAGGGGATATTGAATGCCTCCTACACCCACTCCACAGTCCCACCCAGGCAATTGCAAATTGGAGGATGCAACTGAGCTCCCAAATGGAGAGGGGAAACCAGCAAACAAGTAACAGAACAGGGGAGAGGGAAGAAAGACACCCCAGGTCTGCAAAGATGACACGCACCCAGAGTCCTGAGAGCTTGTGCTTTCTCCTTAGAAGAAAGAAGGCAGATCCTTCCAGAACTCAGATCCTTTCTCTACATCCCCACTGACTCAAAACAGTGATCAAGTTGCAAAGATAGAATTCTTAAAAGGCAAAATGATTTGGTTCTGAAATTGTTTTAGATGAAAATCATTTGGGTGGGAGAGGGGCATAAGAAACCGGATGTGTGTGTGTGTGTGTGTGTGTGTGTGTGTGTGTGTGTGTGTGTGTGTGTGTAATCCCAACCCTCAGGAGGCTGAGGCAGAAGGATCATGAGTTTGAGCTCCTGCCTCCTAAAACAAAACAACAATGAGCCATAGAAAACAATACAATATTTGTGTGTCCACTGCTCAGAACACAAAACAAAACACTCTAAACACAACCGAAGTCCTTTATTCACATCAATTCTGTTGATAAGTCATTGTCTATTTAGGTAAAGAGTTACTACTGTTTTCTCAGTGTAAGATATTACTCTCACTTTATTTAATGGAATGTATGGTTTCTCCTCTTCCTCCTGTATTACTTATGCTCTATAAACTCTGTATCTATGTCTTTTCTTGCCAGAAGCTCCCAGATTCCACTCTGAAGTAATCACCTACACCACAGCTACATCCCAAGACAGAAAATCACATTCTCTATCTGAAGTCAAATGAAAACAATTGTCTCCAGCCCCTGTCAAAATGATATTCCAAACTGCCTGAGGATCGTCCATCCATTACATCATAGGTATTGGTACCAAGAGGTTCTACCTTCCAGTTTTATGTGCTTCCAGCCACACCAAGCTGTCTCTGAAACTTAGGAAGCCACCTGCTGCTCATCACCACTGCATGATATCCAGATCCCTTTGGAAATAGAAGGCGAGACACAGGATTTATAATCCCCTTAACTCCGTGTGGACAACCGTCGATCTGCTCTGGTCTCCTAGGAATGATCTTAGGGCTGCTTCTAATGGGATGGCAGATAAGAAGGTTGGGAGGCTGCGGGGATAGCTCAGTGCTTGCTACACAAGTGTGAGGACTGAAATTCAAATCCCTGTGCCAATGCTGTGGGTATGAAGGCCCAGCTGTAATTCTAACATTCCAGTACTCAGAAGGGGGAGACAGGCAATCCTTGGGACGAGCTGCTGAGTTTGTATTTGTATTTGTATCTGTATTTGTCAGCTCTGGGCTCAACTGAGAGGCTCTGTCTCAGGGAATAAAATGGAGAGTGATCAAGGAATACTCCTAATATCAACTCAGGGACACACATGTGCACACACACGCATGTGTACCAGTATGAACACATGCATCTATACACATGCAAACACGATACATGTGCATGCACACCACACACACATGCACAGAAGAGGTTTCAAGGTCTTGTTGCTGTAGTTATTTTTTCTTTAAACAACATCATCAATTGCAATGCTTGGAGCAACATCTGACTGAAAAGGCAAGTCATCCTCACCTCTTCCTGGATCACAGGCCTCTCATTTATTTTATCCTATTTTTTTAAGGCCCATGTGCTTTAGGAAATCTGGGCCTCTTTCTGAGCCCCAGGGCTACAAGCAGTACTTGAAAGTAATTAAAAGCCCATATTCAAATGCCAGATGCAGCAGCTCAAACCTGTAATCTCAGCACTTGAGGAGTTGGGGGTGGGAATATTGTGAGTTCAAGGCCAGTCTGAGCGGTATGTCAGTCTAGATGCAAGATTGCTCTATTTTTAGGTAGATCAGGGCTGTAATCTCAGCACTTAAGAGGCAGAGGCAGAAGATCAGCAGTCCACGGTTATCTTCAGCTATTTAGGTGTTTAGTAAGTTTTAAGTCAGCCTGTGCTGGATAAGGCCAGGTTTTAACCCCTCTCCACCCTAACACCCACTGCCAAAACCTGGGGTGATGGCTCCAGTAAGAGGGAAGAGCACATACTGCTCCTACAGAGGGCCCTAGTTCAGATCTCAACACACACACACACACACACACACACACACACACACACACACCACACACACACACACACACACACACACACACACACACACACCAGGTGGCTCATACCTGCTTGTATCTAGTCCCAGGGAGTCCAGCATCCTCCTCTGGCCTCTGCAGGCATCTGTATCCACACTGTGCACATCCAGACACACAGTCATACACAATTTTTAAAAAACATCTAAAAACTTTTTTAAAAAGTTTCCTTTGTTTAGTGATTATATGACCTTTGGTAAATTACTGGAACAGTCTTTGTCAGATTCAGAGTTACAGCTAAAGGATGTAAGAGACACCCTGGAGCTAGGGTTAGAGGCAGTTGGGAGTCACCCAACATGGGAAGATCATCAAGTGCTCTTTACAGAGTCAAGCCACCTTTCTATCTCCAGGGAGAGTCACCGAATCCATCAACACAGAGTATCATTCGGCTTCATTCACACAAACATTCCCAGCATGCCACAGGGCACGGCACATGGCCAGTGTGGTGAATATTCGGATAGTTACATTGCCTGAATTTCAGACTCATCAAATTGTAGGCAGGCTTGTGTGTGTGTGTGTGTGTGAGAGAGAGAGAGAGAGAGAGAGAGAGAGAGAGAGAGAGAGACAGAGAGAGAGGGAGAGACAGAGAGAGAGAGGGAAACAGAGAGAAGGAATGAGAGAGAGAGAGAGACAGAGAGAGAGAGAGAGAGAGAGAGAGAGAGAGAGAGAGAGAGAGAGAGAGAGAGAGATGTAGACCATTACTTGTAGCCAAAATCATCTTGGCAAACAGAACTTCTTAAACTGCCCCCCACCCTACCCACACACATAAACAAACATGCTTGCCACAGGGGTTAACACATGGGATCCATGACGCCAATGAATTATTTTAGAGATATCTTCCTGGCACAAGCCAAACCAATCTTAGTATTTGCAGACTGGGAGTAGGTTTAAGATTGGTTACATGTTTAGACATAGTACTACCTGAGGACCCAGCTATTCCACTCCTGGACATATACCCAGCATCTAAAAGTAGCTCCAGCATCTAACAAGGATACATGCACAACCATGTTCATAGCAGCTTTATTTATAATAGTCAGAAGCTGGAAAGAACCCAAATATCCTTCAATAGAGGAATGGCTACAGAAAATGAGGTACATATATACAATGGAGTACTACTCAGATATTAATACAATGGCTTCATGAAATTCCTCAGAAAATGGATGGAACTTGAAGCTATCATCCTGAGTGAGGTAATCCAGTCACAAAAGAGCACTCATGGTATCTACTCACTTATAAGCAGATACTAGCTCAAAAAGCTCAGAATACCGAAGAAACCATCCACAGAACTTATGAAGCTCAAAGAGAAGGAAGGCTAGAATGTGGATGCTTCAGTCTTTCTTAGAAGGAAGAACAAAACATTCATGGGAGGAAATAAAGAGACAAATAGAGGAGCAGGGATTGGAGAAAAGATCATCCAGAGACTGCCTCACCTGAGGATCCACCCCATATGCAGTCACTAAACCCAAGCACTATTGTTGATGCTAAGTAGTGCTTACTGGCAAGAACCTGATATGGATGCCTCCTCAGAGGCTCTGCCAGAGCCAGATTAATATAGAAGAGGATGCTTTTAGCTAACCATCAGACTGAACACAAGGACCCCAATGAAGGAGCTAGAGAAAGAAGGACTGAAGGAACTGAAAGGGTCTGCAACCCCATGAGAAGAACAAAATTATCAACTAACCAAATCCCCCACAGCTCCCAGGGACTAAACACCAACCAATGAGTTCACATAAAGAGACCCAAGGCCCCAAGTGTATATGCAGCAGACGAAAGCATTTTCTGAAATCAATGAGAGGAGAGACCTTTGGTCCAATGAAAGCTTGTTTTCCCAGTGTAGAAGAGTGCCTAGGTACTGAGGTAAGAGAGGGAAGTTGGGAGAGGGAGGACTTCATGGAGGCAATCAGAGGGGGAGAGGAGATGGGAATGTGGAAAAGGGATAACATTTGAAATGCAAATGCAGAGAATATCCAATAAAAAAGAAAGAAAGATGCTTACATCTAACCATCAAACTGAGCACAGGGACCCCAATGGGTGAATTAGGGAAAGAACTGAAGGAGCTGAAGGGGTTTGCATCTTCATAGGAAGAACAACAATATCAACCAATCAGATACCCCAGAGCTCCCAGGGACTAAACAACTAGCCAAAGAGTATACATGAGTTCATATGTGGCTCCAGCTGCATATGTAGCAGAGGATAGAATTGTCTGGCATCAATAGGAGGAGAAGCCTTTGGTCCTGTGAAAGCTTGTTTTCTCAGTGTAGGGGAATGGCAGGGTGTTGAGGTGGGAGTGGGTGAGTGGGGGGGAGCATCCTCATAGATGCAGGATGAGGAGATCAGGAAAGGGGATAACATTTGAAATGTAAATACATAACTATCCAATAAGAAAAAAGACAATAACAAAAAGAAAAGAAATTATTTAACATGTATATGTGAGTATATATATGTTAAAAACATAGAGCAAAGCTCTATTCTCTTAACATATCTTAAGTGTGTTCTTAAAACTCAGTATTATTAACTATAAATAAAACCTCAGCTTCCAGAGCTAGTATGGATAAAGGTAATTTGTTATTTTTCTGGAAAATACTATGTTCTAAATATGCATGTGTGTGTATATATGTGTGTGTATGTGTTACGTGTATATATACAGTATATGCCCTATTTTGTATAGTATATAAAATATATATCATAAAAAGATTGGTTACATGTGAACTCATGATTACAGCTCTGTTGGGTGGCCATGTGAGCAGCATCCACACAGCAAGTTAATGAGGGGAGAAAAAAGCTGAATGGCTGACGAAACAAACCATGGACAAGCACCAACGGCATCAGAGTGTGAGTTCCTACTTTCCAGTTGTCCACAACTGCAAAGACTTTCTGGTAACAAAGCCTCCTTCTTTCTTACATCATCTTGAGCAAGGCAAGATAGATAGATAGATAGATAGATAGATAGATAGATAGATAGATAGATAGATAGATAGATAGATAGATAGATTTAGAGACCTTTTGGTTGAATGCTGGTTTTAATTACAGTCATGTATTCTAAGCAGAACACACCTTACTTGCTATAATTATAGTATGTATTCATAAAAAAAGAGTACTTTCAATATGGTAAAAACACCGAGGGACAAATACAACCAAAAACACAACTCTAAAAGCATTGAATGCTTACATAAGGAACAGACTGAGCGAGCCTGCGGGTCTCCAGTCTACCTTTGCTCTGTTCTTGGCAGCCATTCCAACCCCATTCTTGTACAGGATTCATCCACAAGCTCTTCAAGTCTTCTCCTAATCAGCTTCGAATGACTTCCCAGTTTGCTTCCTCTTCTTTTCTTTGAGGCTTGCGGGCACAACTCTAAGAATGAGTTATATATATCAACCTAAAACTGGCTGGATTCCATGTCTAAAACGTTTTAGTAACACACAGGGGCCAGCTGGTTTCAGGCCATGACTGGCGGCCATTGTACAGCTGCTGCACATCTGCAGGTCCCCGTATGCCCTTTTATTACTCTCTGCTTTCTGTTGCATGCTGTCAAAGGTCTGGCGACAGTGTGTTTGAATCCTGTCTCCATCTCTATGTGGCTTGGAATAGGGTATAGTCACTCCCAGCAAAGCATATGCATGGTGCACGGATGAATGGGAATGTTGGGTTATTTTAAATAAGGCACACCCAACTGCCTTCTCTGTGCTTTGAGCAGAGACCTGCTCATAATGGTAAATTCCTTGTTCCTGTCACTCAGTTGAGTTAGCTGTTTCCATATTAATAGAATATTGTGCTTGCTATTAAGAACTGCTCACTGTGGATTCCTATTCCTTACATGTCTTCCCCTACTCTCCAAGTCTCTGTCACTCTCCACACCCACACACCCACACACCCATATACCCACACACCCATACATTCACAGACCCACATACCCACACACCCACATACCCATACACCCACATACCCACACACCCACACACCCACACACCCACATACCCACACACCCACACACCCACATACCCATACCATTCGCACACACAGACCATATTTATACACACACCATATACACATACCACACACCATACACCACACCACATACAATACACACACACACTATACACAGTATGCACACCACACACACACACACCATATTCTCACACCACATACCACACACACACACACACACACACATCTGAAAAACGGAGCCTTGAGGCTTCTGTAGACTTGGTCAGCATCTTCAAGGTCACCAGAGTTACCTCTCATCTCTGCTGTGTGGGAGCCAGGGAGTGAGTCATCAGGGTGAACACTGCCTCTGTCATACTACCAGATTGTGTTTGTCTCCACTTCAAAGCTCTTCTCTTTAACAGAATAGTATTTCTTCATCCCGCCCACCCAAACAGCAGTCTGGATGCTGAGAGGCAGCAGTTACATGAACAGCACTGTTCTTTCCGTAAGACTCTCCTTCCCCCACCCCAGAACACTGGCAAGACCTTTAGGGAAGCCACCAGGCCTCAAACTAGACAGGTATCCACTAAGAGAGCACAGCTTGGCACCGTATTTAACCCACCCCCATCCCTTAACCTAACCCCTACCCCACACCTTCCTGTTCTCCCTGCTCTCCCTTCCTCTTTCAGTTCTATCACCTCGGATGGTGCTTCTGCCTTTCCTGATCAGTCTTAATCATTCCTTGCCGCTCTGGGTCTTCTGTTTTCCATTTACAAAACACTCTGGTTCTGAGTACAGGAAACAGATGGGAGAGGGGGCTTTAGACCCAGAATCTAGAGCAAAAGCACTGGGGCGGGGGGAGGAAGAGACAAGAGACTGTGAGAGAGAACCCTTTCCCTCACTTTCCTCATGAGCTCTTCTGTTCCAAACCCGTTTGACCTTGGTAGCACAGTGGCAGTCATGGAAGGAAAGATCCACAGTGCTGTTACTGAGCACCCAGACGCACTGCAGAGTTCTTTATGTTCATATTTCAACTCCCTATGGCTCAAAGAAGCAGCTCTAACTTGTTTTTATTTATTTACTTATTTATTTCATGTATATGAGTAGTACACTGTAGGTGTCTTCAGACACACTAGAAGAGGCCACCAGATCTCATTACAGATGGTTGTGAGCCACCATGTGGTTGCTGGGAATTCAACTCAGGACTTCTAGAAGGGCAGTTGATGCTCTTAACCATTAAGCCATCTCTCCAGCTCTCTAACTTGTTTTTGAGACGAGGCTTCACTGTGGGATGGAATGCAACACAGGCTGGCCTTGAACCCAGGATATTTCTGCCTCTGCCTCTGGACTTCGGAGACTACAGCTGGGAGCTATCAGGTGTTTGGACCCACCCATGAGTACCGCTAGATTAAAGAAGATTCTGAATAGCTTGCCCAAGGTGACAGGCAGTTGCAGACATAAGAAAAATGACCATGTAGGTGCCAGGATCATGCTTTTTGGTGTTGACATGGTTGTTATCCCCGAGGAAGAGAACAGACATCAACCAGTCTTGATTTCCCAGGGTTTTCCATGCTCTGGAATCTTGATTTCAATTTATGAAATAGATTGAGAGAATATAATCGTCTCCGGTCACTCCTATGTCACTTAATCCCAGAGCAGCTACTAGTTGTTGCCAGCGGTATTTAGACTTATCTTCCCTGTACAGAACAGCACATCTTATAAGTTCTGCCAAACCGCATTCACATCCTGTGAGCAATCATCAAGCATCCTCTGGGCCTAGAATAAGGATGCAATTTACCATCTATGCTAGCGCATTGGGGGGGTGGGAGTGGAGAAAGGAACATTATTAATAACCATGCTGGGGGTACCAGGATGCTTGGCCATCTTCTTCAGACAAACTGAAATGAAGCTAGTGTCTCCTGCAGACTAGGAGACTGTTTATCATGCATCCTAACTAAGCACTCCGGGAAACGAGAGAACAGAGGTTTGAGGGAACAGAAGAGCCTGTCAGACTACAGCCCCCTCATCTCTATATTCTCAGGCTTTGGTGTTTGTGGTAAAGGAAGGGAGGTAGGAAGAGCAAGAATGGTTAGGATGCTCATTGTCCCATTCCTTGAGAAAGTGGCACTTACACATCAGTGTCTTAATCCTCTCATATCAAGCTGATGTCACCGTGCATGCCTGTAATCCCAGCATCCCTCAAATGGGAGCACAAGGGTCACCAGTTGAGGTTAGCCTGGGCTATAGCAGGACCACGATGATCCTCACCCTCCAAAAGAAAGAATCATTGGCCCTTTTATTTTTAAGTAATCATTTTAAATTGTATTTATTATTAATGGGGTGGGAGTGTACCATGGAAGGGGTGGGGAGGTCAAAGGGCAACTTATGAACTTGGAGTTGGTTCTCTCCTTCCACCTATACATGGCTCTGGGCCTGTATGAGCAAGTGTCTGTCTGTTGAGCCATTTAGACAGTCTTCGTCAGTACTGGGGGCATGCGTGCACATGTAGAAGTCAGAGAACAAATTGCAGAAGACAGTTCTCTCCTTCCACCCAGTAGGACCCAATGACTGAATTCAACTTTGCAGGGTTGGCGGCAGACACCTGTACCATCTTGGCGGCCAAGTCATTTTTATCTTAACTGTGGATCCCAGCTCTACTCTAGATATGCTGAAAATATACTCTGAAGCAGGCTGGGCAACTAACTGCATTTTAAATGCTCCTGTAAAAAAAAAAAAAAAAAAAAAAAAAAAGAATTCATCTCTCTGTCAGAGTGGCACCAAATATTTGTACACTCACTCTACACTGAGAGGTACAATTTCGGAGGACATGCCTGCAGGAGTCAATTGCCTGGCTGTTTGCAACTTTAGATGCTATCTCTATGGCCTTAATCACTCAACATTTAAATCAAATAATTTAAACCACCACACGAACCATTTGTCTTTCTTTGCAGGGATTGCTATGGATTGAGGCTGAGGTGACACATGCTAAGTATGTGCTGCACCGTAGACAGGCACTCTAGTCCTTTAAATATGTTAACCTTATAATTACTCTTAGCATAAATGCTTAGATTCTTAGCCATTTATATACATATATGCATATATACATATATGCCTATACATATATGTATACTTACACATATGGCTAAGACTATATTCTTAGCAACTTACATTGGATTTAGAAAAGAGAACATTTCAATGCTATCTGATCATCACAGTAATAACATTTACCGCAAATTGAGCAACATACATGTCAGTTATTTGAATATAATGTCCCAAAAGCCAGGAAGAAGACCTTTGACCTCTGCTTTCTATACGGGGTGGGGGGAGGATCCCAGCTTAGAGAAGTTGGATGACCTGCCTAGGGGCCTCCCAGCTTCTGACTGGCAGAGCTTGAAATATTTGGGGAACACATAAGCACCCTGTGAAAACAGAAGAATACTTGCTGGAAGGACCCATCACGCATGTGAGCCAGTATGACCTTTGGAGAACAAGTCCCAGCCACGGAGAGCCCTGTATGGCAACACTGGGGCACGAAGAGGCGTTCCTTTGATCCAGGGAAACCGCATAGCACCAATTAGTGGTTCGAATTTGGGATAGCTTGGGGTGCGGCTAAGCATTTTTGCAGGCTAGCCTTGGGATTCAGCTCTCTTTTGTTGGCAGAGCTGCTGTACCACTCTTTATTCATATTTTCAAGGCAGCACAGGCACAGCGAATGTTCTCTAATTGCACACCCTTCCTTCAGTATGCCTGCTCCTTCTGAGCTCTATGGGCTGCTTCCATACGCAGCCCGTGTGGGGAAGGGCTGGTGGCAGCTGCAAGTTGGAGTGTGACACATTGAGTAGTCATATTTCTCTTCTCTGTGGCCCTCCAAAGCCCTTTCCAACATAACTTTCCCCCATCTGTTCTCGTTTGCGCTGCATAATAGGGGACAGGTTTTGGAACTTGGGATTCAAAAAAGAAAAAAATTAAGAGAAAATAAAAAAAAATGAGATGGAATTTGAGTAGAAAGAAACTCACTGGTTTCCCAACCCCCTCCCAAATTGCTGGGATCATTACCACAGTATTAAAACGATCAAGTTTTTAGTCTTGTTGATGTTGATTCCTTATATATGTGGTAATGAGGAAGAGAGAGAGAGAGAGAGAGAGAGAGAGAGAGAGAGAGAGAGAGAGAGAGAGAGAGAGAGAGAGAGAGAGAGGTTCTGAAATTGCTTTCAATTGTCTGCATAGAATATGACAGGCAAGCACGGCTGAGCGGGAACACACTCAACCATAACCTGGCTTCACTTTCCTCCTGTTTCTTCAGCTTCTTTAATAAATGCATTAATGCCCCGGGTCCCTCCTCTGCACACCAGATGCCAAATGGGAAGCTTAGAATATCTAAAACCATGTGCAGAAGCACCACCGGCTCACCTCTCTGTTCTGCAGTGCACTTCTGTACACTGGGGTGAGAGGGAGGGAGGGAGGGAGAGAGAGAGAGAGAGAGAGAGAGAGAGAGAGAGAGAGAGAGAGAGAGAGAGAGAGAGAGGAGAATCTCCAGAAGCACAGTTTACTCCCAATTTCACAGATATCTTTGCTTAGGCTGAAGCTAACACAGGCATTTAAGTTGGAAGAGCGAACACATTTAAGGAAGAATCTTCAGTAAACAGTAAACAGGAATATGACAAAACAGAAAGAGTATAAGACAGGCTGCTTAGGAAGCAATTAGGGGCTAGGGATGCAGCTCGGTTGGTAGAGCACTCATCTCACATGCAAGAAGTTCATCTCCAGTCCTATTTAAAACCACGGGTTCCTGGTGATGTCCGTACTTCCCGTTCGGGAGGTGGAGGATGGGGCATCAGGAATAAAAAGGTCATCCTGAACGGCATAACATGTTGGAGGCTAGCCTGGGGTACGTCAGTAGAGCTGCGTTTCATTCATCCTTTCCTTATGGTCTTTAGGAAAGTTTTATCACTGGATCAGTCAGAAGTTCCCGGTGTCACTGGCTGAGCAGGGGTTTATAGTCCTTTGTGGAAGCAGGCACCCCTCTCGACAATCTGAGGAAAGGTTGTGGATTTCCTTGGGGAGGAAATATATTCTCATGCTCCTGCGAACTTGCAAAGATTTTTCTGGGTTCCCCGGATAATTTAGCCCCCACCCACAGGCTCAGGAGGACTGGCGACCACACATTCATGGTTGTTTCATGGTGGTGTCCACCTGTTTTCTTGGTTTCATGGGTCAGTAGTTGAGTCTTTTAGCCATGTTCTAGATATTTCTGTTAGGAACACTGTCTTCCCTCACTGAAGATGCAGGGGAAAGCAACCCAGCTTGCTGTCTGTGCTGCGACAGTACCCACCAAGTTCACTTCCCCACCTCCCCCCTCCCTGCTCTCTTAAAACCCAGACATAATACAAAATATCTGTAGCTGAGATCTGTTGTTAGTTTTTTTCCCAGGTCAACTTAGGACGTCAAGCTCCCTACCCCATTAATGTAGAAACTGTGAACACCACCATTTCTCATGTGCCTGTTGCTAACCCAGCCATTGGCTGGCACCTGCCACAGACACACAAAGTAACAGCCCCCCCCCCCATTTTCTATACTAGAACCTCAGAAGAGAAGTACCAAGGTGAGAGGCAGGAGAGGCTTCTCCTTTGTTAGTTTTGTACAGAACAGCCAGGCACACATAGCGTTTAACGCTACAGGTTCCCTCTAGCAACTTTTTGGGAGCTAAGTATTGTTTTTATAATCTCTTCTGCATCCTTCCTTCCTATTTCTCACAATTCTCAACCTCATTTCTCCAAGTACCATGCTATGTATGAGAGAATAGTAGCGAGAGCCAGAATGATTTTCTTCTGTAACCCAAGGCCACACAACTACTAAATAAGGGGATAATTTTGTTGGTGGTCATGGAGATAAGACCTCATAGAGCCTCAAACTCACTTCGTAGCCAAGAATGACCTTAAACCTCCTCCCAAGCGTTCAGCACCACACACAGCTGTAACTGTCTCTTTGCTACTTTGTGGGTTCGTTTTTCATCCACCCTTGTCTACTCTTTTTCCACCCTTTCAACCCCCTAACACTAGATAAAAGAGGAAAAAAGGATGGAGAAGAAAGGAAAGAGATTCCTGAATAACGTCAGGGATCTGAAAGGGGATGTTATTGTTAAATGACTTTCCACAGATTAGGTGCATCGGGCTCTGGGGCAAGTTTGATCTTTATTTTCAGGATATCTAATTTCTTCTTGTTTCTTCTTTGTGAATGACTACTACACAAACTGTGCCTCACAGCAACCAACAACAAACAAACAACCAATAACCCACCAACAACCCACCCTCCTCTTGGGGGCCCTGGCATTTATATACCCTCTGAAGAGTTCTCAGAATTCCAAACATCACACAATCACAGAAAGTATCTGCAGCTGGCTAGAGCAGGAGGCAAATCATAGTCAGCTGCTGTGGGCAATCTGAAGCAGCTCCATATCCCACACCTGGGATTAAAATGAAAACATCCCCATAACATTTCTGTGTTTTTCAAAGAAACCAAAAACTCCAAAATTGTCACTACGCCCCGGCCAGAAATTATAAGCAGACATATTTCCTGAAAATGTCCCACGGACTGTACCATGCTGCTGGGGGGGGGGGTCAGATGTACACTTGCATTTCATGTCCCCATCTCCCTTTTGAGGTGTGCAGAATTATCTACTCCATTGTAAAGACGGCTTAGTGGTTAAGAGCACTTGCTGCCCTTGCAGAGGACTTAGGTAGAGTTCAAGCATCCATATGGCAGCTCACAACGCCCTGTAGCTCCAGTTTCAGGGAAACCAAGTCTTTTAGTCTCTGTAGGGACCTGAATCTACACGCTGCACACAGACTTATTCAGACATACATTCCAGTTCTAGGGACGACGTTATCCTCTTCTGACCTCTGCTGGCACCAGGCACACTTGTGATGCACTTACATACATGAAGGAAAAACACTTTACACATACAGAAATTAAATAAATATTCTAAAGCATTAATCATGTTGCCTTTTCCTCTACTTTCTGATGGCACCATGTTCCTACTCCGAGGCTGTGGATCTCTGTGGCGTTATAACAGAAGTATAGATGTGTACACTTCCTTTTGCTATTTTTTTCTTTTAGCTGAAATTTTGTGGTACAGTATTTTCTTGCACCCAATGGGATCTTTTTGTTTCATTTGCCAATATATTGTGAAACTCACCTTATATAATTCAGTACAAACTTCCTTACTGCAGTTTTCAAATGCTTCTGTATCCACAGTAGAAATGCATCATAATTTCCTGACAGAGTATGTCATACAGAGTAGGTCACTTCCATCTTTTTTCTATTTAGTGCTATGACATGAACTTTGCACATACACCATTTTACAATTAAATGCATTTAACATGCATTAAGTATCTGCAGGATACAAGGTCAATACAAGTATCTGCACATACAAGGTTAAGTGTGTGTGCATTCATAATTTTACAAGGACATTTGAGGTTGCCCTTCACAGTCCTTGGACCACCTTCTACATTGAATACAACACATGAGAGAGATGCAGTATTCATTGTTATTCACGTTCTCCAACTCACATCTAAAAATGTTTATCTTCTCAAAAGTGTCTGAGATGATTTATCGAAAAAACAAAACAAAACAAAAAAAACAGAAGCTGGGGATATTGCACATAGATGGGCACTTGCCTAGTAAAACCCAAGGCTCTAAGTGAGTTCAACCCCCTCCCACACACATGTGCACACACATATATACACACACAGAGGCACATATATGACCATACACATACAAAGCAATATGCACATGCATACATGCCACACAGATGCACATAACACACACACACACACACACCGGCTCCCTCCTCCCCACCTGCAAGCACAGCAAGCAAATTTCTGATTTCTCTCTGTTGTGTATGTTTTTCTTCCTTTCCTTAAAACTCCCCCTACCTTCCAAAGGAAGTTGGGATTTATGAGCTTGGAAGATGCTCTGCTTAACAGCTCTACCAGCAGGTGTCTGACTTCCAAGCCTCCTACACTAAGCCTTTCTATGGGGCTTCTAATGACACCTCACTTCCACATAGCAGCAGCCCACTGTGGACAGTCCTACCACAAAGTTACCTGTCTCCAGTCTTCCTAATAGTTCCCATTCCACCAATTGCAGATCCCCCTCCCCTCTCCCTTTCTCTCTCCCTCTCTCTTTCTCTCTCTCTCTCTCTCTCTCTCTCTCTCTCTTTTCTTTCTGCTTCCTTTCCTTCTTTCTTTCTTTCTTTCTCCCTTCTATCCTTTTTTTCTTCCTTCATTCCATCCTTCCATCCTTTCTCTCTTCCTTTCTTTTTTCTCTTTTGAGAGAGTCTCACCACATAGCTCTACTGGCTGTCCTGGAACTTGCTAGGTAGACCAGATCGGCCTGGAACTCAGAGAGATCCACTTTGGTTTCTGCCTCCCCAATTCTGAGATTAAAGTTGTGCACCATGACACCTTCCTGTCTTCCCCCTCCTTTTTAAAGATAGGGTCACTCTAAGTAGCCCTGGCTGTTCTGAAACTCCTGATGTAGATCAATGTGGCCTTGAAATCAAAGTGATGTGTGTGCTTCTGTGGGTCACCAGCCTGGATCTTAGATTATTTGGGGGGGGGGGCTAATGACCTGTAACACAACCCCTCCTCCACACGTGATGAAAGTCTCTTGGAGCAACAGAAACAGGTCGTGGAAGCTCTTGTGCTCATGTGCATTTCAGATTTACAAAAGACCCAAAGGAACAACAGTCTTCAGTTCAGAACATCAGCACTGCTGACTGTGTCGATGGCACACGCCTTTAATCTCAGCACTCAGAAGGCAAACACAGGAGGATGTCCATGAGTTCCAGGCCAGGGGAGAGGGTTCGGCTTTTGCACATGAAACCTCATCTCAAAATGGAGGGCAGACAATAACATGGTTGCTGAACAAATGCGTGGAGATAGTTCCAGATGTTATTAGCAGTGACTGAAATCGGATAACTCTTTAGGGATGCTGCCCTTTTTGATCAATTCAAGGAGGAGTGGAGGGAACAGAGACCTCCTCCACTCCTTCACTCCTCCTCCTCTTGGTGATTTCAATGCCAATGGTTTCCTCAGGAAGCACCAGAAGCAGTCTCCTCTCTGCAGTAACAAAGCTTTGTCTTCCAGGCAACTTAAGTTCAGTTCAGAAACTTTCCAATGTGGTTTTGCAGGCTTCTGTGAGTCAACTGTGACTAAGTCACACAAAGGGGGCCTTTATTAATAAGTATATTCTATTCATTGCAGAGAAAATGAATGCCTCAGAATAATTTTGCCAAATATTTAAAGAGAAAACAAAAAAGAAAAAAAAAAAAAACAAAAAAACAATGTGGTAAACATATCAGGCCATGATGAGCTGTCTAGGTAATTGGTTGTTTCTGTGCACCTGGTTCCAAAGACAATATTTAATGTGTAATCTGTTTCATCTGCTCAGGGAAGTGAGAGTAACTCTACCCTCTGGATCACATCTGCATTAAAATGAGGGAGGCAGTCCCATTGCAGTGCGTGGAAATTTATGCACATGAGTTGTCTTTTACATGGAGACAGCAATTATACCCCTAGAAATGCAGTCTGTGGGAGAAAAGGACATATTTAAGGCTGGAGAACAAAAGCCTAATGCTAAGGGGACATTAACAAGGTTGGGAACCCCCTCTCAACAATTCACATGATCATTTACAAAATCTGCAGTCTATAAAATTATTTTTAAAACATGTTTTTCAAAACAATGTGGCTTTTTTTTTTTACCTCCCTAGGAAAATTCATTAGCGATAATACAGAATCTGTTTAACTACTCCACAGCAACATACTTTAAACTCTTATCAGATATATCTAAGGATGGAAAACCACCAGGAAGTGATAGAGGACCCTTGGCCTAACAGCTCTGAAAGGACCAGGGGAGTGGGGAGGAGGGGCAATGCAGGAGTGTGTCCAAGAGTTGTTCCTTTTCATGTCAGAAAGTTGTGGTTTAAAATAATCTTTAGACAAGTTTGTACAGGAAGGAGGGCAGGAGGGAGGGAGAAGGAGGAAGAAAGAAGAAAGGAAAGGAAAACTATTAGCTAATTTAAAAACGTTGGGTTTGGATGATTTTATTAAGTCAAGAAAGGCACTGAAGTGGGTTCAAGTTTTTGCTTCTCCCATCTTCTCTGGGGACTTTAGGGGTGATGGGAAGGCAGGTGGAACTGTCTGCCCTCACTGACCAGCTCCCTGTCCTACAGTGGCCAGGTAGAGATATGGAGCAAAATGTCAAAATTAATATTTGAGAGAAGCAAATCAACAAGACCAGACTGGAATTCCTCCCTCACTTGTTCAACCTATACATACTCCAGACAGAGCATGTTTAAGAACCGGCAGAGATCAATAGATGAGAAAGAAGGCGGATGTTGTGTGATGAGGTAAAAGAGTCTCCAGATGGATGTCTGGTTCTGCTTTTTCCAGATACGCCTTTTCCCATCTTTCCTGCTCACTTCATTCTCGGAGGGTCTTTTTCTCTATTTTTAAATAAACTTTTTCTAGTCCCTCACCCTGTGCTCCTGCTATTCTCTGTCCTGGGACTTGAGAACCTGGACATCTCAGCAGGTGATGTGACTGCATTGCCAACATCCCTAACAGTATGCTTTCTGGGCACACAGGAGGAGGAGGAGGAGGTGGAGGAGAAGGAGGAGGAGAAGGAGGAGGAGGAGAAGAAGAAAAATCTTGTATCACCAATAAACTATATTCCCTGCTTGATTACAGTGGAGCACCATGAGTCAATACAACTCACAGACTGACTGCTTCAGAAGTTCTTTGTTTTTTAAATGCTTGATCTTTATTTAATATTTAGTGCATTTGTATATACTATAATCCATTTACTTTCATATGAAGCTTATCTTTATTGTCAACTTAGGAAGGCTTGATGGAAGACCAGTATTGTTACATTTACACGTTACAATGGGTAGGTCTGAAACTTTCATGAATCAAAAACATTGCCATTCTTTTTCTTTTTTTCTTCTTCTTTTTTTTCTTTCTTCTTCTGAGACAGGGTCTCACTATGTGGCCCTCGATAGAATTCATTGTGTAGATCAGACTGGCCTAGAACTCACAGAGATGTACCCAACTCTGCTGGGACTGTTTTAAAACCACCTTACCCATCCTCTTCTTTTCTAATCATCAGTTTCTTGAAACGACAACAACAGCAGCAAAGGGTAGAGGCTATGTCAAATTTGTCCTAGTCTTCTATATTTTTTTTTTGTTCCGAAAGTTTCATGGTGGTGAAAATGATTCTTTTTTTCTCTTTATTCTGGAAATCAACTATCTAATTAAGATTGTTCTGAGTTTTGTTAGCAATGCCCAACACCTAAGTAGATGAGTGCCTCATGGAAGCAGATGATTCTTGATGAAAAATCCTCTTATTTTCAATTCTGAGACAGCCCGAGGAGTCTCCAACTGGCTATGTAAGTCAGAAGGAGGGCCTTAGGCTCCTCACCCTCCTGTCTTTACCTCCCAAGTGCTGGGATCTCAGGCACCAGTCACTACTCTAGGTTCTCTGGGAAACTGATAAACACCCAACTAGTCCCCAATTCTACACTTAATTTGTCAACAGGAACCACAAGCCCTTCTGAACACAGAGGCAGCTTCTTCCATGGATCTCACACTAGAGCATGTGAGAGGTATTGGAGGTGGCGGTGGTGGTGGTGGTGGTGGCAATTTTTGGATGGTCATTTTTCTTAAATAAATTACATTTTCCATTCCTTTTAAACCAAATATGCAGGACCAATCCCTGCTACCCAGGTGCTGAGTGGGCATTCAATTTCCATCCCTAGCCGTTTCTCCATTATAAAGACAAATATGTACTTTCAGAGTTCACATTTGAACTCTCTTTGAGCAGGTCAATAACAACCTTCATCTATTGAAAGAGTGGGACATTTGTTTCCTTCATTCCAGATAGGGTCCCTGTGTTAGATGCTAGAGTACCTGTGCCTCTTATGGCATGCTAGGAGGAACTGAGCCAACATACCCATCGGTTAAAAAAACTCAGATTTGTCAAAGAGAAAAGGGAATTAAGATTGGTGCATTTTCTATTTGGGTATGATTTGGTTCAAGACTGGGGTTACCTTCTGTAGAGGTAGATGAATTAAATTAAACACAAATTATCTAGCTACTTAGGAAAAACAAATTTTACTTAATACAGTTTCCCTGTTATTGGCAGCTATGTAGATTTATGTTAAGGCATTACATGATTGGACAGGGAGAGGTAAGCGGAGAAAAGGGAGGAAATTGGAAGAAGAGAGAGAAAAAAAGAGGAAATCAAGATGGAGCCGGAGAAAGCAGACCTGGATCCTGGTGGCCATAACTGGCAATAGGTAGATAGGAATATTTTAAGGGATTCTATAGGTCTTCTATTACATATACAAGGGCAGTTTGTATCTTTGTCCATGTTATGTAATCTTAAGTGTAGAGGGTTTGTGAATTGAGAATCAATTATATAAACCCGTTTGAAAAGTTACCGGGTTTTGAAGTGATGCTTGTGATGGACAGTGGAGGAGAGAAGACACCGGGGCGGTAATTCCAACCAGGACAGAGGCAGGCAGAGTGAACCACCAAGGAAGGGAATCTCGTGGAGAGTGTAGCTTGTGGACTGAGTGACAGAGTCTGTGTGTATAGCTTCACATTAGAGTGGCATTGGCAGAGTGAGACCTCAGGGGCTGATAAAGAGATAAGTCTTTTTAGTTTTCATATTTACTGCAACAGGCAGCAGATATTATTTTTAGGAATTTGCAATGCAATAAGCATATAGTTTGCTTTATCCAAACGTAAGGAACTTTGCAAATGGTCTTTTTCCTTTCTTTGATGATTCTTCAACATGATAGAAAATACAACTCTAAAGAAGGTGACCAATCCCACTCCGAGGATAAAGAATCTCAAAAGTTCAAAAGTTATTAGCAGACTAGAATTTTTACCTTGTTCTTAGTAAGCAAGGAGAAAAAAACAAAAACAAACAAAAAAAAAAAAAAAACACCTCAACATCCTCTATAAAAGTAACAGTAATACCAAAAAGGATAAGCAAAGGACATTAACTGACAGAGAATTAGAACATTAGAGAAAGATTAATGCATGTATGAAGAAGGTCCAGCATCATTAATAATAATCAAATGAATTTAAACTAAAGCAATTTGGGGGATGTTCGTGGTGCTGGGGATTGCATCTCAGGCTTTACCTGTGGCCGGTAGGTACTACAGAACTCTGCCACAAACACCACTCAGCTCAAAATAGTTAACTTTAAAAATTCCCAGTTGGCAAGAACTAAACAAGGGCTGCGGACAGCATTAAAAAGATGGTGGAAGTCATTTGTCATTCCAGCATTTAGGAATCAAAGACAGAAGGATTACTCTAAGTTTGAGTTCAGCCTGTTCTACAGAGTGAGAAGCAAGCCAGCCAGGGCTATATAGAGACACTCTGACTCAAAACCAAACCAACAAAAACCAACCAATTCAAAACCAAAATAAATAAATAAATAAATAAACTGCTATGAGAAAGAAATATTAGTGGAAAGGGATCAGATCCGTTGTGATTAGAAATATGATCAGGATGACTACTCTTGGGATTCTAGCCTAAAGAAATTATGAGATGTGGCCAAAAGCTGTGTATAGCCAAAGATCTTCGTCACACTCCCAGAGAATATCTAATGACTTGGAAAGACACTCAGAATACAACCAAGAAACTAAGGGAAACCACGTACCTTTTTACATACTTTTCTCTGCAGCTGGAGAGAGAGCCCAGTGGCTTAGAACCCTGCCTCCTATCCCAGAGAACCTGGGTTTGATCCCAGCAGCCACAGGGAGGATTACCGAGAACTATTTGCTAGTCCCAGGGGAATCTGACACATTTTTTGGCCTCTGCAAGCACTGTAGGCACGAGGCATTCAGACATGCATGCAGAGAAAACACCCACACATACTAAATAAACTAGTTTTAAAAAGGGAATACTTTTCTCCTATTTATTATCGCAGGGGATATGATATTCTTTTACTTTTTATTTTCAATTCATTTGTCTATTCACATGACTAACAACTATTGTGAAAAAATAAAAAAATATAAACCAAGTGTAAGGAGCATACAGTAAGAGACTGCTGGTATATGCAGGATTTCACTTTCAGGGAAGGAAGATGGTTTCAAATTGATCTGCTGTGATGATTGCTCAGGTCTTTGAAGGGAATACTTGGACTGTACACTTGGAATGGGCAATGTGTATAATACAAAAAGATGGCACAGTGGTTAAGAACATGCATGGCTCTCCCAGAAGACCAGAGTTAGATTCCCAGGAGCCATGTCAGCTAACTGTAGCTCCGGGAGATCCACTGCCTCTGGCCACAGTAGGTGCCTGCACACATGTGTGTATGCCTAAACACAGACACATACATGGTATAAAATACATCTTAAAAGGCAATTATAGCTCAATAAATTTTCTATTAAAAAGAGAGGTTTAGGGTGGTGGTGGCACATGCCTTTAATCCAAGCACCGGGAGTCAGAGGCATGCAGATCTCTGTGACTTTGGGGCCAGCCTGGTCTATAGTTCCAGGATGATCAGGGCTACACAGAGAAACCCTGTCTTAAAACACAGGGGTGGGGGGAGGTTTTTGGGGAAGCTGTGAGTTTGAGGCCAGCTGCATCTACATAGTAAATTGTAAGCCAAGCAAGGCTATAGGCTGAGTCCCTGTCATGACAAACAAAAAGCAGGGGTTGGGGGGATGTGGCTCTGTAGTTGAGAGCTTGATCAGCATGCCCAAGTCCCCTAGCTCAATCTGTAAGTACATGCACTTGTATGCCTATGCCCAAATACGAGAACTCCTCCACAGACACAGGGTACAAAGATTACTTGGACTGACATAATCTCTATATCATCACTGGAAGCATCTTCATGCAGAGCTCTGTAAAGTTTCTTCCGCACAGCGTTCATGTTAGTTCAAAAAAAAAAAAAAAAAAAAAAAATCGAGTCATAGAATGTATACCACTTCAGAAAGCAAGTTTAATTATAACGTGTTTAATTTCATATCATCAGAGAGTAAAATGGGACTGAGGGGTGGTTAGGAGGAACAAATTCTAGCCCCAGCCTTGCCTTAAATAGCTGTGAATCCTTTGAAAGCTGTGTGTGTTTTGGGGACTAAGTTTTCCAAGGAGAAAAGGCAGAGATGTGACAAGAGTGAGACCTCTGGAAACTTCCAAGCCCCCTAACTCAGGGACACAGTAAAAATAATCTTGGGAGTAACAGTTTAGTTATTACAGAAAAGGCTGTTTATCAAAGGGTGGTTGATGAGCATCAGGATACATTGTGACATTAATTAAAAGCAAAAAAAAAGCACAGAAGCATAACCTAGGTTATGTTGCCAGTGTGACAGAGCAAAAGAAAACACACATAATTGCTCCTATTTCTAGAACATTTCTGAGGAGGACATGGCAGCTGGAAATGGGAGGAAACTGGTTCTTTGTTTCCTCTACACTGCAGTCTGTCACATTGTCCTTGTCAACTTTGTATCTTTCATTTGTTCGCATACTTTGTTGTGCCGGGTATGTCCTGGCCCACTAACCTATTTGATGGAGTCCCTTCCCTTGACTGGTGAGACTAACTGATTTCGACTTGGCCAGGCTACCTTAGCCTCCTCCTGTGGGCAGGCACCTTCATCCCACTGGGTTTAAAAGGCCTTCTGTGAGTTCCTGGAAATCTTGAGCTCTTCACGCTCAGAAAGGTCAAATGCAGGGATTCCAAATAAGGGCTGGGATTTCAGAAGTAACAGGTCTCCAAGAAGCAGCCCAGTCCTAGCTCCATACTGGAGGAGAAGAAAGGAGCCTATGAAATCTGGAGTTACTTGCATAAGGTCAGATGGCTAGTTCTCCACTATATGTAATTAACCTTCGTAGCGGCTCTTTGGAGTTTCATTAAAAGAAAAAAAAAGTAGGTTAATAAAAAGGAAGGGGCTGCATTTTAGATATGGGTAGAATTGGGGCCACATCAGGCCTTAGAAAATTAATTTGATTTCTTATCTATGACAATGTCCTCATGGCGCAAACATTCGGAGAGAAATCAGGAAAAGGAATGTTCTCTAAAAATGTCTACCACAGTGAAATTTGAAATGCATTTGTTTAATTTGATGAGGAAATTGATTTGATCTTCCTAACAACGTTTATCAGAGGGACTCTAGGGACCGCCTTTTGAAGCCCACCTCTAGACAATGAAGAGACATTAACCATAGTTAAGTAAGTTAAAAACTCAAATAACTTCAGACTTAAGACCTCAGAAAAGCCTGAGGGGATCTAGCCTTTGTAGTTGCAAAGAAGCCAATCAAGAGGAGTCTAAAATGTAGGCAAAGGAGGCAGATCCTTGGGGGAAATTTTCCTTCTCAAAGAAGGAGATCTATGAGCAGAACATAGACAGATAGGCACACACAGATACACACAGTTAGACACACAGACAGGCACACAGGCGCGCGCGCGCGCGCGCGCGCGCGCGCGCGCGCACACACACACACACACACATACACATACACATCCCACCAAAGCAGCACTTCCCACTTGACAAATACACATCCATATGAACTCCTCACCAGTGAGATGCTGTTCCATGACTGTCAGATCCTTTGAAAATATGTGCATTTCTATTTTTATAATGTTTATTATTTCTGCTTATTAAAGTAGTGCTATAGAATGATTGGAACGCAGGGACCCTGAATGGCCAGAGAGTTCATTTCTAATGTAAAGAAAGTGTTGTCTTTATTTTGAGAGCCAGGGTAATGGTAGCCTGGGCATGCCTGCAACTCAGAGAAAGAGAGCTAGAGAGAGAGAGAGAGAGAGAGAGAGAGAGAGAGAGAGAGAGAGAGAGAGAGGGAGGGAGGGAGGGAGGGAGGGAGGGAGGGAGGGAGAGAGGGAGAGAGGGAGAGAGAGAGAGAGAGAGAGAGAGAGAGAGAGAGAGAGAGAGAGAGAGAGAGAGAGAGAGAGATGGAGGGAGGGAGAGAATAAATTTTCTGAAACATTTTTCCTAGAATTTTGTAGAAAGTATTTTTCTCTGTTGCCCTCCACTGTAATTTATTATTATTGTTGTTGTTGTAGGATCAGATCCATCTATGTGGTGCTGGCTGTCTTGGAGCTCACTATGTCGACCAGGCTTGCCTGAAATTCACAGAGAACACTTGTCTCTGCCTTCCTAGGACGGGGATTAAAGGTGTGTACCATCACTTACCACAAACCTAACTTCTGACTGGGATCTCCCTGACTCTGCAGTGCACAGATTGGTTGGACTGGCTGGCTGACCAGTGAGCTCCAGGGAATGTCTTATCTTTGCTGGGCCAGCACGTGATTTACAGGACCAGGATCTTGACATACTACTGGGATCTGAACTTAGGTCTTTATGCTTGGTCAACAGACTCCCCTTTGTTCCATTTGGTCATTGAGTATCCCAAGAGAAGGAGAGATAGTTATGAATTTAAAAATCTCTGTTACACATTTCAGCGTAGAACTAATTCACTGTTGACATTTCCAAACTTAGAAGATGATAGCTATCCTTTTATGCAAACCCTTTTTCATTTGATGCTTTTTATTTTCTTAGCATAAATTTCTGAGGTGGGACTAAAGTGTCAAAGGATATAAATATTGTTAAGATGTTGATACATATCACCTAATTATCTTTTATAAATTGTTTTCCAGCATGCAATCTCCTCAGCAACTGTGTCCTTTATTAAACCAAATTTACCAGCAGAAACATGCTTAATTACTGACAAAGGCTTTGAAATAATTGCATGGAATATTTTATTTGTATTACCTTCTGCTCCTTATTTATCTATTTAATCAGTCATATATTTTATCACCCATCTATCTATTATCTATCATCTACCTATCTATCTATCTATCTATCTATCTATCATTCATCTGGTTTTTTGTTTGTTTGTTTGTTTGTTTTGAGTCAGAGTCTATATAGTCCTGACTGTCCTGAAACTCAGTCTGGCCTGAGTTATCTCTGTTTCCCAAGTGCTGGCATTGAAGGTTTGTATCACTACCACTGTGTCTGGCTTCCTTTTCCACAGTTTCTCCAGTTTTTAAAGGATAAACATTTCCAATTCTCACATATGACCATTTTAATTTTCATCAAATCTGACCTTTAAGTAGAGGGTCCATTTTGTTTATTTTGAGTTTCTTATACATCATCATTCTAATGTTTTTTAATCTATGTTGTGGGTGAACTTATTCCCTTTCCTCCTTGTTTGTTTATTCTTTAAACATTTTCGGGGGAAAGGCTTTACATAGTCAAGTCAACTCAACACTTATTTATTTTATGTTTTCTATTTAGGAAGTAATTTTCTTCCTAATAATAAGAATTCATTTACTCTGGCTTTCAATTAATTCATGATTTAAAACAATTCAACTCCTGTTTGACTATAACCTATATTCCAAGTGACTAGAAAAAAGACCGAGGTGGTGGGTTCCTTGAGTTTAGAAGTTTTAGATCAGCACATTACATCACACACACACACACACACACACACACACACACACACACACACACACACACATTTATTCCTTGTATAAATATTTCAATACTGATTTGAGCAGATACTAACTCCATTTTTCTATATGTCTCAACATGGTTTAATGAACAATCTTTTCCCCAAACTTTGCAACAATTTTTACCAAGGTGGCTCCAAGTAGTACACTGGCATGTCAGGGGGAACTGTATAATGCCTGACTTGAAAGATGTACATCTTCAGGATTTCCTTTGTGATACCCATACCTCATCGAGTACAGTAGCTCGCCAATCACCTCTCCTATGAAATACACAACCAATGAATCCCAGAAAGGCCTGGAACATGAAGCTAAAAACCAACGCTCAAGACTATTTTTCACTGTTTTTCCTTGGGAAAGAAGATGCTAATGTTACCATTTGTAGTGGTCTTTTTAGCTTGGGTTTCTCTTCCATCTCTTACGATTACAATCAACCATTTTTTCATCTTTAGATCATAGTATTAACTTTGTAGCTTTTTCATTTTTTTTTGTCACAAGATTAGGACTAAATTTCATATCTCAAGGCCTTTTAGTTTATCATTCTCCAAAAATAGTTATGATGAACTGGGTCAGTTTTTTCTCCCACTTAAATGATGTTCCTTTAAAAGGCAAGAAAATGCCTGTGGATTGCCAATGGTGCTATTACTTCTGGAAACATCACTTCCATTAGACATACGTAACAAAACAGCTGTGGTCTAGAATATGCATGATATTAATTTCTTTAATGACTCTCCCTCCAATATTGTAATTACAATAGAGGTACAAATCCTGGGTTAAGAAAACCTGGGGTTGGAGCAGAAGGACAAATGGTCTTGTACATATCTGACCACAGAAGCTGAAGACTCACTGTTCCTCAGACCAAAAGGAATCCCCAAATCTGGGTTCGTCTCTTAGGTCATGTGAATGTTCTCCCAGACTTCAACGCTCAACTTAAATGGAAACAGGTCACTTATCTAGATATCAGCTGATCTGGATACGTTTGTGACCATCATGTGCCTACAAAACTAACCACGAACAAATTATAAACCCAACGTTCAAAATCGTCATCTTTATTGAAATTGGTAATAATATTTTTGCTGAGCAGAAGTGTCTATTCCCATCAAAGCATGGAAAGAACCACTGGAAGGATGAGGTGGTTTTTTTTGTTCCCATTTTTTCCTTTTGAGTTGCTTCCCAGAATTTTATATGATAACCACTGATTGAACAGACTCTCAGAATTTGTTCATTCCTTCAACCACAAACCTTAATTTTTCTCCTAGAACCCTTTTAAAGCCGAGCTGCAGTATACCATCAGGATCTTTACCAACAAAGCCAGCCCTGGAACAGCTCACCAATACTGTTTGAGAGGATTTGTTTTAGAAAGTTGGTAAGTCTAACCAAACTGACGTCTGCTTGATACATTTAAATAAAACATGTTCTTTTATCCCATCATAAAACATACACTCTGGAACCAACAGGAAATGGCTTCGAAATACAAATGGCTCAGTTCGGATATCTAAATATTTTAAATGGAAAAAAAAACACTATAATTTCTGGTGTGTATTATTTACAACCTTGGTTAAACAAAAAGGATGTGATTATTATTTGCAGGATTCAAAGCTTCGCTCTAAAAGAGAAGCTGTCTGTGAGATTTTATGGAACAAATTCCCCACATTTTATAGAAAAATAGCATACAGGAGTCTTAGGTTGCTCAAGGCCCCATTTCTTAATAGTTTTTTGAAATCTGTTGACTTTTAGAAAGGAACATGTTGATCTGGGCGTAAAGGAGGAGGATACGCAGAAAACAGAAAAGATGCCAATTCACAATGCAGCAGGCAGTTAATTAAGAGGAGTCGGGCTCCTTGAAACATATGACTGAGATTGGAGAAGCTTAGACTGACAGAAGATGTATCTCCTCCAAGTTACTTTAAGGGTGTGATTTTTTTTTCCAACAGGGTTAAATCAGTGGGTTGGCTCTTGGGGTGGAGGTAGTGATTCTCAATAGGCGATCTTGTACTTCAGAGACATCTGGTTGTCGCTATTGTGAGGGGGAGGGTTGTCCTGTTGGAATCTAGTGAGCACAAGTCAAGGATGCTGCTAAATAGATTTCAACACATAGAAGGGCAAAACCAATTATCCAGCTCAAAGTACCGATGGTGCCAAGGTTGAGAAATGCTGGAATAAGGTGCCTAAGTGGGTGCACAGGGCTTGTGTGCAAGGCTACAAATACCATCCACAGACTCCTGCAGAGTCCCCTGGAACATTGTGTGTGTGTGTGTGTGTGTGTGTGAATTGTTAAATCCTGCAGTGAGCCAGCCACAGTAAGAGCACACCTATGACAGTAGCAGCCCAAAGCAGGTCAAGCTTCTTCAACCCCTCCCTCCCTCCCTCCCTCCCTCCCTCCCTTTCTCTCTCTCTCTCTCTCTCTCTCTCACACACACACACACACACACACACACACTGCTAGGGATCATGATATTTGGCCAACACAATAGAACCTGGTGCCTGACCTGTGACTGACCTGGTGACTGTAAATGTCTGGAGGCTTAGAAGTACACAGCAGCAAGAAGAGGTATCTGCACTAGGTTCAAAGTGTGCCCAAGGTCAAAACGCTGAATAACAAGGGCTGACCCCTCAGTCAAGTGTCACTGAGGGCTCTGTTGTATTATTTCCATGAGCAGCAGATACAGATCCGCGATCCAGCCTTGATCTGACCTGAAGTTTCCTCGCCTGACCTCCACCAGACACAACTATGAGGACCCTCTAAACACAAAAGAAGCAACAAAAGTCTCTGCCTTTTTTTTTTTTTTTTTTTTTGGCTTACACAACACCTGAAGGCTCTTTTCTAGCTGTTCCTTGTGCATTTATATGCCTGTGTTGCTAGCTCGATTGCAACTCTTGGAAATGCCTGGATCTTCCACTTCCTTTGCAATCTTCTGCAGTGCTGCAGCCAGTGACCCAATAAATGCCCTCTACATGAAAGGACCTGGAGGGACACAAAATACTTTATGGTTTTCCCATTTATTGGTGCCAGATTTAACTCTGCTTTGTGATAGAACGGTGCATTATAATAGGTTTGTAGAGGGCAGAGAAAATGGCTTGGTGCTTCTAAACACTAAGCCGTCACCATGCAAAATTTGATCCTTGCATGCCTTTTTTTTTTTTTTTTTTAAGATGCTCCAGATAATATTAGCCCACTGGGGTGTTTTTGTGCTTCTAAGAACCAAAGTTGTCAGCCTCTCTGCGGCGGAGAATGTTCCTTCCTTCCTACTGTAAGCTCCCATGGCGCCTAGGACAGGGCGGGATTATTGCAGAAGCCCCCCCCCCCCCACTTGCTTATTTTTATTACCAAGGAAGCCGACTGCGAAAATGGCAAACGCTTGCATAACCCTAGACCCTGCGAGGAAATGAGCAGAGTGTGTGTGTGTGGGGAGGGGGGGGGGATCAGAAGACAAGGCAGCGATGGCTTGGCTGAGGCGGAGCATTGAACATCCACCCCTGCGCCTGACACGCAGGGCTGGAGATGAGTGCAGGAGCCCCCGCAGTTCCCGGCTCGGCTGCCTGCCGCCCGCCCGCCCCGCGCCCCGGGAGCTGTCCAGACGGCCCCGCCCGCGCCTACCTGGCCGCTCCCCGCGCCGCACCGCACGCCTCCCCCGCGTCCCGCCAGCCCCGGCTCGCTGCAGCCCGCAGCGGGGGCGGCCCGGGGGTCGGGGGTCGGGGGCAACGGGCGAGCATGGCTAGGCGGGCGGGCTCCCTGGGGCCGGGCGCCTGCAGGGGGCGCGAGGAGCGCCCCGCCCCGCCGCCGGCCCTCTCCCTCCCGGCTCCCTGGATCCGCGCCGGGAGGAAATGATGTGTTGCTGCCTGGTTAATCACAGCTCCAGACACTCATTGGCCGAGCGCTCCGCAGCCACTTCCTCCTCCTCCTCCTCCCGCTCCTCCCGCTCCAGCTCCCGGTCGCCGCCGCCGCCACCGCCGCCGCCCCCAAGCGCTGGGGGAACTTTGCCGCCGCCGGCTCCCCGCCGCCCCCAGCCGAGCCCCGCGCCGCCGCAAGTTTCCTCCGCCCTCCTCCCCGCCCTCCGCCTCCCGCCCCGCGTCAGCCGTCTCCCCGGCTCCAGCCCAGTGCCTGCCGCCAGCCTGCGCCCCGGCCCCGTGGCCGCCAGCCTCCCGCCCCGCGCCGCGCAGCGCTGCGCTCCTCCGCCGCCGCCGCCGCCACCGCCGCCGCCCGGGCCACCCGCCCGCGGCCCGCGGAGTTCCGGGCTCCACGCCGGCTGCAGCGCCCCGCCCCGCCCCGCGCCTCCCGCGCCGCCCTGCAGCTCCCGGCCGCCTCGCGCTCTCCGCCTCCCCGGGTTCAGCACCCGGCCGCCGCTGGACCAGAGGTGAGGACTGGTCGCCGGCCGCGCCGCCGGGAGCCAAGGACCGAGGTAGGAGGGAACATAGGTTGGAGGCGAGGCCGGGATCGGAGGTGGAGGGTGGGCGTCTCGGTGCCTCCCCCTCGCTTTCATTCTTTCTCCCGCAAGCTGCGTGCCCTCTCGACGTGGGGGGAAGCCGCGGCGGAACGAAACTGTCTTGCTTAGGGCCTCTGTTGCCGGTGGGATCCCGGGAGGGCAGAGGCTTGGAGTAGGGGGTTTGGGTGTGCGTAGGGTGAACTCCTGCAGGGTGTGCGCCTCGGACTTATAAATTGATCTGGCCTCACTGCCCCGGGCTCACCTTCCAAGCTGAGCTTGGCAGACTAAAGAGATTGGCCAGTCACCCCCACCCACAAAATATCCATCCCTTCCAAGAGGAATTTTCTGCTGGAGAGACAGCCAATAAACTCTGTTCAACTCCCTCCCTCCCTCTGTCCTTCCTAGCTGCAGTTTCAAAAAGCTTCAAAGCCAGGAATGTGGGATTCATCTTCCGATCCCCAGAAGGCAGATGTGGTTACAGATGTTACACAGTACTTTGCCAAGTTTAAAACCCTTCCTTCAACACTAACCAAAACAGGGAGGCTAGAACCTTGGGCGCGCTGGGGAGAATTGTGTGCCTGTGGGGCCACTTCGTGCATGGACTTCTGTCTGGTTCAGAGACTGGCTTGGCTCTGTGCAGTTTGTGCCAGATAACGTCTCCCACCCTTCCCTACCGCCCTCTTCCCTTGGAACTCTGAACGCCCCTTGCACGGCAGAGGAGCAATGGAGGAAGCTACTTGGGGAAGAAAACACCCATTTTGTTGCAGAAGAAAAGTGTTGGTTAAAAGTTGTCATTAATTTGGCGTTTGGAGAGGGGCGGACGGTAATGCATTGTATTTGTTCCCTTTATTGGCTTTTCTTCTTTGCGGTTTGTGTGATTGGTGTGAGATGATGGGAAACATCTCTGGTCCCATACATGTTTAATGTGATTGCATATATGCATATATATATACATATATATATATATGTTTTTATGTTTGCATAGATATATAATTTCTGAAAAAAAAATCCCTCAAATAGAAACATAACCCAGTGATTTTAAAGAACCCTGTTCCTGAGAGGCAGACTGCGCTGACAGCCCAAGGGAAGGCGGTGTCAAAAAATAGACACCACCTCCCTTTTCCCCAAAAAATTCTTCCTGGAAAGGTGGTGTTAAGAAACTTCAGAGATGGGCTCATCCAAGTGGCAGGCCTTAAATGGAAACACTATAGTATGTCCTGGCACTAGTCTCTGGAGGTGGGTTGCTGGCCAGAGGCCCAGGCTTGGGCAGGCGGCAGACACTAGACTTGTGCTGACCTCAGACACTGCCTTACCATGCAGCTCTACATTTGGCACACAGCTTAGGTATGAAACCCAGGCCTCACCCATGCCACTCACGGAGACAGTGCGGTCACAAGGTTATTTTAAGTCTGCATGGGATCTGGCTTACCATTCTAAGATCAAATCCCTCCTTTTGTGATTTGGTTACTTTTGTTTTCTATCCTGGGGTTGATGGACAGAAGCGTTCTGATGCTGAGCCATGTGCCTTGGGTTGCTGTCACTCTGTAACGCAACATCTCTGCTGCCACTGTACACAGGGGTCCTCAAAGGTGACAAATGGGGCCGAGATAGACCTTGGCTAGACAGCAAAGAGCAAGGGCCAGTGTGGGCCTGCGCTGGATTCATGGTCTCCCTTCAACTGTGTGGCTGAGAGTGGTTTTTAGATGGAACTTGATTGAGATAATAGTCTTACAACTTTTGCACATTGGACTAGAGCGATCACTTGAATCTGAATAAATTTCTTGTAATTGCTAAGTAATTACAGAGAATATTAAGGATGCAGAGTTAAAATGCCATATTCGGGAGTGCAGTGCATTTCAGGAGTGAGGAGGAACTTAATTTGATTAATAGCATTGTAATGAGTGCCCTCCCCTTCAGACTGATCATTTACCAAAGTTTTCTTCCTGCATTCGTGCAACGGATGACAGTGACTAAGTTGGAAATAGGGGACATCTTACCCAAGCTTCTTGTCTTCTCAAGGTTGGACTGTGCGGATTACAATAGGCAGCTGGTTGTTTTTAAGGTTGGATGTAGTAGTCTGCAGAGCTGAGGGAGACACGGGACAGAATGGATTTGAAAAATGATCTTGTTCTCCAAGGTCACAAGGTGACAATGGAATCAATGCTGGGACCCGTTGGGCCCTCTGTGGCTTGCTTGGCTATTTGAATCTTTCTATCATGATTTATTTCGTCTGATCAAACTCATGTCCAACTTATTAGGACCATTATGGAGGAAGAAGGCATCAGTGGGGGCCAAAGCCTTTGGTTTGTTCAGATAGAGTTAATGACAGGATGATTAGATGCACCGAGTATGAGTCAAGAAGTGTGCCCAGCTCTGTGCAAACATTTTGCACACTTCAGCACTTCTTCTCTAGTAGGAAACTGAGACTTGGAAGATTTAGGCTGTGGAGTTAGGACCTGACTCAGGATTCAGTGGAACTTCAGAACACGTGTCCCGGGCCGTTGCTGTCAGTGACTGGCAAGCTTTTCGGCTGCAGCCAAGACTCACTTTTCTTTCATTATTTAATAATGTGTCTCTTTTGTTTTAATTGACTTGCTTTTATTTTACACTTATGGGTGTTTTGCCTGAATGTATGCCTGTGTACCATATGCAGTGCCTGTGCAGGTCAGAAGAGGGTGTTCGGTCCCCTGGAACTGGAGTGACAGACCCTTGCTAGCTGCCATGTAATGCTGGGAATCGAACCCCCGTTTCTTTGGGCAGGAGGTGCTCGTAACTGCTAAGCCATCTCTCCAGCCCCCTTTAATATTTTTCTAAGAGCTGTGTACATCTTTAAAGGATTTATTTATTTATTTCATGTATATGAGTCCACTGTAGCTGTCTTCAGACACACCAGGAGAGGGCATCGGATCCTATTACAGATGGTTGTGAGCCACCATGTGGCTGCTGGGAATTGAACTCAGACCTCTGGAAGAGAGCAGTTAGTGCTCTTAACTGACTGAGCCATCTCTCCAGCCCATTTTTTTTTACTTTAAAGCAGCAAATAGCTTTTTTTTTTTTTTTTTTAAATTAAAAAACTAACAACTTAAACACACCATCTTTTAAGAAGCAGTGTATTGCTGCTACATTGAGAAGCCTGCTCACCGGTTAGGAAAACAAGGGACTCATGAAGATAGACTCATACTTATTCTGAACCCTCAAGTGCAGGACAGTGACACCTGGTATGTGTGTGCTGCAGGGATCTGGGGTAAGGACAACAAAGGTCACACTAGTGGTGACATTATTTTTTGATTAGGTGTTAACTTCATGGGCGCTGATTTTAGTTTAGCTACATATATGGTACAGTTTTTTTTCCCCAGTGAATGATAAAGGAAATTAGTCATAATAATTAGCATAATGATTACTTGGGGGGATATTTCACTGCACTTTGCTGACTGTAGCCCATAGCTTGCTGCCTTGCATGAAGGAGACACCTTTCCCATTGGCCAGTTGACAAAACTGCAGGTAATCACTTTAAAGCTGATGGTTACAATGCGTAAGGCTGAGAAACTACCTCTTCTCTGTTCTCTGTTCATGTCCTCATTCCCAATGTCATGAGTGTAGGGACAGTTTGGGCTTGCTGTGGTTGTAAAGTGTCCCGTGCTTCTGTGTTTTTTAACCCAGTGGTAAAGTGATAGTCCGGGACTGGAGGTGCTGTTCGGGTTAGAGCAGTGCCTGGGTAAAGGACTCGGGGAATGGAAGCATCTGAAGTTTGAATTGGACGCCCCAGTCCTGTGTTATTTTCCCAAGCAAGGTTTGGGCACTGTGGCTTTATTCCTGGAAACGAGGAGTTGGGATTAGGTTTCCTGGTACAGAATGCCTTCTTTGATCTTTTGGAATGGAAACTTGGTCTTCCCCCAGCCCCACCCCGCCCCTGCGGCCAGTTCTAGTTCAGAAGATCCAAAGGGAAAAATGACCTCTTTAAAAAAAAAAAAAAAGATAGAATGTACTTGTTTGTCCTGTAGTTTAAGAACCGGAAGTCTCAAACTAGGATTTGTCTGTTGCAAAGGACAGTCTAATGGAGAGAAGTTCACAAAGTTGGTATGGCTGGGAAGTCCTGGCTTTGGGTTGAAGTGGAAGGTGGTTTTGCCACCTCAAATTAGCTAATAAGAGCCCCGTAAGATGGGGGCGGGGATGGATGTGTGAGGACATAGCCAAGTGGTTCAAGTCCCAGAATAACTGCTAGTAGAAAATGGGAGCAAGGAGAAGGAAACTCAGCTTCCTTGATTTAAAAAAGAAAGAGAGCACTTCCACCTCCCCATGCTATACAGAACCACTCTCCTAAGCAGGCTGGGGAATCTGAACTTGTTTGTGAGTATCTTCCCAGATCTGGAGAGCTTTGCCAAAATTTCCACTGCTTCATTGTTTGACTTTGGGGTTTTCGGTCTCTGACCAGCATTCCGCTTTGCCCATTAGGGTTGCCTCACTGTTTACTCTGGCTGTTTGGCCTTTATTTCAGAGACAGGGCAAGACATTTGCGACTGTGGTCTTTCTAAGTTCTCTCGAGATACACGTGGGACAGGGGTTGTGTGTGGGGTGGGGGCGGGGAGGAGTGGCTATAGAGCAGATGTCCAGGTAGAAGTCAGGCTAGAACTTGACCCACCCTAAGGCCTGGCCTTGACTGATCCAGTCCTCTTTCACCTCTTTCTTTCTTTGGGGAAGGTCAGACCCCTCACGGGTAAGAGTAATCTTGCAAGGGAGAAAGCATCTTGCTTTTTTCCGTGATGTGATCTTATAGCATATTGTATCATCTACATTTCTCCTCTTGGGCCTCAGTTCACCTCTTCACCATATAGGATCAAGAGTTATTCATTTTTCCTAATTGTCTGACTTCCATGTGATTCATTCTGGCTCACTGACTTAAACTTCTCATTTGTCTCATGGCTGCCTTGAGGGCAGAGACTAACCATGGTCTACTTATCCTATGTGTGACTTGTATATCTAATCCAATGCCAAACCATTCAACCAGTACTTTTAAAAAAATACATTCTAAGGAACGTTTATTTTAACCTTATTTATGAATTTGTGTTTGTGTGTCTGCCTTAGATTATGTGCACAAGAGTGAAGGTACCTCTGAAGGCCAGAAGGGGGCGTCAGATCCTCCGGGGCTGGAGTCAGAGGAGGTTGCAGGCTGTCTGACGTGGGTGCTGGGAACCAAACTTGGGTCCCGTATAAGAGCACTCTGTGCTGTTATCTGCTGAGCCTTCTTCTCTCCACATTAGGGACTGTTTTTAAATTCTGAGAGAATGAATGGATGACTGTGTGTTATGGACGTAAAGTTACCCTGTTGTTTAAGAAGAGGGAACGGCACAAAGAAAATAACAAACTTCACACCCGGTCTCTAAGAATGGATGGCACACAGATAGAAGATGCTCCAGGTGAGAAAACTGTGGTTGGCACACCTGCCCTTCATTTTTCTCTCTGTGCTGATCATTGAAGCCAGGGCCTCACTCCTGACAATGTGCTTGACCATTGATTGGACTGTAGCTTGCATTTAGTGCATGCAGCAAATATTTATTGCATTCTTTTCAGCGTACGTTTTCTTTCTCTTTCTCTTTGTGAGAAGGTCAAGGAAACATGTCTATTCTGGGGAAGAACATTTCAATCCATTTTGTTTGTTTGTTTCCGTCACAGCAAGGACTCCTGTGTTAACGTGAGGCTCAGACACTTGGTGAATTGAGTCCTTTACTCTGATTTTCTCTTGCTGCAAGCATGCCTTCTGAAGGAACCGATGTTGAGAACACAGTAGTGGCCAGGGCTTCTGTCAGTGGGGAAAGAATGTACTCAATCTCTGAAAAAATGGATAGAAGTCAAAGAGAACTCCCCCTTACCAGGTTTTAAGGGCAGGGTTGAAGTGGACATAAGCACCGGGCGGTTTGGAGACCCATGAAAGCGAATCTTGGCCGTTCATAGTTACAGTGTGGCATAGCTGCCATTGAAAACCAAGATTGCTCTTGGATTTGCCTCTGCTTTAGCTGATGGAACTACTAAAAACAGTGTTGAGTTTTATGAGAAATGGACCCACAGTATAAAGGATCATGTGGGGCTTAATGCTGGGCAGGCTTGGATGGTTGAGGCAATATTGTTTGGATTGTGCATTCTGTGGGAAAGCTGAGGGGAAACTTTTTGGGATGACTGAGTTGATGTTGCAAGCAGGTTCTGTATCTTCTTTGCCTGAGGCTCTTCTTAGTGAAACTATAAAGTAGTTGACTAATGTCCCGGGGTAACGCTCCTTGTAAGTGGACACCACTCACTTTGCCAGAGCACTGGCTTTTGTGTCTCTTCCCTGGATTTTAGGGGCTTAGACAAGTCGGTTGTACCATGATGTTCTTCACGTGGTTTTTGAAGATGAAGATTCTGAGCCTCTGTGGGCAAGAGGGGCTGGAGTAAGCATCTCACAAGTGTGGTCCAGAGAGAAACGGAACCGCTCGTTCTGAAGACAGAACATTAGATAAACATAAACGTTCAGTGTCAGACATTTTCCATTGTGGTCTGGTACACACACACTTACACATATGCATATTAGAAATGAAGTGGGGTTATAGGTTTCGCTAGACTATATTGTAATGCTTTCTAATTTCTATTCAATTTTTATTAAAAACCTCTGATCTCTATCTACTAAATTGATTCCAAAACTTGCTAATGGTTCCTAATCAGCAGTTACAAAAAAAGTGTTCTGTCCCAGGTATTGTGAAAATTAACCTCAGTTTGTTTATTGAATAGTTGCTAATCAGAATGGGTGTTTTTCAGGGTTTTTTGGGGGAGGGCATGAGTTTTAGTCACTCTACAGAAAGCCTCAACCTTTCTCCTTCTCCCCCACCCAAAGCCTTTGCTTTTTTCTTTTTCTCAAATTAGATTAAAAGGACTAACGGGGACCTTGTTGAGCCCGGTCTGCATCAATGGTGGGGCTGATTTAAATTGTGCAGGAGATCTCGGCTCCCTGTTTATGGAGATCATAAGATCATATTCTAGTGAGACACTTGCTCTAAGCTGAAGGTGCAACTGTCTGCTCATGAGGGAAAGATGGGATGGCGTTTGGACAATGACTCCATGTGTGATTTGAAAATGAACAATGAGCGGCTGACCTGGATTGGTGCTGGCGTAAACCGTTCACCTGCTGTCATTGTCCCTAGGAGTGAAATTCTCCCCCATTCTTGTTCCTTTACATTTTGCCTCTTGGCTCTTGCTTTATGGATCATTCTTGAAGTCTTCCTGTACTTGGAGTGAACGTGAAAGTCAGTAAAACCCGATATGAAGGTATCCTGCAGGGGGATTGTAGGTCTACTGGAAGAAGCAAAGTTCTAAAGCTCTTGGTCACAAGGTCTAGAGAGATAAAGATCAACCCAACACGTTTGAGGAGGTGGCTGTTTGGCTAGCCTTGGAAAGAGGTGCCATTTTGATGTTATCATTTTGGCAGGTATTTTTATATGTGTAATTGTGAAAGGTGCTACTAAATGAGAAGCAGTGGGTTTTCTGTAGGAGCCGGGACACATCTTTCATCGGACACATTTTCAGTCATTGAATCAAATTTTACTTCTTAGACGCCATATCTCAGGAGAACATCCGAGACCTGGGAAAACAAGGAAGGTGCAGTCCTGGTAATGTACCTTGGTTGTGTGGAGTATGTAAGGGAACAGTCAGAGAAATCAGTGAGACGGGGTAGTGGGGTGGTACCTGTCATGTTTTTCTGAGCCGCCTGTTGAAGGCTAAGATAATGCCCGGGAAGTCAGGCCATCGGCTGTGGATATGGTAGCATTGACAACGTTGTTGTCTGACGTCTATAAAACCCTGGGCTTGATTCCTAGCATTGCTTAAGCCAGGTGTGCTGCTCCAGGCTTGTAATTCCAGCACTTTCGAGATGGGGGGAGGAGGACCAGAAGTTCAGAGTCAGCCTCAGTGACACAGGGAGTTTGATGGTTTGATACATGCGACCCTGTCTCAAGCTGGAAGGGAATCTGACCTTGAGCGAGCCATACTTGTGTAAAACCCATATCCATTTGAAGTGCCTTCTCCTGTCAGCCTGCTGTGCAGGAGAGGCTGAAACTCATGGGACAGCATGGGAGGCCTAAGATCACACATCTGGGCTTGAACCCAGGCCCAAATCACCATGTTCTTCTGTGGCAGGTAAAGGCAGAAGTGGAGCCAGGGTCCCAGGCTAGTGTGCCTCAGAGTTTTGTTCTGGTTTGACGCTGTATTGTAAGACATTTCTTAAAGGTTTGCCCTTATTGGAAATGAGGCCCTTTGCCATTAAAACAGCCGAAACTTCTACTCCTTCTTGTGACTGGCAGTGTGGACGACACCATGGCCCTATTCCTGGAAGAAGCTGTGTGAGCCACTCGTGACTGTCTGAGGGAACATGGGTGCTGCGTTCGCCTCTGTCTCAGCTCACCATTTTCTCCCAGACACCAATATCTGCTGATAGTTTCTCCTCATACCTTACTTACTCTTGAGCTGGTTTTTAAGACCTCCTGAGCCTGCCTTGACCCTCCTACACATTGATTGCTCTGGTCTGAAGCTGTGCAAGCTTGGGCCTACAGTCCTCAGGCCCCTAGGATATTTGTTTAGTAGTGTGGGTTTGCTTCCCAGAAGCCAGGAGGAAACAGTAATACTAGACAGGCTAGGATTTTGGTTTTCGGCTGGAGACCGAGTTTATTGACTAACTCTCTTCTGATGAGGAGGATGGGGTATGAGGAAATGTATCTGCCCTGTGGAACCCTGGTAGTGGTGTTGATCTTAAAAGACAATGTAAACTTGGCAAGAGGAGCATGCTTGGGATGGGATGAGGTGCTGGTGGAGGAGCAAGGATGAGATAGAGGTTTTCCTTCAGTTCTGTGGGAGGTGGGGGAGGGGATGGCACCAGACTCCTGGGGATGAGGGTTCAGAGCTTTGGCTTTATTTTGGTCAGATCTGTAGCCCTGCTTGGTGAGAGGCTGAATGTAGAGGCGGTCCCTTTTGGGAATAGAAGTGATCTGAGGTGTCTATGACAAAATGGACCCGAGGCAAACAGTTCAGAGTCTCTTATTGACTTTTTGGGGTCAAGTGTCATGCCTCCCAGGTGAATTAAATGTTTATTCTAATGAAGGAGTAAACTGCACAGTTCCCCACTTTTCTACCTGGGAATGGAGAAGCATCTTTTCACAGACTCAGAGGGAGGTGGCAACTCTGATGAATGGCACCTGCCACTTACACATGGGCTTTCCTTAAGTGAATCTGAGTCTGTGACTTTTACGCTTTGATTCTTAAACACTTATTTATCCCAGGTCACAGGAGAGAAGGCAATTGAGTCCCAGAATGGGAAGAAGCGCCCAAGGATAATGACTCTCAGCTGAGGTTTTATTCTGGCTTCTAGCTGGCTAAGAATGGGAGGTGCTTTGATACATTCAGAGTAATCCATATCCCCTCCTCCACTTGCTTCAGTTTCCATCCAGTTTACAGTTTCTTCTTTTTCTGGCCCACCTCAGCATCCCGTTCTCCTCCAACCTGCTTGCCTTTCCATCCCCAAAGGTCTCACTGGTGAGGACCTTCCATTGACGGGTGGGGTGGCTCTTGCTCACCGGACATGGAAATCTTCCAGGAATGGGCTTTTTTTTTTTTTTTTTTTTTTTTTTTTCGTGACACTTGACTCTTTTTGGGGCCATACATACAACTCTGACTTAAAAAAAAATTAAAGTTAACCTTTTTCTTTTTAATTTACTGTATATGTAAAATACATATCATAAACACATGTAATGATATATTATAAATACATATTTATGTCTATATAAATATGTAATATAAATTATAATAAGTTGTATCTTTATTTCCTATGTACACATAGATAAGCGTTTCTACACATGTGTTATTTTGGGTTTGGTTAATACGTATGCTTTTTGGTAGTTTATGTTGTGAAAGGAATACAGGTACATGGTTCAACATATGAACGAAGAGAACACACAGTAAAAAGCAGCTTTTACACTTCCGCCTTCTGTTTTCCCCCAGTACAGGAAAGACATCAACAGTCAGAGGAATTGTTGCAGGTGACTGCAACTCAATGTGCTTACCTAGCACAGAGACGACCCCAGCTTCACTCCCCCCATCAAAAAGAAGAAAAAAAAAATCCAAGCTGGGGGGGGGGGCTATCCCAAGGCTGTTGCTCATACATACATTCTTGCTGGGCTGCCTGGGCTGGCTTCAGTGGGAGAGGAAGCACCTAGCTTCGCAGCGACTTGCCTTTGACTTGCCGTGCCAGGGTTGGGGGATACTCAGTGGAGCTCTCCCCAACTCAGAGGAGAAGGGGAGCCGGTGGTGGGGCAAGATGGTGGGAGGGAGTGACCCGGAGAGGTTGCGGGTGAGCAGGATGTAAAGTGAGTGAGTAACAAGTAAATACAGAAGAAAAAAAAAAAGAGAGAAATCCAAGTTGTTTATTCTCTCGGCGATAACATTTAATTACATTTGCAGTCATATGGTGGCTTGTTTGTTAGAGATGGAGTCTTGCCAGGGTTCCCAGGCTGGACTGGAGTTCTTTCTTTCGGCTTAAGGAGTCATTTTTGCCTCAGCCTCCCAGGTAGTGGGATGGTCAGGTGTCCACCAGTGTTCTGACAGGGAATATGTTTTTATTTCTGTGTGTCCTTTCAGTACTGTACCTTAAAAAAAAATCTTAGCCTGGCTTGGAAAATTTCCTGTTAGTATGGAGCAAGCAGCCTCTGATTTATTTACGTAGCTTTTGGCTTTCAGTACTGGGGGTCGAACCCGGGCCTTCACTCACCCTGAGTGTGCTAGGGGAACACATCTCTGGACCCTCCCACCCGGCCTCCTGCTTCAGAGGGCCTTTCATTATGTACAGTAATTTACGTAATCATTTTCTCAGATTCTGCTTTACACGGCAGCGTGTATCGCGGATCATCATGTATGACTGAGCGTGTGTATGCAGAAGTGCTGTGACTGTTCTCATGTGCACTGTGGTACTGGCTGTGTTTATGTATGCCATAGTTCCCCATGCTCCGTGGTTCTGTTTCAGGCTTTCAGTTGCCAGTGCTCAACTATGGTCTGAAACTATCTCGTCGTGGGAAGTTCCAGAGATAGTTTGGAAATGTAGAATAACTTTTATTACTCTATTATTATTCTCTTTTATTATTATGGTTAATCTTTTCTTCTGTCCAGTTTGTTTATTACACTTTACCATAGGCGTGCATGCACACAGTAGGGAGAACATAGTAGGTTTTAATACCTACTATGCATCCGAGGGTATCTTGGAAGGCACTCCCTTTCGGGTGGGGAGCGCCACTTCCACCGAACATCTGTGTCTGGCTAGCTTGACTTACTAATTCCCATCCAGTACATCTGGGAGTAAATACCAAAGATTGTTATTTGCTTTGTAAATTTCATATAAGCTGCAGCTGGGATCGGCCTTTTCATTTGTGTCTGGGCAGCACAATGCTTGTCGAGCAGGAAGGGTCCAAGAGACCCAGCCCTGTCTGCTGAAAGCCAGTTTATGTGGTCACAAAAAGTAATTTTCTTTTCAGTGTTTTCCCGTCTGTCAAGAAGGGCAGAGGCTTGGTTCTTCCTAATGTTAAATAATTCTCTAGTCTCTCTCTCTCTCTCTTTTTTTTTTTTTTGGTCTTTCCAGTAAGTGGAGTCTGGTGATTTTTTTTTTTTCTGTGTACGTTTGAGTCTGTGAATAACTGTGGGCTTTGGAAGCCTTGCAAACCACAGCTCTACTCTGATTGTTTTAAAGTGCCTTGTCTGCCTGTGCTTTATGTTAAAAGCAGGGCTTATATGGCTGATGGTGATTTTTTTTTTTTTTAATATTGTGAGTGGTAAGTAAGCATTTAGTGACCAAGAAACTCAGATAGTCAGCTCTTTATTATTGATCCCAAATAGAGACAATGGATTTTTATACTTAGGGAAAAAGTTTTATTTTTAATAGCGTTTAAAAAAAAAAAGCAATAGGTTGGTGATGGACAGTCTATAAGAAACAGTGAAATTTTATTTATGATTTTGGAGCAGATGAGAGGGAACTGCTTTTGCTCACTCTGTAAGATGGGAAAAAAATTAGGTTATTTTTGAAGTATTTAGTCAGACTCTTTTTTTCCTTGGTGGTGCTGGGGAGAGAGCCCTGGGCCGGTGTGAGCCAAGAGGAGCTCTATGGCTGAAGGATATCTAGGACTTTGCCAGTGGTTCTAATAATGCCACTGTACTTTTTTTGCACTTCCCACACTAGATATATCTAAAAATTCAAACACAGCATAGTGTAAAATTCATGCTTGCTCTCTGTACTGCGTGTTTTCCTTTAGAATTTATTCCCTCCCCGTCAAAGACTGCATTTCACTTTTTCATTTGATCCACATGGAAATTCTGAATCGCTAATACAATATTTTTTTCCTTAGAGCATTTTTGAGCCCTTGATTGACTTTTATTTTTGCATTTACTAAAAACTCTTCCCATATACAAATTAATTAATTTAGCTATAGAGTAGTAGAAACAAAACAGAAACAAAAATAAAGTACAACTTAGTCTCTTGCAAGAGATTAAGCTTTATTCATATTCATAAAATAGAATTGTATGTAGTCACTAGAGCTATGACTTTAGATGGATCTTCATGGATACAGCATACACTTTTTTTGGGGTGGCTGAAAGCAGGGTCTCCACATGTAGTCTTAGCTGTCCTGGAACTTGCAGTGATCCTCCTGCCTCTGTTTCCTATGCTAGGATTATGACTGTTTGCCATCATAGCCAGCTCTAGGTCTTAGTTTGAATTTCCCCTAGTAGTTTTTAGATTTATGGTTACAAAGCTCTGCTATAAGGGGGAAGGGCGTTACCTGGAAACGCACTGCACTGTGCCTTTCTCAGTGCTGGGGACATGATGCTTGTCTTTAAACACAGGCGAGGAGTAAATACCAGAACACTGTTACCCCCATTATGTAGTATTTAAAAGTGGCCCCCTTCCTGATAATGATGTGACATGGTACCCTCTGGCCTTTGCTTATGGCATCTCTGTAGGATGGCAGCTTTTATACTGACCTTAGAGTTAAATTATGATCCGGGAGTCACACTTTTGAGAGGCTGGTTTTAATTTCTCAGGTTGCAAATTCTGGTGCAAGTGTCTAATTATAATTATTGACACTTTGCAAATGCTGTCTTAAGTGGGATATGCGACCCACGAATCTGACAACGGAGGGTGACTGCGTGGAGGTGGAGCCTGTTCACTCTTCACAGAGCTTTGTTTAAACTTCACTTCGTGGGAGGGATTCTCAGAGAAGAGGAGGCAGGAGACTTGGAGGGGACTGTGCTTCAATGTCCCACTGCGACTGTTGACTTTCCGTCTGTTAATTGCTAATCTGATGATTATCGAGGTTGACTTTTCAAGAAGCCTGCAAGTTTTATCTTATGTTTTGTATAGTGGGAGAAAAACAAAAGGAGAGACTCCATTCTGTTTCGATTTGACTCTTTAAAGGTGACGGAGACTCTCCTCTTGCTGAATCATATCTCTTTACATTGCAGACTTGTCCTGTAGGGTTGCTTCCCTTTCTGTTTTTGTTTGTTTGTTATTGTTGTTTGAGACAATATCTCGTATAGCTGAAGCTGGCCTCCAGCTCTTTGTAGTCTAGGCTTAGGAACTCCCAATCCTCCCATTTTTTCCCCTCTGGGCCCAGGTCGGCTTTGAACTCATCATCCTCCTGTTTCAGCCTCCAAATGCTGCTATTGTAGACATGAGCCATTATAGCAGCCTGCCCTCTATCTTCCTCTCTTCCTCTTTTCTTCACCCACTCTGTCTCCTTATCTTTCCTCCTCTGTCTCTCTGCCCTCTTCTTCTATCCTTTGTGTGGAAAGTAGAACCCAGGGCCTTGTTCACTATAAGTAGATGCCCTGTGGCTGCTGCCCCCTCCCAGACCTGTTTGCCTGGGGGATCCTCTTTTTTCATATAGTTTCTCCTTCTAAGTACTCAGCTAGCCACTGAGCCTGTAGACTAAAAGGGTATTGGAAGCTCAGCCAGGTAGAGGCAGAGAACAGAGAAATCCCTGCGTGTGGCTGTGAATGAGAAATTGTGCTGGGGAGTGCACTACTACCTTGAGTCAAGGGTCATCTTTTAGGGTAGGGATGTTTGTGAGATGTTTGTGGGGTAAAGGTTCAACAGCAAGTACTCAAGTAGCCAAGGGCCACCCAGGCAGAGTTGGGGCAGTGGTGGGGGTGGGATGGATAGCCCCCCACCAGCCTGAAAAGTAAACCTAAACAGAACCCTCCCTTTCTCAGTAAGTACTGGTGGGATCAGAGACAGCGACTGAGGAGCCATTAGAGACACAGAGGCCTGGGTCTGTCTGCTGGGAATCCTGCTAACCTGGACCCAGCTCTTCCCTGCTATCAGCAGGTGATGTGAATGCTTTTAGGAGCAAACGGCCAGTGGTAAACCTTGATAGGGCTGGAGGGGACAAGCCACCTACCTGCTAAGGAGTAGTGATTTTTATTATTATTCTCTTTTTAAGTTCAGGCTTGATGGCGCAGAAATAATACCAGACTCACATTTTCTAAATGTTGTGGTGTGTGTGTGTGTGTGTGTGTGTATATGTGTAAGCCAAAGGGTATATATTTTGAGATACAGTCTCTTCATTGAACCTCAAATGCCTTAATTGGCTGCTCTGTTTAGCCAGTGAGCTTCAGGGATCTTCCTTTTCCTGGAGCCCCAAGGCTGGGTTTAAAGACATTTGTTACCCCACCCGGATCTGAATACAGGCCCTGTGATGGCATAGCACGAATTTTACTGATAAGCCCTCCCCCCAGCTCTTACAAATGTTTCTTGAAACCTAAAACAGGCAGCAAGCTGGCTCAGTGGGTAAAAGAAATCTCAGGGACCTGAAATCTGTCCCTGGACCACGTGTTGGGGGAGGGAACTGACAACATGGTTGTTCTCTGACCCCCACATATATGCTGTGGCATTCTCCCTCTCTCTCCCTCCCCTTCTCTGTCTGTCTTTCTGTGTCTGTCTGTCTGTCTGTCTGTCTGTCTGTCTCTCTCTCTCTCTCTCTCTCTCTCTCTCTCACACACACACACACATGCACACACACACACAAGATGTACATAAAAAAAATTAAAACCAGGGACTTAAATGATACCCAGGGAGTTCCGCTAAAAGGCCCTCACATAGGTGTGAGAAACGCATTGTCTCAGACACCGTAGAAGGTATGCTGGGGTTCCGAAGTATCTGTGATGAGGAAAATCATTAACTTAATCACTTCTACTGGGACATCCCTGGGGTCTTCCAAATTTATTCCGCAGAGGAACCCGGTGCAGCTGTTAACACTGCAGGCTTAGCGGACTGCCTTCTGCCGAGTACTTTCTGGGAAAGCCAGCCTTGCTTCTCAGGCTCAACACTGCCTGATCTGTGTTGGGAGGCCAGCTGTCTGGGCTCGCCTGGGAATCTAGGATGTCCTGGGATATAGGACTTTCAGAATTAAGGTCCTGAGCCAAGGCTGGCGCTCTGTTTGTTTACCATGCATCGGAATTTTCCTTTTCCCTTAAATACCAGCCGGAGCCACATTCTGATGGGGCGTTCCCAGCCTTGTCTACATCTCTGTGCCCCATCCCAGTGGCTGAGCTTGTGACTAAATTGGTCTGGGATACTATGGAATGTTTTGAGGGCCCCCAAGTTCACCCTATCATGTATGAAAGTTGTTCAAAGCAATTAAATGTGTGGAAAGGCAGTCTTGATGTGCCACTTATGGATTTATTTTAATATGCAATAGAAAAAGAACATTATCCATTAAAAAGAAAAGAGCCTAAATGCCACTCAACAGCATGCCAGGGGATCATCAGTTTTTGCTGCTCTGCTCTGTGGGGACACTCAAGGAGGGATAGCAGGGTGGAAGGGCACTGAGGAGCACAGAGTCTGCTTAGCAGTGGGAGTGGCACAGGCGATACAGCATCAGACAGGTAAGGTGAGGATCTGGGATGCGGTGGGGTCTGGAGTAATTAGCAGTTAGTGAATACTAGAAGGTGACTGGATTGATGGCCCTCGGGGCACTATATAGAACTGTCCAGAAGAAAGAACTCAGAGGACCAGCACCTGGACAGGGACAGATAAACATACCCTAGTGCAGGCAGCAGGGACATGTGAGTGGGGAATGACATTCTGCAGGGAGAAAGGTCAGAGAGTAGTTCTGCCCTAGGGTCTGGTATGGGTGTCTGGAGACAGCTAGGAGGTGTCTGGTGTGCTAGGGAGGGCACCTGAGAAACTCATGCCCAAGAGCTCAAGGAGCTGGTTGGTACGTGTTGGTCATTTGGAAGGTCTTTGTGATATTTCTATACACGGTATGGGGCAAGTGTTACTGGGCTGAGGAGGAAAAGAAGAGGAGGAGGAGGAAGAGGAGGAAGATGAGGAAGAGGAAGTAGTACCTAGCTGTACATAGGATTTTCCTAGAAGTTTTTAACTAAAGAAAGGGTCCAAGGTGATACTTGACTTCAGGAGATAAGCACTAGCCTGTTAAGTAGACATCAGCCTCTTCACAGAGGCTATTCCATAAGTAAACACACAATGTCAGATACCCACAGGAGGCGTCTAAGCCCCTAGGGGCTCCATAAAGGTGCCCCCCCCCCCCCGTCCCCTCCTCCCCATTTCATTCCTTGGACACAGCAACAATAAGATCTGAATTATAAATGCCTTTAAAGATTCTTTCTATGGTGGTGACAAGATAGGCTGTGATAAGAGTCCATCTTTTGTTCAAGTCACTGACTTCTGGGAGTGCTTTGGAGCTTACAAAGAACAAGGCTTTGGGGACAATCTCAGGCACCTTGTGCAGGAAGCATGGCAGACAATGGGTTATTCCACTTTTCAGGGAAGGGATGCCTTGGAGTTTAAATATAGTAAGTACTTGATGATGATTAATGATTTTCAGGATGGGTCCAGACTGGAAATCTGACTTCTGGTATGATATATAAAATATTTTCCATTATATTAATGAGGAATATGTTTGAAGTTTTTTGTTTCTTGTTTTCTGTTTCCAGTTAGTTTATAAGTCCCCAAGGTCTAGACCAGTGTTTGTCCTTGAGTTTTTTATTAGCTTACCCACACACTGCTGCTCGGGGACATTGGGTATTAGTGGGAGAGGTGGGACTGCTCACTCAGAAGACGTTTCCGTTAGCTTTGAGAGGTGGAGTTTCAGGAATACGGCAGCAGGATGGACAGAGGCATCATGGAGCATGTAGCTTGAACCGTGTTGTAACTGCACCACAAAATTATTCTTGAGGTCAGGCTAGCGCTGTCCGTCTTGGGCGTTTTGTAAACATTTAAAATATGCCTATTAAAAAATCACTCTGTTTTGCGATAGGGGATTCAGATGCCTTTCATGTATAAGGAAGCTGTGTCCAATGAACCCAAATGTACGCGGAAAATATGCAGAATCAAAATGCATTTTAGCTTGGTGCCATCTTGGTTTAGCCACACTATGTTGTAGAGCATCAGCCTCAAGCTTGAGGCTGAGAAGGGCGAAAGTATCTTTCCATCTATTATTAGCCTGGGGAAGGATCAAATTTACATTAAAAAAAGAAAACCAAAACAATGTTGAGTGAGTGAGTGAGTGTGTGTGTGAGTGTGTGCATGTGTGTGTATGTGTGTGTGCCTGCTGAGGCACATCTGTAGAGGTCAGAGGACAATTTTCAGGAGTTGGGTATCTATTTCAAGCATTAGTTTCAGGGATTGAACTCAGGTCACTAGACTGCAGATTGTGCCCTTACCCACTGAACCATTTTACTAATCTCCCATTTTTGCATCTTTTTCTTTTCTTTCTCCTCATCTTCCTCCTTCCTTTTTTCTTTCTCTCCCTCCCTCCCTCCCTCCCTCCTCTTTCCCTCCCTCCCTCTCTCCTTTCTCTTTCTTTCTCTTTCTTTCTTTCTCTCTCTCTCTCTCTCTCTCTCTCTCTCTCTCTTTCTCTCTCTCTCCCTTTCTTCCTTTCTTCCTTCCTTTATTTTCTTTCTTTCTTTTTATCTTTTTTTTTTCTAGGCAGGGTCTTTTTTTCTCTGTGTAGTCTTGGCTGTCTTGGAGCTCGTAGACCAGGATGTCCACATATTCACCAAGACCAGCCTGCCTCTGTCTCCTGACTGCTAGGATTAATGGCCTGTGCCAACAAGTCTGGCTTTTCTCTTTTCTTTTTTTTTAATGTTATCTACCTACCTACCTACCTATCTATCTATCTATCTATCTATCTATCTATCTATCTATCTATCTATCTTTGAGACATGGCCTCATTACGTAGCTCTTTGTTGCCCAGGCTGGCCTTGAACACACAGAAATCAGCCTGCCTTTGCCTTTCAGGTGCTGGATTAAAAACTTGTGCACCACTGCACCTGGTGTATTAAAAAAAAGTACTGTTTTGTATGTGTTGAGTATGCGTGGGTGTATACATGCCATGAAAGGCATGTGAGGTCAGAAGGTAACTCTGGAGTCAGTTGTCTCTTTCCCACTGTGATGTGTATTTCAGAGACAAAACCCAGATTACCAGCCTTATGAGGCAAGTGCTTTTACCCACTGGCTCCCAGATTCCCATTTCTAAGTGTGAGCTATAGAGGATTTATTAACTGCACACAGGTTTCAATCGATTGTAAGGTAAAAGAAATAGCATTAAGTCAAGTGATCATAAACCAGATTGTGAGTATTCTTTAGTGTAGAGGCTGCCCCCACATGAGAGCCTCTCAGGAACTGAGGAGCAGGGACAAGCAGAGAGATGAGTGACTGCCCCTTACCCTCACCCCGGGATCTAACTGACTAGCAAAACCTATGGAATTCAGTAAGCACTTCCTGATCAGGTCATGGACACCCAGGGAATAGGTGTTGAGGACGGAGGCGGGTTGTTATTGCAGTACCTTTTCTCCTTTTTAATTACAGTGAGCCACTGTCGAGTTTTTATTTTTTATTTGTGTGTTTTTTCCGATGAGTCATTAAGTCTGCAATATTAAGATCTGGTGAAGGGAAATGATGGGAGCATAAAGAAATGGAATCCGTAGGTTAGAACTGGGGACAGAGGTTTGGATTAGGAAAGAGGAGTTTTGATGGAGCAGTAAACAGTAAGAAAACATCCCTGGGGGAAGCTGAGGATATGTAGAGCACACCAGTGGGGCCTGAGGATGAGATAGTAGGGATTCAAACCGGCCTCTTAGAGGGGAATACTGTAGTCTGTCTTCCAATCTTAATTACAGCCGCAGAATGACAAAAGGCTATAATGTTTTTTTCTGCCTCTACTGATGGCTGGTAGAGTGTAGTCTCTCTTGTGTAATTCAGTTCGCATTGCAGTTTCTTTTTTATTTATTTAATTTTATTTCTTAGCACATCCTGGGTTGAGGAGAAGTCATGGAAATTAGACTCATTTTCTTGTGTTTATATTAAAGTCTTACATGGTTTCATGATGAAGGAAGGGACGTTTTAGTCATCGAGAGGATTGAGGAGGATGAGTTAATGATGTTTGGTCATCAAAAGATGTATCATTAAGAGCTTATTTCTTTTGGGAGGAGCAAAGGGCATCATATGAGTCAGATAGGCTATAAAGTTATTTCCCTCCACAGGATTCGGCCATCCCTCTGTAGAAAGAGCATGGGCCCAGTAAGGACAACCGAGAAGGTGATGCTTGCTGCCATTTGGAATGAAAGAGCGTCCCCCAAAACTACCCACAGTCCTCCACCACAGCTCTCATTCTACAGAAATTGGCTCTTTATCTTACCACTTTCACACTGTCGTTCAAACTGGCCTAGAAGTCACAAACTACCCCACATTGGCTTTGAGCCTGAGCTAGTCCTGCCTCAGCCTTCCAGGTTAGCATTCCAGTATATAAGCTGGCATGCCTGGCTCTAAGGTTGGCACAGCTGATGATTAGGGGTACCTGTGAACTTACCTACGGAAGGGGCTATAGCTGGTTTAAAACCTTGAAGTCCCAGTTTTTGATTCTGACTGGGACTGTGTTCCCCCTATTGATGAACCATTGAGAGGGGCTGGCTTCCTCTGTAGTGCCGGGAGAGCATGAAGTTTGTTTGCTGATGTGCACTAGTCCAATGGCAGGATCACTGCGCTCTCTGCGCCTGCTGTTGGTCCCTTGATGACTTCTGCTATCTTTTATTTTTAACTTTATTTTGTGTAGTTCATCCTGACTTGGATTGTACTCTGTCCTTCAGGCCAGCTTTGGGGTGACAGAGATCCTCCTGCCTCTGTCTGCCTGGTATTGGGATTCTAGTTGTGTGTTACCACACCGGGCAATAATGTTTTCTTTTGATGTATATTCAAACAATTATAAAATTTTTGTGTAAAATTGGGGGAAATAACTAGATTTTTTTTTTTTGAAGACATGGTTTTTCTGTGTAACAGCCTATCCAGGAATTGGCTTTGAACTCACACACATCCACCAGCCTCTGTCTTCCACTTGCTGGAATTTAGGGTGTGAGCCACCACCTGGTTAGAATGGAATGTTAATAAAAAATACTTTACTCTTTATTTTTGGGTCTGCTTGGTTCAGGTTCATGCTTTTTAGCTTTTTCTTTGTCTTTGAAAACTATGTCTCAGGTTCTGTGGTAATGACCCAAGGTCCAGAAGTGTTTATTCCTGGCTCTAGGAGAATTCTCTGCCTCATGAGTCACATGAATAGGTGGCTGGGTTCAGTTTGGCCTGTTCAGAAGGTGTGCCGTGTACAGCAGAGATGCAAGGGGGAAGTACCTACTCACTTTTGGGAAAGACAGGGTAAGTGTAAGTAAAGTATTAGGACTTTGGGTGACAGGTTTGCCTGGTGATGTATGGAAGGGCACTTCAGCACAGAGAACATATGCACATCGGTGGAGGGCATAGGGAGAAAACATGGTGCATTCTGGGAACTTCAGCTAGTTTAGTTAAACAATGGCTTACAGTGTGTGCCCTAATGAATCTGAACTGGAGAGATGAGGAGGGGATTCCCTTACCAAGACCACTTCCTGTCTGTCAATCAGTTCAGACAGCACTCTCAAACTGTACCTATTGGGGAATTGTAGGCAGGGAAGAGATTTGATTAGATTTGAATCTTGCAGTGATCACTAGTACCAGTTTTGAGGATGATCTTTGATATAATTTTGTTGATAGCAGGCACAGCGGGACACACCTGTAGTGTGCTGAGGTTGAGGCAGGAGGATTGATACTTGTGGATGAGTCTAGTCTCCAGAGAGAGACCCTGCCTCCTTTCATTTCAAGGAAGCAAGTACTTCATGGCTTCTCTCAGTCACCACATCGGCAGTCCCCATTCCGGAGGTTTGAGGCCATTATTAGATAACACGTAGGGCCACCTGAACAGAACACCATAGTAACTGCTGCATGGCTGTTCAGATAACAGAGATGGTAGGACAGCCTGGGGTGCCAGCAAGCTGCTCTGAGCTGCATGCAGTTGAAAGCTTAGGAACTGTTAGGGAGGGTTACATCGCCCTACTCTCTGAGTCTGGCTACTAACAGAAATTGGAAATATCTTTCATGGGTACTGTTGCTAGGTCCATGTTTCCTTGCTCTGCTTGCCACAGGTCTTTTTGGCTTGGAACTTTAGTTTGATGTCTAGAGACTCTGCTGTGATTCTCAGTTCAGTTTTTCTGAAGCATCTAGTATCCGATGGCTTCGGGTGTTTTTTGTTGACATATATTTCAAAATTTTGCAATTTTCTGAAATTGCCCCCCACCCCATTTGATTTTCATTTTGAAAGGTCCTCTGAATGTTCATTGTTTGATAAGGTAGCTGCTAACCCCAACCTACATAGAGATGCTGCTGTCTCTAATGAACCTAATGACTTCAAGTTGAAAGCCATTGAAGGAGATGCTGACCCTTGGAACAGAAGGTTAAGGTCGACTACTCTAAGAATTGAGAGCAGACCACGAAGGAGCAAAATGGCTACCCTTCAGGCAGTCAGACTTACTCGCTATCCTTGCTGGCTTAGCCCCATATACCAGTGTCTTCTGCTAACAATGAGTCAGTTTTGAAAATGAAGTGAATGTGAATAAATTTATTTATAGAATTCTTTGCGTAGTTGTGAGTGGTGTGCCAAGAGTTACTGGGGTTTGAAAAAAGAAAAAAAACCCTTGCAGTTGGAAGCTTTGACCCACGTCTGTACTTCCGCAATGATTGAAGGCTCATTCTGGTGTGCTTGTGTTTTGTTTAAACTTTACCTGTGTGGATGCTACTAAGTTCAAGAAGATAACCAAAGCACTGTACGAAGGGTATAAGAAATCTTTTTAAGTGATTTATGATTCCCATGAGTTCCAATATTTTGGTTTAACCCCCTCCAACCCCCCCCCCCCAGCAGTTGACTGTATGGAATTTGGAAACTGTTCTCAGCACACCTTCCTTGAAGGAGAACTGTTTATTTCCCACCTCTAAAACAATAGCGACAGACATGAGAATGAAGCCAGTTAGAGAACATTACAGTAACTTGGCTTCTACAACGGGCTGTGCGGTTAGTGGATTATGCCAAAGGACAAGACATTTTGAGAGCGGGGAGTTTAGTCGCATGAGCTCTGGTCAGAGTGAGAGCAAATGGATGTTCCAGCTGGACGTGAACTAGAGAAGACACTCTGCGTGGTAGTTCAATGGTAACTGCTGCAGGAACGGTTTCAGGTTATTCTAGAGGACCTTCTCCCCTCCTGTAATTCATGTGTAAAGTGGTAATGGGTACGTTATTGGCTTCTCGGTTTCTGAAATGCTCCTTTTATGCAGCCGTTCATATAAAAATCTTTCCAGTCCATTCATACTAACCCTTGACCAGCCTGTGAGGTAACCACTTCCGTAGAGGGAAGAAACCTTTAAATTGCTCACGTTGACTTTTAAGATATGTGAGGTTTCCTTTCAGACGTCTGTAGCCCATCTTCTTAGAATGCAGAAATGTCTCGACTAGACTGCTACAGTTCCGCTTAACTCCTCTTTTTAGATCACGGCCCCAGAACCTAACTGGCATTCATTTGATGATGCTCACTGTTAGTGAGGCAGGGCTTGGGTTGTGCACAGCCAAAGGGCGTCTTTCCTGTCTCAAGTCTAGGGCCGCAGCTGGGAGCATTTGGTGACTCCGTCTCTCTGACAGACCACTCTTCCCATCCTCTCACGTCTGGCTGCTGATGCTGTCATTTGAGCTGTCATTGGGACTGGCAACCTACAATGAGTGCCTCCACACAGGCTCTTCGAGCTTCCCCAGAACGTGACAGTCAAGGTCCAAGAGCAACTATCTCAAAGGGCAGAAGATGGGAGCTGCAAATTTCTAAAGGTCTGATCCGGGATGGAGAGATGGCTCAGTGGTTAAGAGCACTGACTGTTCTTCTAGAGGTCCTGAGTTCAATTCCCAGCAACTACATGGTGGCTCACAACCATGTGTATTGAGATCTGATGCCTTCTTCTGGCATATCAGAAGACAGCTACAGTGTACTTATAATAAACAAACAAACAAACAAACAAGCAAAGCCTGGATTCCAGGTGAGTAGGTATAATCCCACCGTAGTGGGAGGTGAGCACAGAATTTTGGCACATGTTCTAAATGGTTGCAGCTCAGCTTTCTACATCTCTCTGTAACCACCTGTCTCAGTTCTCTCTCTGCATCCCTGTCTCCTCCCTGGCCCCAACACCATCTCTTTCTCCATGAAGCACATGTATAAAATCCATTTATGTGTCCTAGATCATGACTGCCTAGTTCTTTTCTAGTGATTTTTAGTAGATGTCAGAGTCTTTGAACGTAAGAACCAGGCCTCATTTACCTTTGCATACCTCATAGCAGATAAGTTCCCTGAACGGAGCATTCAATGTCAAAGCAGGTCTCAAATTTGAGAGCCAGATGGGTTGGGAGTTAGTGGTGGTTGAGTAGGGAATTGTAATGAGCAAATCAAACGCTTCCCTTGGAACAGAGATTATTTCTGATGTTGAATTTTAAAGCTAAAAAAAAAATACTCTTTTTCTTTGTTATACAGCAAAAGTTATAAGCTACCCCCTCCCACATCGCTATAAAATTAAAAGAGGGTTGAGTAGAGTTGTTGTTGTGTTGTTGTTTTTGCTATTTACCAGGTCAATCTTTAACCTTGACATGGCGGTCATGGTATTTATTTATTCTGAAAACTATTGGTTTTAGTCCATTTACTGGGTCAATTTAGAGAGTAACATCCAAGCTTATAAATAAAAGGAAACAGAAGCTTTGGATAAAAATTCATGTCTTGCAAGGATAAGAATTATTTCATGAAATTTTCAGTTTCAGTTTTATGTATGCATTCCCCGTAATGAGTTGAAATGTAAAATACATTTTTCTATTTTAATTAGATTTAAAAATTTTATCAGAGGCCTTCTGTATAAATGCCGTGTGTACACACCAATCTTATGGTTAATCTTTTTTCCTTTAATCCTTTCAAAGTCTTTCCCTAGGAGTTTACCTATCAACCCTTCTGATGAGCTCACATGCATTTTTTTTTTCTCTCCATGTTTTGTTTTTAATTTCTGCGTTAGCCGTTCTGCCTTTCGTCCCCATACCCTCTACCCTATTTCTTGCTAGGTGCGGCAAGCACGTGACTATAATTCCTGCATGTAGAGACAGAAAGACCAGGAGTTCTAGTGTAGTTTGGATTACAGACAGCAAAAAGGATCTAATTATTCAGTTTGGCATATGTTGCTGATCCCCCCCCCCCCCTCCGCCCCGAAGAAAAACGGAATCAGCTTACTCTCTTTTTGTGTTCATTCTTTCTGGTGTGTTTGTATGTGTGTATGAATGCAGGTGGTGTGTGCATGCATGTACTTGCTTTTGCGGAGTTCAGCAGACTACGCCGTTGCTTGTTTCTCAGGTTAGAACACACCTCTTTTAAGACCACTTCTCATTCGCCTTGATAGGCTGGTTAGCCAGTGAACCCCAGGAAATTGTCTCTGCTTCGTTGGAGCTGGGATTACAAACCCGAGGTCTTTAAACAAATAAACAATAACAACAACCACACCCAAAAAAAAAAAAAAAAACCACACACACACAAAACAAATAAGGAATCCCATTCCCATCCTCGGGCAAGGCAAGTACTTCACTGTCTAAGGCCTCTATCCAGCTCCATCTGGTTTCTTAGTGAGACACAGCTCTTACAGAGTACAGTGAGCAACATCTCCGCCTGCAACTCAGTTTTCCTACCTACCTGCATTTGTCTGTGTGAGCATTGTGTGTGTGTGGGGTGGGGCAGGTTATTCTGAAGTTCTCTTCGGAGCCAGATGGGTACGTGACTGAATAGGTAGATCTTCTCTGATTGTTTTCTTCGAAATGTTCGGCAGTCCCCCCGCATCTGTAGTTTTACTTTCTGTAATTCCAGTCATTGCATGTTGTCCTAAGACCCCAAACAGTACAACGAAAAGTCCTGCAAATAAACAATTTCTGAGTTTAAAGTTGCTTGTTATTACGAATAGTATGAGAGCATTCATTATACTGGTCCATCCTTTCTGGGACAAGCATTGTTCCTTTGTGCCTAGTTTCAGGGCTACTTGCCTGCGAGTCATTTAGAAACCATCACAGTCAATCAGATCGGTTATCTCAGAAACTCTTACTATTTAATCATGTCCCTAAAGAACAAGAGTGATCATATGTATACGTTTACTATAATATCAGAATACTATTAGTTCTCACTGTTAATCCATTACTGAATCCAACTAACCAGTTAAGCTTTTGGTAGGTATGTAAGGGGGAGCTGAAGACAGGTACATGTGGATATGGTAGGGGGAGCTGAAGACAGGTACATGTGGATATGGTAGGGGGAGCTGAAGACAGGTACATGTGGATATGGTAGGGGGAGCTGAAGACAGGTACATGTGGATATGGTAGGGGGAGCTGAAGACAGGTACATGTGGATATGGTAGGGGGAGCTGAAGACAGGTATATGTGGATAATTCCAGTGTCTCTCTTGGAAGAGGGAGGACCATTGTAATAATGATGTGTGTGTGTGTGTGTGTGTGTGTGTGTGTGTTTATGTTCTGCGGAGCTCATGGCAGTCAGAGGACAATACTGAATGTTGGTTCTTACCTTCCACATTGGTGGAAATGGTGTTTCTTGTTGGCTGCTGTATTTCACGCTAGCTGGCTGGAGAGCTTCCTTCTCTCTCTGCCTCTCCTCATGTCATAGGAGTGTTGGGGCTATGAGCCACAATGTCTGGTTTACTTGGTTTCTGGGATCCAAACTCAGGTCCTGAAACCTGTTTTTCACACTGAGCCATTCTTACAAGCTAAGCCATGTACTGCTTAGTTTTACGAGGTCTCTGACTGGGTTGGGAGGTGTTAATCAGGGGTGCAAGGTGGGCTGGTGAAGAATTAACTGGGACCAGCTTAGCAGAGTTAAGAGGAGGAAGAAAGGGGGTGTCATTTCAGGAAGATTTCAGAGAAGAAAACCTTACTTGAATCTCAGAACAGGATAGAAACATAAAAATTAATTTGCGATTGCTGCTTTGCCAAGTTATGACATTTTAAATCTCAAAACACAAGGGTTTGTTCCCTTACAGTTTTGTGGATTCTCAGGGAAGATTTGCTTCCTTGGGCTGGTGGCCCCTTCTGTCTGTAAAGGATCACCACTTTCTCCCTGTCCCTCTCTTAAAGGGAAGCTTGTGGTTATATTTAGGGCCCACCAGGATAATCTAAGATAATCAGCTCACCTCCAAATCCTCATTTAATTGCATCTCTTACTCGAGTCCCTTGTCGAGTAAGTGGCACTCACAGGTTCTGGAGTTAAGGATGTGGACACACACCCAGGTTTTGTTTTTCAAGGATTTTTTTTTTTCTTGACAAAAGGAAGGAACATCAGATATTCAGAGCCAGCTCGCTCCCCCTTTTTAGTATCATGTTGATCTTACCGCACAGCACCTTGTGAATTTATCTTCTTGAAGGCGCCTGTCTAGTGAGTCCCCATTAGCTAATAAAACTAGTTGAGTCAAGATTGACATTCAGGTTGCTCTTTAGTGTGAGAGCACATTGAGCTTTTGGGTCTTCCTTTTGCAGGCTGGTTCAGCCCCTCCTCCGTCCGGTTCTTTCCTGGCCAGCTTGGTTCTTCCTTTGCCATTTCTTCCTTTAGCTCATAAGGCGCCATCCTCTTATCCCAAAGGCTATTTTCCTCACGCCTGCAAACTTCATGACGTCTGGTGGTAGGAACGGTGTCTATCTCCATCTGATGTGTGAAATGACCCTGCCGGCAGGGCTGTGCTCTAGGTGCGGAAGGGGAGACTCCTTCTTTCCAGCCCCATCCAGTTTTCTGTGGCTAACTACAGTCTGCACTTCCTGGGATTTCTCTCTCTGCATCTTCTGTAAGGACATGAGGCTCACACAGATAATCTAGGATCATCTCAGCCCCAGATCCTGAACCTAATTAGTGTAATTAATTTGTAAATACCCTATTCCAAAGCTCAGTGTAAGTCAGGCCTGTTGTGGCTGTGACGAATATATGAGGGAAACAAATGAAAGGGGCAAGGTGGACTGTGGTTCTGTGTCCCCAGACGCTAGTGGCTGGTTACCGCTAGGCTAAGCTTATATGCTGCAGCCTAAGGGCATCGAATTGTGAATCCATCTGTGGATTAATCCACTGAAGAAATCAGCGTTTGCAGTCACATCTCCAAACTCTGAACCCCCATTTGGGGTTCAAGCCTTGAGCATCCAAACCTTTAGGGGGCTCCTTCCACAAATAAGGACATCCACATGCTCTAGGAATAGGAGAGGGACGTGACTTCTAGGTGACACTAATGGCACCTTAGCCTGAAGTGAAGTCATGGATTTTTTTTTTTTTTTTTTTTTTTTGGACTGGGGTACATACACAACCTTTTGTTTTGCTTTGTTAATGTCTTGTCTTCCTTTTTGGTAGGAGTGGAGGAGCTGCCTTTGTGTCTCTTCACCCTTCAGCAAGAGTCTGGAAAGAGAACCAAGGTGGTGTTGCAGTTGACGAGAAGAGACAAGCCTGGTAAGCTGGCTGGGACAGTGGCTTTGGAGGTCTGCTGGATGAACTTGGAGGCCTATTGGCACACTTGTCACTGTTACTTGAGAATTTGTCATGTCTGCCACTTGGAAGTCTTTAGTTTCATTGGAATAGAATAATCCTTTCCAGTGGAGTTTAGCTTCAGCCTTCAGTGTGGGGATGGTGGGGATATACCATTCTGCCCACCATTTCCCAGAAGATGCTTGTAGGCACCTGAAGGTGACTTCCCTCTGTGCAGCGGAGGCTGGAGTCAGAGAGGGTAGCCGGGCATCCTTAGGGGTGGTGGATTTACCCCACCTCTGCATGCATAGGTGCTGTGGGTCACGTTCCTGGGAGCACGGTCTGCTTTATTTGGTTTAATTTTAAGGTTATCAGTGTTTTTTTGTTTTTCCTTTTGTCCCAGATGTTCTTCCTTTGACCAGATGTGGCCATTCTAATTCTCTTAAAGTGAAGCTATAACTTTTTTGAACGGAGGTGATTCATTTTAGCCTCCACCCCGTTTTTTTTTTTTTTTTTTTTTTCCCAAGCTGGTTATTTAGCGGCCAATTTCATCTTAAGTTTTAGTATAATAGATGAATCCATGGATTGTAATGTAACCATTGCTTAGAATGACAGTGTTCCATCACAATGGACATGTCCATAGCGTGTTAATCCTGTGCTGAGGTGTCCCGGTGGAAAGGGGGTGCAGAAGATACATGGAATTCAGTGTTCCAGGTGGCCTGGAGTGTTAGGCAGTGTGGAGCCAGCCTGCTGGTCTACCACACCTTAGCCGTATGATATTAGAGGAGTAACATAGCTTCCACGAGCCGCAAGTGTTTTTATCTGTAAAAAGGAGATAACTCATTGTATCACGGTGTATGTTGGGAGGATTCAGGATAATAATTTGTAGATAAATCGCTAGCACAGCAATGTCTGGTACCTGAGGAGTATTCAGAATTTTGTGTCTGCTGGTATTTCTCCTACAGGAGAAGCTGAGGCAGAGGAAATGGTTGGCAATGCTATCAACTGCCTCCAGGACGACTCTGACTCTGGTGGTGTTCCAGGGCTATGTCAGTAACAAGAGCAGTGGCTGTGTGGCTGTGGGTGTAGGAAGGGGGGTGGCTTAACCAGTTGCCTCTCTGATCTGACCCACTTGCTACACTGAGCTTTTTTGAGACTTCACTTACCATTCCTGTGTGGTTTCTGCCTCCAAACTCAACGGGGCTATCTGGTTTAGAAGTGTTTTGATTAGCATTAAATTCTTCCCCCTCTTCTCCCTCCCTTCCCCCTTCTCCCTCCCTCCCTTTTCCCTTCTCTCTCTTTCTCTGTCTCTCTCTTTCTCTCTTTGTAGTCCTGGAGTTCACACCCATGACCTTGTGCATACTAGGCAGTCCTCAGCCTAAAATAACTGAAGGAATAACTGTTAAACCTGAGAGGTTTATCTGTATTGTGGGGCTTCTATAACTGTGGTGTGATTAAACACATTGTCCTCTGAACTAGGAAACCCAGAGTTTGCACAGTCTCTAGTAATAGGTGAATGTCACGACAGACCCCTGCCCAGAGTGAACATTGGCATTAAAAAGTTTCTGTGGATTATATACTTTTTGCTTACATTTTGAGTACAATAATATTATTTCTGCCTCTTCACTGGAAGTGGGAGGATAGCAGAGATACAGCATCTCGATGGGAAAATGCATGAATGTGGTGGTTAGGACAGGCAGTGAATTCAGAGGGCCCAGAATACCCTGTGCACTCTGTGAAGTGTATTGCTAGCATGATCTTTGCTATCTGCGCACACTTTGGAGCAAGTGTGTATGCAGCACTTTGGTAGGTCAAAGTAAGGAGCGTTGCCTTTGGCTCTGGATTGTGGTGGTTCTGTTTTTATCTATCTATCTATCTATCTATCTATCTATCTATCTATCTATCTATTTATTTATGTGATGTTCATAATCAGGCATATGTCTATAGAGTGTTTGGTGGTTCTGTTTTATTTATTTATTTATTTATAAAACTAATGTTCACAATCAGGAATATATCAATAGAGTGGTTCCTCCTAAAAGCCAAATAAACCCTGTGGCTCTGTGATTGTCTTACAGGATAAATGCAAGGTTGGTCTTTTTCCTTTTCTTCTCCTTCCAGGGGCTCCGTACATGTTTATATTGTATAGTTTATTCTCAGCCTCAAACTGAGATTTAAAATTTTGGGGGGGTCAGAAGCCAAGGGTAGAGAAGATGGAGGGTTAGACATAAGGCCTAACATGGTGCTGAGTAGGCTATATGAACAGCTCCTATTTTTTGCCACGCCTGGTTGCTTGTGCTTTCTTGGGAGAAAGTCCTGGCTGTGCTTCTGTAACCAGCAGGGGAGAGAGAATTGTGGCTCTGCCAGGTCTGCAGCCACGAGGATATTTATAGTTCGCTGTGAGTAGTTGGGAGTCCACCCTGGTCTGCCTATGCCTTCTGACTGAACGTTCTGTTTGTTCTTGACCTGGACCCTGCCCTTGTCTGCCAGACAGTAGTTAATGATAAAGTGCATGGCTGCAGGGTACAGTGAGTGACAGCTTTGGCGGCTCCTGGCATGCAGGTGCTTGTGCTGTGACCGACCTGGGTGTCCAGCAAGGTGGAGCTGTCCTCTCTGCTGCTCCGCTCATGGTTTCCATGGTCTCCTAGCTTCCCCATAGCCGAACTCATGGGCATGGGCTGTGTGAGCTGAGGTTTTATTTATTTTTTGTTGTCCTTTGTTTTGTTGTTGTTGGTACAGGGTTTTATTTTGTAGCCTAGGCTGGCTTTAATCTTATGATGTCTCTTCTGCCTTAGCCATGTGGGATTGCAGACCTAAGCCTAGGTTTCAGTCCGTTTTCTATAGCCACTAGCTTCATGCTAAGATGTATAACACCAGGGGAAAATGCGGATTCTGAGCCTCCCTGGCTCATCTCTCCATGAATTCAGGTCAGACACCTAGACTGGCTTCACAGAAAGGCCTGAAGTAGGCCATTCTTGCTGTCCAGCTTACCGCAGGCTAAAGAGCTTCAAGGAAACATTTGACTTTGTCCCGGTTCTCATGATAAGGTAGAAGGGGTGTATTTGGATGCTGTGAGAGAGAGGGAGGATGTGCATGCTTAGTTTGCATTTGCAAGGCCTAGGAAGCTCAGGGAATCATTCTGACATTGAACATTGAACAACTGCTGTCCAATGCTCAACAAGTAATATCCCTGGGCCTGTCCCCATCCCTTATTGCCCTGTTCCCATTTTCCACTCCAGTAAAGCAAGTCACTGTGGGTGGGTCAGTCTTCGTCCCATCCCACCCTAAATCCAATTCAGGACGCATGCTGCTGGATGTCTTTGCTCAGCATGAACTCAGAAAAGGAGCTTTTGGTATCCCATGTTGGATTCCGGGGGTGTTACCGGAAAAGCTAGGATGCAGGTTGGACAGCTGTGGTGGAATGACTCTAGCACGCGTAGAGGCCCTTCTTTATTACAGGGGAGCACTCTTTATGGGTCTCTTCCATTTTGTTGCCTTTTAAGAAGTAGTAATGTCTTCTGGGTAAGTCTGGCTTTCCCCAGAGGCAGAGAGCTGGGGGATGCGCAGCTAGGCTGGGCTGACTTTTTCAAGGTATCAGAGGATGCTGTGCTCCTTGGCTCTTTGCTGTGCCATAGCTTGGTGAGTGCTCACACTTCACTAGTACATCAGAGACTGGTGTGAGATGGCTGTTCCCCACAGGTTGCATTTGTCTCCGAAAACATATGCTCCAATTGTATGTGGCCAATTCAGCTTCATTTCTGGTGGCTGTGCTGTCAGCTTGGGGCTGGGACTGGTGGAGGACAGGCTGTGTTTTGGCAGTATTTCAAGCCTGGAGCAGCCTCCTGCAGCCAGCACCATAAGCTGTATAATTTGTCTACGGAGGCCTGTGCATTACAGAGATGAAAATTCCTTCCCTGACAGCACTCATTGCTTAGCATGCAGCAATTTGGCTGTCAGAAACAGCTGGCCCTGCAGGGTGGGACAATAGAAAGTCGAAAGCCTAGAGAGGCCACCGCTTACTCAAGTCTCCCACTGCGAGAGGATCAAGTTACCTTATGGAGACTGTCGTTAGGCACCGCTTCCTGGGAGCACCAGCCTGTAGCTCCGAAGCTCGGTGACGGTTCCTTTCCTCTTCTGAACGGAAACAAAAACAACAACAACAAAATTAAAAGTGAATGGCTAACTTTCTCTGCAGAGCACTAGAGACACGGAAGGGCGGGGGAGGGGCAGGAGGGATCGCCGGGCACCAGTGTGTCCGATCTCTTACATTTTTTTGTTTTTGTTGTTATTGTTGTTGTTCTGTTTACTTAAGATGGGTGCAGAAAGGACCCACACGTGGGTCCCTGTAAGCCCGGTTTGACCCTATAGTTGAGAGCAGAGCACGCATGTTTTCCAGACAGCAAGACAGAAAAGGACCAGGGGCTCAGTGGCTGGAAGCTCCTCTACCAGAGTGAACTGGAGTGTGGCTGGCTTTGTGGACCTTTCCTGTAGGGACTTGATATCTCAGAGCAAGATCTAAGGAAAAGGTCACTTCAGCTTGGAAGGAGACGGTGGGCCATGACAAGAGGATGTGTTATCTGGGTTTAATGACACTAGATTTCCTGTTAGCTCGTACATTAGTGATGGACTCACTGTGATGTCTTATAGACACTTACACTTTCTGAAGAAAAAAACTTTAAAAAAGGATCTTCTAAATATTATTTTTACTTAAAACTGGACTTCTTAGAGAGGAAGTTTCCCATTATATCATTTTCTTCTCCATTTTTCCTGCTTTTTTTAAATATTTTGCTTTATTTTTAGAAACACTACATGTCAAAATGGCAATCAATAGTCTCGCTACAGTTTTAAGTGACGCTGGCTGGCTGTCCCCTTCCCTTTTTGAGTCTCACAGCTTTTCAGAGGTTCAGGGTGGATCAAGAGAAGTTGGGAATTTATTGGTTTCTGAGTGGTGTCTCCACCAGTACTTTTTCACCTTTTTCTCTGTTATCTGTTTCCTTTCTACTGGATAGAGCAGGAGTTTCCCAGATGTTGTTTGGATTAAAGAGCGTGTGACTGGGGGAGGAGCAAAAGCTTTCTTAATGATAATGACAGAGTCAGTCTGGCTGGTTCTGTACTGACAGGAAAAAAGGGGAGATAAAAACTCCATTAATGGTGTGTGCACTGCCTAAGTAGCCAATAAAACAATGCTGTGCTCACTGGAAGCCAGCCCCAGATTGGCAGTGCTTCGTGCCAACTGCGGGAGACAACAGCTGCAAAGAGGGAGGGAGTATTCCCAGCCAGCAGCCGCGGTCACTGATTGGCTGGGGGGCGGTTCTTTTGTTCCTTTCCCCTCCCCCTCTCACTCCGCCTCCTGCTCCCTTTCCTCCTCCTTTTCCTCTTTATCCCCCCCCACCCCAAGTCCTTTCCCTTCCATCCTCTCCCCTCCTTCTTTTGCACAATTTCCACGGTGAACCCCTCTCAATGTTCAATGTTCCAGAGATTGAACCACTTCTGATTAAAACTTAATGGGAGAATGAAGTTGGTTGGTTAGCAGTTTTTAAACTATGTCTGGGTTAGTTCAAATTTGTAACCATAGAAATGGGTATCACAGAACACTTTACATTGTTTCCGCTTCTGAGTGTTGTTGACTCTCTCTGTTCAAAGCAAATAGTACAGAAAATACTGTCACGGTGATGAGAAGGTTAATAGAAGGCGCTGACCCCCATGCCTCATTACTTGAGTTGGATTCTGGGTATTCACCAAAGAACCAGCCCACAAACCTTGTCCTCTGACCTCTGTGTGTTGTGTCAGATGGGCCTGTGGATGTGATGTGTGCGTGTACACACACACACACACACACACACACAAACCAACCGTATTGTCTCATTCTAGAAGATAAGAGAATGATGTCAAATGTTGGTCTCATAGGCACTCACTCCATGTTCCCCAACCTTGACTCACAGGAAGCCCTCCTTAGATGCCTTCCACGCTGGGCTCTGTCCAGAGGGGTAACATATTTTCTCAAAAGCCTTTAGGTTTCCAAAGGAGGAAAGAAAAATTGCACTGTACTGAAGAGCTAGGACAGGCGGTCCTCTCTCTTCAAAAGAGTTGACTGAATAACTGTTACCTGTAGGTTTCCAGTCTAGGTTAATTTGCCCCCTTTCTGTTTTGAAAATTCTGAGAAGTCGGCGTCCTTAGCTTCATTTTGTGAAAGAAACACAAAGTCTGAGGAACAAACACAGTCAGTCTTCTCTTGATGTTCACGGTAAGATCTGGAAGGAAAATATTGTGACGACAGTTGGGTATTTTTGACACACGGTTGTAGTGGACATCAGCAGAGGTGGATGTCCCCCTGCATTCTGCCTGGGGATGGTGACCTAGGATCCAAGAGTTTAAGCCTTTTTTTGTTGTGAGGATAGCAGTTGAGGAGAACAGGGCTCATACCTAGGCACTCTGGGGGAGATGATTGTGTCCTGGTAAATATTTTTGTTTGGCGTGTGCACACGTGTATGTGTGTGCTCACGTGCACATCATGACACACTTGTGGAGGGCAGAGGAGAGTTTATAAGAGTTGGTTCCCTCCTTCCACCATGTGGGTCCCAGGGACTGAATGAAGTCTGAGTCTCAGGCTTGGCGATAAGCCCTCTTTACCAAATGAACCCTCTGGCTAGCACTAGAGGAGGTTAATCTTGAGGAAAATACCTGGTGATATGCTCACTTAGTAATGAGGCTTATTTGTTTATGCCCAGGAAATATCAGGCAGGAGGAGACAGAGATTAGATACAGAGGGAGGGACAATTAAGGAATACTTTGAGATGTAGCCCGCCCTTCTTTCATGGGAACTGCTTTCTGAATGTAAGCTGTCCCTGGGTTTCTTGCTGTAAACCTCTCCCCCAAAGGCTACTCCCAGGCTACACCAAGAGGCCTAGCATTGCCAAGCATGGTTTTGTTTATCTTTTGACTACAGATGGCAAAGTAAGATCTGTGAACAAACTGCTCTTTTAGACAGAACCTTTATGTTAGGCATCTTTGGAAAAGCGTGTTAACTTTTTCCTCCTGCAGTTTTCATTTAGATGGCAAACCAAAGCGGCGGCTCTGTAGAAATGTGACCCATTTGGCGATTAATATTAGATAACCTCTAACACGTCACGGTAGCTCTTCAGTGCAGATTGTCTAGATACCAGGACGTCACTGTCAGTTTTGTATGTTTCAAGTACCCGGATGTGATAGCCTGTTTTTCTTTCTATATGTCATAGACATTTAAGTGGGTCCAGAATATTGCTGGTAGAGGGCTGTGTGTCCATGTTGATGGAGAATGGTAATGTGTGTGGAAGACCTGGCTGCTGGCTGCTGGCTGGCGGGGCTCTGGTTTCAGTTTTCTGTTTGCTAGTGGATGCCTGGGGTGTGAGTAGGAACGCACACGCAGTGGTCATTAATCTGAAGGGTTGCCTTTATTCTGCTGGTAAACACTCCTGGTTGAGAGATCATTGCTTTTACCATTGGTTTTAGCCCGGCTGTGGGCAGAGCTGGGTTGCAGTCCATCGTGAGAATTGCCAGGTGATTTATTATTCATAGTGGAAGTAAAGATGATCCAGTAGGGCTGAGTCAGCACCTGCCTCTCCTTGCCTTCTGCTGTGGCTCCCAGACTAGAAGTCAGCAGACACAGGTTGGAAAGAACTGCTAGGTTTTTCTTTTCTTTTCTTCTTCAAGTTGGTAAAAGTGAAATCTATTAAGGAAAGGAAGGAAATGAGTGTTAAAAAGGTCAGGGTTATGGTCGCGGCGGTGTCGGTAATGGTGATAACTCACCATGAAATGGCGCTTCTCTCTATCAGCCTCTCTTCTGAGAGCTTTATATGTATTAACTCCCGTCATTCCTGTAATAACTGTGCCAGGCAGGCACGAGTTTTAATCTAATTTTACAGATGAAGGAAATGAAGAACACGTAGTTAGTGCCTATGGCCTTGAAGGTAGCAAACGGCAAGGCTGGGACCCTAGCTCAGGCTGTCTGGCTCACGCTGGGTTTTAACTGCTATCAGGGAGGAGAAGAGATTGTGAGGGAGGAGAGTGCTTGCCATTTCCTTGGAAAACCAAAGAAAACATGAGGATCGTACTGTGTGTGTGCACATGGTGGGGACCGAAAGGCAGCTCCAGGGAGCCCCGTTTATCCTTCTTAAGCACACTCTGGGTCTATCTGCTGCGTCCAGGCCTACCTCCAGGCTGGTGATTAGATTTTAGCATGGAAATTTTTTTGGAGGCCACAAACATTCAGACCACGCCACTGATTGAAAAAACACTCATGATTCAGTGTGTGTGTGTGCATGTATGTATATATATGTATGTGTGTGTATTTGTGTGTGTATGTGTGTATATGTGTATGTGTGTATATGTGTGTATGTATATGTATATATGTATATGCATGTATATGTGTGTGGGTATTTATATATATGTGTGTATATGTATGTATGTGTATCTGTATTTATGTATGTGTATGTATACATGTGTGTATATGTGGGTATATGTATATGTGTAAATATGTGTGTATAATTATATTTGTATCCATGAATTCATATTGTTTATAAGAAACAGTAGTGCAGTGACTGGGTGTATGATATCCTAGGTTCCTTTGCTAACAGGTGGGAAGCATCCATATTTTTCTAGAGAACTTACTTGTGCATTTTCAGTGCAGACGGGACCCTACTTCTATGGAATACTTGCAGATAAGCATTAAAGATATGTATTTGTCTTTGCCAAGGGCGCCAGGAGTTGACTTTAACTCAGAAGTAGAATTAAGGTATATTTTATTGGTGTGTGTGTGTGTGTGTGTGTGTGTGTGTGTGTGTGTGTGGTTGGAAAGCTTATCCAACATTATATTGAAAATAAAGGGTTTCCAGACATGCCGGTGGCCACACTTTTTTTTTGTGTCCAAAGAGCATAACAATGGGGGGAAGCTTCATGGTGTGTTAAGTCAGCTTAGGGCTGGTGATAAGTTCTAAGAGACTCAGTGTCTCGTCCTAAAATAAGGTCAGTACACACACAGGAAGGGAAAGCGGTCCATCTCAAACCCCAGTGACTACCATGGGCCCTTAATACATTCAAAGTTAAAACTAAGAAGCTAGCCTTTTTCTTCCTGCCGATGGTAGAAGAAACCGAGCCATTCTAAAGCCCCAGAGATTTAACACTTCCCTTTGGGACCTAAAATGTACAAAGGCAAAGTCAGAGAGACAAATGCAATGGACTAGGGCTTAGTCATCTGAAAACAGTGGGTTTTTCTAAGAATGTCGACTGTAGTGACGGAGAGACTGCTAAGGCTATTTCCTTTCTGTATCCATTGCATTTTCACGTCCTGCCTTTAAGGAGTTAATTATGCATGATGTAAGACTGGGTAAGTGTTTGTGAGTGAGTTGCCCGTGTGGAAGGGACGATCACTGGCAGTTGTGAACTGCATAGCATGGGTGCTGGGAACCAGCTCAGTTCCAAACCACCGAGCATGTCTCCAGCCCTTCACATCCTGTCTCAATGGAAGCAGCTCCAAGAGTATGAGCTGTTTGCCATGTCTAGCCCAATAAGATTCCACTTTGCGTTTCCTGAGACTACCTACCATATTCCCATATAGCCATTAGTAGGACCAGTAGGCTCCATGTCCAGTGACCTTGCTGTTTTGAATAATCCTTGCCTGACCCCCTCTCTTCTGCCTACTAACTAAACTCAGATGGTCTCTGGGCACCAGGGACCGGAGGATATGGGAAACCAACTTGTGCAGATGGTGCTGGTTAGTTGTTATAGTCTTCCTGTTGGGACATTATTGAGAGCATTAGCACATGGGGAAACAATGGGATGCCAGATTATTTCTAGTTTTTCTTGAATTAAAGCATTGCATTTTATCTGATGTTTGTGTGGATTAAACCTAGGCTCTTGCATGTACTGGGCAAGTGCTGACCCATATCTCACTCCTTACATTTCTTCTTAGATTCAGGTGTAGCATAAAGTTCACACACATGCACACACACACTCCCATGGTTGTGTCTTAGGGTTATGTTTCTATGATGAAACACCATGATCAAAAGCAACTTGTGGAGTAAAGAAGTTTTTTGGCTTACACATCCTGAATCACAGTCCATCAAGGGAAGCCAAGGCAGGAACACAAAGTGGACAGAAATCTAGAGGCCCGTGCTGATACAGAGACCATGGAAGAGTGCTGCTTACTGGCTTGTTCCCCATGGCTTGCTTGCTCAGCCTGATTTCTTACAGAAATCAGCACAACCAGCCCAGTGATGGCCCCACCCACAATAGTCTGGACTCTTCTACATCAATCACTAATTAAGAAAATGCCCTACAGGCTTGCCTTCAGCCAGATCTTATGGAGCCATTTTTTCAATTGAGCTTCTTTCCTCTCAGATGACACTAGCTTGTGCCAAGCTGGCACAAAAACGAACCAAAGAGAGATCGTTTTAATTAGGAGTAATACAAAAACCTTTGTGAAGTTGGTTGTGGTGATGCCTATCTGTCTGATCTCAGTACTTCGGAGACTGTAAGAGGAGGATTGCATGTTTGAGGCCAGCCACGGTCACACAGCAAGTTCAAGGACAACCCAAGATACATAATGAAACACTCTCAAACAACTGAGCAGTCAAACCAAACCACTCTGTGAATGAGGTTCTGAACTGGGGGTGTAGGCTTTGCCTGCCATGCACAAGGCCCTGGGCGGCTTTCTAATTTACATTAGTCATTCTGTCGCCTTTGGGAATTGGGTTATTGGTGATAAATATAGATCTTTCCTATCAATTGTTAGGTAAGATGCGTCTTCAGTGACGTGACATCGCAAATGACCAGAAAGTCGGCGCTTCAGCTGGTGCTGATGTAAATTAAGCACAGGTGTGGAAGACGGAGGTGGTGAAGAAGAGTGTGAATGCCACCAAGAGCCGGCAGGTTTCATTTTTTTAAGAGGAACCTATCAAAATGAGGCCGGGTGCAAAACTACTGTAATTAATAATAACCCCCAAATCAAGAACCTGTCATCCTGTTAGTGGACTGAATACTTAATGGCACGAAATGAAAGTGTGGAAACAAACACCTGTGCTTTGTGGTTACTGATACAAAGTTGCCTGAGATATGGAAACCGGGTATGCAAGTAGCAAAGAGAATGTGCTGTTGGTAGTAGCAAGTACTCTGGAAATAGGATCATCTCCAGCCCTTCACCCGTATTACCTCCTCTCTGAAGTATCACTGGAACTTAACCGAGCCTCCTGAGGGGCTTCTCCCAACTCTGGTAGATGAGCTACAGGCCCCCCATCCCTTCTTTCAGTTGTTTCCCAACATCTCATGAGTCCTTTCTTAGATGCTGTCTCATGTTAATTATACCAGCCTGTAGCCCTCCCATAATCTACAGATACACACAGCACTGCAGACACCGTCGGGGAAACTGTAGTGAGCACACTGTTGTTATGCTATGTGTTAATCAGACTTTTTTTTTTTTTTTTTTTTGTTTTTGCTAAGATAAAATACCAGAGGTGACTGGCTCTTAAAAAGTAAAGATTTATTTTGGCTTACAGTTTTATTCTGTGCTTGCTTAGACTTAAAGTCGCATGGTCGGTTTTGATGGAAAACATGGTGAATGGCAGAGGTGTGTTCACTGCTGGTGTTGGAGTGAGGGTAGGGGATAAATAAAGGTGCCAATGTCCCTTTCAAGGACATGCGCCCCAATAACCTGATTTCCTTCTACTTGGCCCCCCTTGCTAATGATTTTGCCAACTCATAATAGGGACACAGACTTGTCTTTCTACATGAGGTGTTGTTATTTACAATCCATAATACACGACTTTTCTCGCTGCAGACCCTTTACTTCCCGTTTGGTAAACACACTGGAAGGAGGCCAACAAGAGACGGCCCTGGTGCAGGAATTGTATGGGGCATGGCTCCAAGTGACCATCTCAGGAATAATTTTCAGGGAAAAAAAATGAGCAGTTTTCTTGTAAGATGAAGCATCTCCTTCCTTAATTTTACTGACAGCATCTTAATTTCCAGTAACAGTGCATCATTAGTGTGATGTCTGAGGGTTGCCCCTCAGTCCTGCCCTCTTCTGTGATTTAGAAAGATTAGGTCCTACTAGAATAGATGGGACTTCTTTGCTTTCCAGTGTGAGTAGGAAGCCATGGGTGAGTGTATATTTTTAGTGTTTATACCTTTTTGTATAAAGTAAAAACTATCTGTAGCTCACTTTTATTAAGTTAGCACTGGAATGTGTATATGTATATATTGTATGTATGTATGTATGTATGTATGTATGTATTGTATGTGTGTGTGTGTGTGTGTGTGTGTACATTACTTTGACTTAAAAGTGAAGACAACATTAAACAGAGGATTCCAAAAGACCTACTTCCCTCATGCCATTAGCATAGCTCTTTCTCATCGTTTATATTTTTGGAGGTTTCCTTCTGCTTTGAATCCATTATCGGGATATACCAGTTGATTCATCGACGTCTGCTAAGGAGCCGTCGTCATTTATAAGATGGTTTCTGATGTTTTGCAGGTGAAAATACAGCTTGTCTTTGACAGACGGTTCTGAGTGCTGCGGTGGTGGCGGTAGAGAGTGCCGGGTGAGAGGGCATGGATCTTAGAGAGCGTGTGGACTTGGGGCTTCAGCAGGTGAATCTGAAGCTGGTCCAAACCAGTGGGCTTTGCCGGATTTCCAGGAAAAAGTCATTCTGGGCAGCCAATCACACAGGTGGTTGAGATATCAACAGAGCCTCGTTTTGGGGTGCTGCCTGTGCGGGGCTGAATCTGGCAGGCATCCAGGTTTTTTTTTTGTTTTTTTTCCCCCTACATCTCTTTGGGTTCTGTTGTTCACTTATCCCTCAATTGGTAAGCAAATTAAATTCCAAGCAAATCTTTTGAGTTAAGAACAGCTACATTACATGAAAAATGTTTTTACTTTTTTTTTTTTTTTTTTTTTTTTTTTATGAGTGGGTTGTTGCTGTCCTCAGTACAGGAGAAGATTGGAAAACCATCTTTAATTAAAGAGTATCCCTTTTTAGTGTGATTCTTAAAGAATCCCGCTAGCAATCGTAAAAGAAACATCTAAGTAGAGAAGCTTTGAGCTAGTGGGGAGTGTACTGACTTGGGAGACTGCGGTTCATAGTAAGAGGCAGTAGGTATCAGAGAGGGTAAGTGACTTCCCAGAATCACATAGCACAGGCTCAGAGGGACATTAGGTCACTGGCTTCGTGCTTGCTCCACTAGACCTTGCTAAGACACGTGTAACCCCACAGAGATGGGAAGCTCCAGTGAATGACTTGGGTGCATACCTATGCAGTCAGTGGTAAATGCAGGGTTGGTTCTTGCTTTTTTCCCCACCCTCCACCCCCGGATATCACCATCAATTGATTCTTGATTTTTATTTTGTGTAAACTCACTGTACAGAGGGCTGACGAGAGTGCTTGCTGATTTGTTTTGGAAAGGATATGACCCAATTATAAAAACCTAACATCAGCAAGTGAGCCAGAACAATTATAATCCTAGCATTTGGGAGGCTGGAGGAGCCAGGGATTGGGGCTAGACATCGTAGGACCTGGTCTCAAAACAACAGCAAACCAAACCAAATGATATATAAGAGCTTATGTTTCTCCTTATTTTATTTATTTTTGAGAAAGCATTTTCATCTTGTAGCTCGAGCTGGCCTAGAGTTAACCAGGAGTGAGCTTTCTGTTTCAGCATCCTAAGTTTTGGGGTCATGAGTGTCTGGCAGCATCCCTAGCATTGAGGCTGTGTCTCTCATCAAGAGGCTTTCGGGGTAGTTGTTTAGATTGCTCATGACAGGACTGGCAACCACTTACAAGGTCTACAGCGTGTCTGACACAACTACAAGGAGGTGAACACATACATGCAAAAGCAAGGTTGCATAAATCATTGTGCATATTTTATTTTTAACTTTATTGGACTTCCGCCCTCCCTCTCTTACTCTTGTGTTCTTGGCATAGGGTCAGTTGCCTTAGTAGCCGTGGGAATGTCTCTATGTCTATACGCCTGTGGGCAGATAATAATTCCGAATGAAAGCAAATAGGACAGAGCGTTGGACCGTTCTCCAGTCACTTTTGAAGCTTAGGGAGGAAGTGACTTGATGGCTATTTAGGTTAGTAACTGACATGCATATAGTAAAGTTCAGGAACCCTTGCTTCTTTATGTTTCTGCTTTGAGTCTGTAGCTCAGGGTAGGACATGTCACGGTGGCTCTAAGTCTGAGTTTGCCATTGTGAGTGCCTTTGTGTTTTCTGTAATTTAGACTCTGTCTAAACCCTATAGATTTCAATCTAGTGCAATGTTAGACCAGGCGTTTGGCGATAATGAGCAAGATGTTGAATGCCGAGTCCCCCTGCTTTCTGGAGTGTCTTCCTGAGCACCCCAGAATAAAGCTGAGTAGATCCAAAATGCCAGACACCCCATTAGAAAACCAGAAAATCTGGTCCTGGCCCAGTGGGTGGCATCACTGTGAACTCTTTGTGAAGGTGCTTTGAGATCAGGAGCTGATGAAAGCCTGGATGTTGTTCTGTGTGAAGGTAATCATCAAGGATTACTGTGTTCCGGTGAGTCAACAGTTAAAAACATGGGTACCTGACGGTGGGGGAGGGTAGTGCTGGGGTGGGATGCACTCTTGAAAGCTGAATCCAACAGTCTGAAAAGGAATCTGCTTGCCATTCTAGTCTGGTTTGGTTCAGGGGTAGTGGGTTGGGAGAATGCACATGCACATCCAAACACACGTGCTAAAATAGTAGACACCTTTGGGCACAGATAAGAGGAGAGACCAGGGATGAGGAATCGTGGAACAGTGTGAGCTGTGTGGGTTGCCTGTGAGGGGTGTCTTTCTGTCTTGCTAGACTATTCCTCTCTGAAGTCATACCCCCTCCATAGTGAGGAGGTAAGCTTGGGGTGGGGGTGGGCTTGCATTTTAGTCTCTAACCTTTGTTACTGAGATTACTTATTTAACTTATTCTGTTGTATGTGTATGAGTTCTTTGCCTGCCTGCATGTCTGTATACCATGTATGTCTGGTGCCTATGGAAGCCAGAAGTGAACGTTGGATTCCCTGGAACTGGAGTTATGAGTGGTTGTAAGCTGTCCCGCAGGTGCTGGGATCTGAACCAGGGTCCTGTGGAAGAGCAGAAAGTGCTCTTAACCACTGAGCCACCCCTCCAGCCCTGGTCTGTAGCCTTCTTGTTTAGGGTCTTAAGAATTTGTTTGAGCTTCTGCCGGTAGACATTGGACTCTCAGTCTTTCCTGTCCCCCTTTTCAGGTTTTTGTGTGGAACCTTTTACGATACCTACTTAAATACAGCAACCATAGATCAAAGTGGTCAGGTCTTAGCCTTTTTCATATATGATTCTCATTGCTGTTTTCACGCCTTAAGTGCAGACTTTATTGTAAGCTGATAGTAATGAGCCACTTAGTGCCCTCGCCTTCCAATGTGGCCGCTCTGCAGGGACATCACGATGCTGGCTTTGCCTGTAGGAGACTGGCTGCATGAACTTTTGGGTCAGACCACGTGACAGACATTTGGCAGGGCTGGGCTTCAACACAGGGCTCTGGTGCAAGCCTGGAGTTCTACTATGGCCTGTCGCCTTTGTTCTCTCAAGTTTCATCCTTGAACCTCTTTATGTTTCTGGCACAAGTAAGTGGGTCTTTGGTTGGACAAATGAAAAGGATTTTGATGGACCGCCAAAACCACTTCAGTGGAGAGTTTGGAGGTTACAAAATATAAGCAGGTTATCTTCAGAAGTGCAGTCTGGTACTTAATTACACTGTGTAATTAAGTAATCCACCATGAGTCCCCCTTCTCAGCCAAATTATACTTTAAATTCTAGAGGGGAGTCTCTCTGATAGCTGGGCCCTAAGTCAAGTCCCTGGGAGTGTTCAGCCATCCTTGTATCTTTGGCTGTTCTAGGCTGGGGGCAGACTTACATGTTTTACCTTAAAACACCCCAAAGATTTTATTTTTCACATTGTGCCATCTTTCCCTAACTCTTCTCCTCTTAGAAATCCAGTGTTTGTTTCCTACTCCTCCATACATGTATGCCTGCAGGGAGGGTGGTACTTCTGTGATTGAATTCTTCCCAGAGGCTTCTTGGATAGTGTACTATATCTGTTTTTTTTTTTTTTTTTTTTTTTTTTTTTTTTTTTTTTTTTTTTTCAGAATCTAAGAAATTCAGTTATCAAGGGAATGGAAAATGTATTGTAAGTCTTCTATGAGAGTTAAAGGAATCAACACAGAGGCGTTAGTTGATGAGAGGAATCTGTTGATGTCAATGTGAAGCAAGGCTAAAAGGGCCCTGTGGGTTGAAGGGTAGGATAGATTGACAGTTTTTGGAGTCAGAGCAGGAGAGGCACGTAGGAGAGACTCAGTCACGATTGCTTGTAGCTGTTGCTATGTTCTAAGTGTGTGTTTGTGGCCCAGTCTGCTAGTCTTGGTGAGTCATCCTTGCAAATAAAACCAGTTTATATGCATAGCATACTGTATACAAATCCTAAGTGTGGCATTCCAAGAAATAAGTTTCAGAAGCAAAATACATCTTTAACTTGGCAGCTTTAATGTTCAGCTATGTGTACTACTACTGTTAACGTAGCTCGTGGATTTGAATGTAGGTTATTGTATAGGTCAACAAACTTTATCTCCGAAGGGCCAGATAGTAAATATTTTACGTCTTGCAAGCCATAAGGATGCTGTCACAACTATCAGCTCTGCCATTTCAGTGTGAAAGCAGCCAACACACTATATGTAAAATGAACACATGTGTCTGTTCCAGTAAAACTCTTATTTATAAAAGCAGATTGTGGGCTCCATTTTGCTTGGTATTAGAATACTATTCATAATGTTTGCAAGTGTCTACCAGACTTTTATATTTCTTATAGGCCATAATCTTTTGTAAATGCCACCAAGTATATTGTGTTATTTTAACAGAGTCTTCTTGTGTCTGCGAGAAAGAAAAGTTTGGATTTTATCATAATCATTATTGTCATCATCATCGTTGTTATTATTTCTGAGATTGGTCTATATTGTGCTCCTCAAGCTGGTCTTCAATCCCTGGCTTAAGCTCTCCTTATTTCCGGAATAGCTGAGGTGACCCAGGTGTATGTAACCATATCTGATTTGTTTGGAAGTAATTTAAGAATGGCTTTTTTTTTGTTTCTAGAGAAATTTTTAGAAATACCTATAATTTTCCCCCAAATCCAAAGATTAAATTTTGTTAATATTTTGAAAGTAAGGAAGCATCTGCCCTGCTCCACACCCCTCTCTTTGTCCGGCGGTGGTGAACAACCTTTGCTCACTCTCCATCTCCTTCTCAGACCTTTAGGGCTGCTGATGTTCAGAGCGTGTGCCTTACGTTTTCCTTTTTCATTGAGCTGTTGGAAATTTTAGGAACTGGTTAAGTCCTTCTGCCCTCCCCACCTCCATCTAGAATTAATTCTACTAGTAACAGTAGACAAGACCTGTCTTTCTTGCTTATCCCCATAGCCAGAGTAGGTTAATTTTAAAGGAGACTTGAAGGCTGCACCACTGAGCTATTCATCCAGTCCCAAGGACTTTTGTGTTGGACTTAAAGGACAGGATGGTGCTGTGCAAGTGGTTAGTGCTATTATTTGGAGTTAGTAGGTTTTATCATTTTCTTACTGTGATACTTTACCCAGTTAGGAAAGGGAACCCAATAAAATCAACTCTGAACATTCAGTTCTATACTAAATAAATAAATAAATAAATAAATAAATAAATAAATAAATATTAAGAGACAGTTTAAGCTGGTGACAATTAAGGGCATAGACTTTTGGAGTCAGAAAAATATGGTTTCTGGTCTTAATCGGTTATGAGAAATATGAACATGGTCACTTACTTAGAGTGTCTGAATGTAACTCTCTTATGTATAAAAGGAATTGTACTCCCATTCATGTTTGCTGTAGTTGATAAGATTAAATTGGGCAACATAAATACTGTGATGAACTAGTGTCAGAGCCGAGTGTCTGGCTGATTTAGATTCCTTGCAGCTCTCCAAGGTGAGAGCTATTTATATTTACAGTTTCATGTGGGGAAAGCTGACAAAGGTTAAATGATGTAGGAAGGTCACAGCTTGCCTACCTCCAAGTCTATGTTCTTATAGGATATCCTACTTCTTTAGGTAATTTCATTAATAAGTGCTGTCATTTGTTTAGGTAATACGGCTGGGTAGGTAGAAAGTACAGCTAGGGGATTATTTCAAGAAAGACAGAAACTCTCAATGTTTGGAAGCTAAGAATTGAGACTTGTCCTGGTTTTGTTTTCCTGCTGTGTATTTTCCTAGTGTAGGAATTCTCTGCATTGGTCCATTCTCAGGAACCGGTGTTCCATGTGGATTTCTAAATCCAATCATGCTCCTCTAAACTTACATACAACAAACTTAAGACCATGGTAAGTAGCCAGCATTGAGGTTAGAAAGTTGGATTAGATTTCTCGCTTTTCCCCCCTTGAGGCCACCCTCCCCTCCTTCACAGGAACATGTCAGGATTTATGGGTTAGGTTTTCACATGGTTTGGTTAGCTGCCAGTGGCTAAAACTCATAGCCAAGCAAATACATTGGCCAAAGTTTTAAGGAAAAAAAAAAAAAAAAGCTTAGGCCTCATAAAAGTCTAGTTCGAGTTGTTGTTGTTTATTCTATGATCATCTTATAGCACAGATTTTAGTTGGTTCTTTAGTTTGTATTATATTTTAAATGGCTCAAGGTTTTGAATACAGCCATTTTGGTTTGACTTTCATTTCTGCCCAGGTTGCTTACTGAATGAAGGTTATGTGTAGGTAGGAAGGTTCTACATGGGACATTTGAGGACCTAAGATATTCAGGATTTGTTCAACACTGGAACTCTATTTTACTATCTTTGCAAACTTCTTTATTTAAAAAAATTATTTAGTTTTTTAGATGTATTCATTTTATGTGCATGAATGTATATGTGTTCACCTGAATGTATATGTGTGTGCACCATTTGTGTATCTACTGCCTGTGGATGTCAGAAGAAGGCATTGGATCCTCTAGAACAGGAGTCACAGATAAACCAGCATGCGGGTATTGAGAACTGAACCTTGGTCTTCTACAAAAGAAACAAGTGCTCTTAACTACTGAGCCATCTCTTCAACCTCCTTACCAAATATTTTATCTTTCGAGCACATCACAGTTTTGACTTCCATTTTCAGGTCTTTAGATAGCCTGGAACATTTGGCAGTAAACATTTAATTACACGTAAAGTTTATTATGACTTTCATCCTGTAACTTTTGAGCACCAACAGTATACTAAGTATGATGAAAGAAGGATGTGATATGTAATCTGCACCTGGTTTTAAGTTGGTGTGGGGACAAGTCTACTCTACAGTACAGAATTGGGCACCATCTTGAGCGATATAAAATATAAAGACCCAAGAATTAGAAGGAGAAAGACCTGAAAGATGTGATAATAGTCAGAGAAGGATGGATGGAGGAAGGGAATGGGAACACCGTTGAAGTGCAGTAGGGAAGTCCATGTGGTAAGGATGACAGGTTGTAGGGGTTGTAGTTTAATAGGAGACCAGAGCGGGAATGGGGCTCAGTCCCCAACTTTGTTTTAGGGGTCTTTAAACTGTATTATCTGCTACTGAGAATGTTGCTTGAAGGTGGACCAAATCCAACAATTTCTTAGAACTTAATGAAGAAATGAATTAGTTGATACACTATTGTCTTTAGTAGGGACCACCATTCTAGGGAGGGAGACTTCATCTTAGCACTCAGTAGCACTGGCTTCTACACAGAGAGTTACAAGGCTAAACAAAGAAACAAACAAATAAATTTCCGCATTAATTTATAATTAGTTTTTAAAATTATTACTACTACTACCTACTACTACTATTACTAACTACTACTACTACTTTCTTGCTAATCTGAACCAACCACTTTTGTAGTGGCACCATGTTTTTCGTAGCTGGCCGGTAGATGACATCTTAGTAGCTCAATAGGCCAGCTATTCTTCTGCTAACCCACTCCTAAAACACGCAGCAAACCCACAAAGCAACCTTTTCCTGAACCCATCTTATTTCCTTAGCACTAGCAGTTCATGGGAACTCAAGGGTTTGTGATTGCTGGGAATGGCCAGTGTCTGGTGGATGCCACTACAGAGAGATCTTATTTTTACTACATCTTGTTTTGGGTGTGCCACTTGAGTGTCTAAATTTTTCTTTCAAGTGCATTGGGGATCCCCAGCTTAAGCGGATGCAAGGCATAGTGTGATAATGTCTGAGAAACTTTTCTCTTGAATTCCAGGGTACATGGAAGGTTTTCTTTTCCACATGGTTATTTAGGAATGCTGTATTGTAGTTTTGTTTTCCGCAGGAGATTTATTTATATAAGAGCTCTCTTGGCAAAGAATTCCTTGAAGTTAAAAACTATGGAGCTGTTTTCTGAGGGGGTCTGGTGCTTTGACTAACCATCTGAATGGGAAAGTTTGATTCTAATAGAAATTTCCTCTTCCTCTGGTGAACGCTGGTGTTTTTCATTTTTCAGGTCTTCCTAAAGGAAAAGGGAGTGTGGGTGGGTTCTGTTTTTCATTAGTTATCTGGAGCCCCTTCCCTTCCGTTTGTGCCAGGTCCCCACCATTGTTTTAGGCGTCTTTGAACTGTATTATCTCCTACAGAGAATGTTGCCTGATGGTGAACCAAATCCAGCAATTTGTCAAGTACACACTCAAGAAAGTTAGCTGGAATACTGTTGTCTTTAGTAGGGACCGCCATTCTAGGGAGGGACACTTCATTTTATCCTTTATTAAGTCTGCCCAGACTTTTCCTTTTCCTTTTTTTAAATAAGTGTATGAAATAATATTCATAGCCATTTTCTGTTTGACTGTCTCAGGATGGTTTAGAGTAAGTGGCATATGGGCTATAAAGCAATTTGACTTTGAATCACTAACCTCTTACTGGGTTTGTGTCATTTATAAAAATATTTAAAGAGCAATGCAGCTCTCTGACCTCAACACATGCATATTAGCATTTCAGATTTTCCATCCTTGCTTCTCTTGCTAATGGGCTGTCACTTTATGGTTCCAATGGAGAAGCTTGTCAAGTATACTTCCTTTAGCCAACCTAGAAAGGCAGCAATCTCCTCTGTGTAGCAGATTTCTTTCTTCTTTCCCTCTGCAGCCTGCAGTGCTCCTGAGTTTGTTTGGCCACAGGGAGCCTGCTGGGGGAACGGAGACCTTCAGAAGATTCCTGGAGCTCCCCTCCCACCACGCTCTCTCCCTCCCTCAGTGCCTCTGTGCTGGAGGACCTGGGCTGGGTGTGCCTGGGAGCTCTGGCATTAACCATAGGTGTGTTAGGCTTTCCCTTTACCTCAGGGAACAGCGCTGGCTGCAGGGCCTTCCAACAAATCACCTCTTTCTATGCTGTTTGGTACAGATTGAATCTGCAGGGTAAGTAAGTTCTTTGTCACAATGCTGATTTAATTATTTTACATAATTCTAATACAAGAATGTTTGGGGCAGCTGGCTAGTTTTTAGTTCTTGCAAGGCCTGAATGGCAAGGCTTTTTTTTTTTTTTTTTTTTTTTTTTTTTTTTTTTTTAACTGGGTCATAGCTTCACCTTCTTTAACTTTGGGCAAGCTGTTGAAATGCTACCAGCATATCCCTATATAGAACATGCCTCATTTCCTACCCGGGCCACAATAGTTTTTTTTTTTTTTTTCTTTTTCATTTTCTTTTTCTTTCTCATCTTTTCCATAAGAACCTATATTTACTTAGAGAACTGTTTTATGTAGAAAACACGCATATCAACTGTTCTCAAACTGGTGAAACGTGATTAGATGATGTGGCTTCTCCTCTGCACTTGATATTTTGTGGGATTTAATATGAGTGTAAGTAATGCTTCCTTCGTGTCCTTTATATGACAGGAACATAGTAATCACCAGCACTCAAGTAACGAGTGAGCCTATAATTTTAAGTGGGTGGAGAAAGCATACCTCTCACCTCAGGGAACTAAATGAGCCTATGGCTGTTGACACAGGGCTCTTCAGGTTGTGACTGCATTTTCTTTTTTCCCCCCATATTTTTTTTTTTACTGGTTTTTTAATTTATTTACATTTCAAATGTTATCCTCCTTTCCAGTTCCCCTCCACAACCCTTCTATCCTCTCCCCACACCCCCTGCCTTTATGAGGGTGCTTCCTATCCACTCATGCACTTCCTCCTTAGTGTACTAGCCTTCCCCTACTCTGGGGCCTCCAGCCTTCACTTATATCTGATAAGGCCATCCTCTGCTACATGTCCAGCTTGAGCCATGGGTCCCACCTCCTGTGTATTCTTTGGTTGGTGGTTTATTCCCTGGGAGCTCTGGGGTTTCTAGTTGGTTGATATTGTTGTTCTTTCTGTGAATTGCAAACCCCTTCAGCTCCTTCCATCCTTTTTCTAACTCCTTTATTGGGGACCCCATGCTCAGTCTAATGTTTGGCTGCAAGCATCTACCTCTGTATTTGTCCGGCTCTGGCAGAGCCTCTCAGGGGACAGCCATACCAGGCTCCTGTCTGCAAGCTCTTGTTGGCATCAGCAATAGTGACTGCATTTCCAGGGTCGGGGAGGCGTGCTTTGGGTGTTATGAAGGTATTTGTGGTATCTCCTCTTCATTTCCTGGAGGCTAAAATTGCTTGCAAAGTCTGACTTCCATCCTTCAAGGGTCTTGAGATATTCTTATGTCTAGGCAAAGTAGTGTGAGTCTGAGTTAGTTTTAAGAGGAAGTAATGAATAACAGGGGTGCCATTGAGGCCTTTCCTTTTGTTTATTTATTTATTTGCTGGGTGGAGGGGGAGGTGGCTGGAGTTAATCACTGACTCTGTCTGTCTCAGTTTTGTAACAGCGAGAAAATGACTGGACTCAGGTGTTTCTCAGGGTGTCCAAGAGTGAGGCTCATTAGAGGAGTTTTCAGATACCTTTCTTTGGAACAAATATTCGTATTTTTATTATTGTATTAAAAATGTGGGTTTAAAAAATCATATAACCAATGCACACAGGTTTTAAAAGGTAAAAAGAAGTGTGGGCTAAAAAACAAGTCTTTTCTGGTTTGCAGAGACCCCAGCTAATCACCTAGCCACCCACTGTTAGCATTCTTTAAAGTTTTCCTTCCGAGCGTATGTATCACTCACGCAGGCAAACTGTAGCTTTGTTTCACAATGGTAATGACATGTGTGTTTTGCCTACAGTTCTTCCCTATGTCTCAATGCTCTGCTCTTTTACAATGGGCGAGCGGTATTCCACTGGGGGAGGGCTGTCATGAACCTAGGCAGTCGTACACTGATGCATGCACAGATTGTGTCCAGCTTCTACCCTCAGGAACAAGGCAGCAGGGAGTAGCCACGTGTGTGCAAGGTCTCATACAAGAGTGAGGACAGTCAGCCTTAGGATCCATTCCTGGCAGAGCTAGAGTGGAGCGGCTGGGTCAAGGAGCATGCGCAGTTTGATTTCTGAGGCAGTTTGTTGCCAGTTATTCGGCCCATATTTGGGAAGTTTTAGGTTTCTCCATGGAGGTGAGAGCACTGTTTCCTCACGCCTTTGCCAGCTACAGTGTAACCAACAAACGCCTAGGTGCAAATGTCAGTTTAGCATCTCAGCCGTTTCATCCTTCTTCTTTTAATTAACACCATGCATCGGTCCCTGGACTTAAGAACCAGTTACGTTTCTGGCGCTGTTCCACCTAAGTTTGTGTCTTTTGTCCGTTATCCCATCATACTCTTGATTTTTACCATCAGAATGCTGATTTCTTTTAAGAATACAGATTTTTCATGATCAGTTAGTTCATACCCCACCTCCTCCTGCTTCTTGTGTTTTGTATTGTTTGTAGATCTTTTTGGTCATATGTATAAAATTTTGCTTTGCTGATTATTAAACATTCCTCATGGTTAGATGTCTTCATTCAACAAATGTTTACCAAATGTATTTTGTAAATTAGGATCTTATTCTAAGCACTCGGCCTTACAGTGGAAGAGAAAATAGACTCCAGTTTTGCTCAATGAGACCTGGATTCTAGTGGAGGAGATAGTTGATAAAGCACAGATAGATTTGTAGAGATAAATATACAGTCTGTTATTTTGTGGTGTCAGACATTTTCAGTGAAGACATTTCCCTCAGTGGCAGGTTACGGGACCCTTGTCCAGCTTCTGGCTGATGTGATGTGGTTCTTTTCTTTAAGAGTTAACTCTTTGTTCCAAGTGGAATGTTACCTATAATACAATTTAGTTTCTTTCTAGACGCTCTGTTAGTTAGTATATGGATGACCTGCTATAACCAAGGGACTGAAATGCACTGTGGTTCTAAGGACACCGACGCTTACTGTTTTTCCTCACTGAACAGTCCCATCATGAAGAAAACAGCTGGGCGGAACAGACTGGGTTCACCTATGTTGTGAAACCAGGGTTCCTTCTTTCCCATTGGCCAGGAGTGTCACTGTGGTTATTATCTGTAAGGCCTTATCAGGTCCTGTCCACGGCAAGAACAAAGGTGAAAGTTCCGGGCTAGTGTTAGAGTTTGCAGTTTACTATTGCCCGTGTGGTCAGTGAGAGCTTAGTCCTGTCGGCACATGGGCTTGGATATTTCAATGCCTTTCTGCTGCTGGTAGTCACTACTTGGTCTTCTGGCCGAGTGACACTACAGTCAGTTTACTAAATAGTTCTTTTTATTGGTTCATTGTTCATCTTCTCTGAATATCCTCCCCAACCCCTTTCTTTGACATGGTCAAACAGTAGTTCCAGGCTGACCTTGAACTCGAGAATATTGAGCCTCGGCTTCCTTACTGCTAGGAATATAGTCCTGTATCACCAGCCTGGGCTTCTGTTTGCAGTATGAATTTTCCTGTATATTTTGGCCTGTTTCTGAGATTACACAGAGTTTCATTAATTTGTCTGTCTGCAGATAGAAGAACGCAGGACTCTAATATGCTTACTTGGGTATGAAGTCTCCTTGTCTTGTTTCATTTTATAGGATTTTTTAATATTTGTTGTTTTATTTGGCTTATGCTTTTAAAAATATAAACATTTAAAGAGAGTCATATTCCCATCACCATTTCCCCCATGCAAAAAAGAAAGCTGCTAGTAGCATAGGGTTTGGCACAAACTTTGTTAGAGAGGGTTCCTATGTTCAAGGTGTTAATTTTGGTGATCATGTTGCAGAGCCACACTGATCTTGATGTGGCCGGTCCTCTGTGTCCTTGGACACTAGAAACTGATGCCAATGACGTAGGTAGGAAGAGTAAGGGCCAGCTTAGATGATATGGTATTAGTTTTATATTAATAAGTGATTTTTGCTTATAACATGGAAACTGGTGATTACTTTTTAATTCTATTAAAAATAAACTCAGATCTTGCAACAAAAAAAAAAACCAAACAAACAAACAAACAAAAAAAAAAAAACCCAAATATTCATAGGTTAAGTTAAAGAAAATATGTTTCAGAAGTATACACCTGACTGGAACACACAAACCTGGACAGAATTTTGGATACTGATTCAGATGCACCTTGCTTGTTATTTTGTGTGTGTGTGTGTGTGTGTGTGTGTGTGTGTGTGTGTGTGTAAAACAGCAGCTTTGATCTTTGACTTTTTTTTTTTAACTGTAAAACTGATTTACTCTTGAAGTTTTGTTGCCTGACATGACAGAACTTTTCCTGGGAGAATGCAGCACTCACATCTACCCACAACAGACCAAAATAAGGATACCATCAAAGTTCAGCCTGGTGAACTAATGACTTTTATTGGTGTTACTGCCAGAAGTATGGGTGAAAGGTTACTAAATGACTCAAAGAGAGCTGTGTCTCTAAGGCTCACCCTAGTGTGGATGACAGCTCACAGAGCAGGGAATCTGAAGCACATTACACAGTGCAGACATGTCAACAGATTGGAGATTGTCCTCTCTAAGGGACTCTAGTCTAAACCTCTTCCAGGCAGCTTAGCTGGGATTTAGTTTCCAGGCAGCTGGTCTGGTCTCGGAGTCTTCTTTGCAGCCAAGCTTCCTTTTGCCCTGAGGGGCACTCTCAGCTTTTATTGCTTATTTTGTCAAAGAGGCGCCTAGTGAGTCTAGTCAGTTTCAGGGACTTCCTGGAGCTATTTTGAGTTCTTTCCTGTTTAAGGGGCTTACCTGTATAATGGAATGTTCCAGTCCTAGAGGAAACTGTTACACAACAAGCATATCTAGCTTAGTCAATTCTGATAAAGTAAGATTTTTGTGACCTCCACACAGATCAAGCACATTGGTAGTATATAGGGTTTCCTTGTTGTTCTTTATGGTTCTATCATGGAGTGGTCTGCTCATAGCAGTATGGTTTAGTATGGCCCCTCCTTCTGCTATCTAGTAAAGCTCTTAAACTTCATATTTTCCTCACAAGTTCTTTTTTTTCTACTTATTTGATAATGAACTCAGCCATTGGACTTCTCTCTCTCTCTCTCTCTCTCTCTCTCTCTCTCTCTCTCTCTCTCTCTCTCTCTCTCTCTCTCTCCTAGATAGACTTCAGTGACTCTCTTCTTGCTTTGGTTCTCTTTCAGTGGGAAATGGCATCTTAATACTGCAACCTGGGCAGCAGCGACAGTCACTGTTACTAGATGGTCATTGTTTGGAAGCTGTGTTTTCTGTGGGCAGGACCTGGAATCACGAATGTAATATTTCTCATAGATATTTTCAGTTTGAATTTATGTTCAGAGTTCAGAGGTTTTTGCTTAAGTATTGCTGTTACACATATATCTTCTTTATTACACACAAAGGACTCTGGTCCACAGGGACACTGAGGAGTGACAGTATTGGCCACAGTTATTTATTTGGTCAGTTCTAGGCATGCAGCATTGCTAGGACATCACAGTGCTAACACTGCACCAGTGTTAACCATCCCAAAAGACCAATAACTTCTTTTGTTTTTATTTTTTTTTTAATGTATGCTGTTCTTAGTCTTTCTCATTTCTTCAGGCACAGATTGTTTATAGTCAGCAATTTACCTTCCAGGATTAAATTAAAGACTGATTTGATTTTTAGATGATATTAGAGTAATATCAGTTTTATTAGGTGAGATGTTGGGCTTGTGGATATATACATATAACGTGTGTGTGTGTGTGTGTGTGTGTGTGTGTGTGTGTGTGTGTGTATACAATGTAGTCTTAACTATTAGGAAGCTAGTAGAAAAGATGATATAATGCTTGGGGTTCTCATTAGAATACCAGAGAGAAAATGGAAGAACAGAGGAAGTCAGTTTATATATCTTTGGAGATGGAGACTAGGTTGTTGCTTGTTTTGTTTTTAAATTATATTATTTATTTGTGTTGGGGGGGTTGGGGATGGAGAGGTATCCATTGTTTTTCGTAAGATAGATTGAATTGTTTCTACCCTGCAGGCTTTCTATCTCTATGTACTTGGGGCATCATGTACTTAAAAAAAATTCTTCTCATAGGGTAGAGTGCACTTAATTTTATTTTGGACATTGCTCATTTTAGGTCAGTGACTGGTTTGGTTGAGTGGATAGTCACTCGGTTATAACTGTTTTCTGATCTCTTTCCTTGGAGTATGCATCTAGACCCCCCTCCCCCATTTCCAAGTGTCTCCTTGGTTTCTGTTGTGGTTACTTGAGTGCTAACCGGTTCAGCTTGTGCTCTGACTGTGGTGCATGGCTCCTTTGCTTTCTCATGATTGTATTTATACCTTTGACGGATATATTTAAATGAACAGCTGTGCATTCGTTGAGTCATACCACAATTATCTGGTTCTGTTGTAGCTGGTTTGACTGGCAAAAGCATATTTCCAGCTAAATGGTGAGAAAATTCCATTAATCACACTCTCCCGGGGGAGGGGAGGGGGAGAAAGACCACTGTGAAAAGTCCTGTTAAAGATTAATTAGTGATCCCGTTATTTAGAGTCCGTTGATCTAGTTGCAACGTAGTGTGACACTTACAGAAACCATGCAAAGGTGTAAATAACTATAAAAGGCCTAGTGATCATCAGCCTTGTAGGCAAACTTCCCTGAGATGACTGTTGTGCAGGCAGTTCCTCCTCAATGTGAGCGCCATAGAGGAGTCCTAGAGGATTTTCTTTTCTTGAGATTTCAGTGTACTCCACTCGGTGCTTGAGTTCATTGGCTAAGTGTTTCCTTTTAAGCTTCCCGAACTGATTGCATCGCACACAGAAGATGTTATGTCTTTCTTTTCTTTCTTCTCTAATGTACTAATTGCAACTGTAACCTCTGATGGAGTCTTTGGCTTCCACCAGCCAGCTCCGTTTTTATCTTGACACCTCCTCGAGGTTCTTTCTGAGGTTATTAATAGGCACAGAAGCATGACTTTCTGAATGGCGTCAATAACTGTTAGAAGACGTGGGGGAGATAATATGTCAATTTCTGACTTGTAGGAGCCGTGTTTTCAAGCTACCAAAGTTGTCTCAGAGTCACTAGGGATGGCTCTGGGCATATCAGCTGGTGTCTGCAATGAGAGATCCATGCAGGCCTTTCCAAATGGGCTGTTGTCCGCCAAGAGCTGTCTGGTGCACCCAGAGTCTGCCAGCGCCTTTCTGTCTGCCCGCTTCTCTTGGATGGTACTCTGGAAAGCTGGAACTCCAGTTAGAAGTCATCTCTTTTAATTTATCTCAAATACTCAGTTACTTCTACATTAAATTGGGGGCCACAGAAGCCCCTCCCACCCCCAAGTTGCTTCTTTGCCAAGCAGAATGAAACTTACACCTTGACTTTCTTTTCCCCACCTAAACCAAATACAGTGTAGACGAATGATCAAGGTTTTAGTTCATCTTGAGTGCCTTGTCACTGTGAAGGGATGTCATCAAGCAGGCTTGCAGTCAAACAGCATACTGATGTCTGTTTGGGGGATCCAGAGAGAAATAATAAGTGTATGGCAAAGTTTGCCCCAAATTAAATGCTTTGAGGCAGGTAGAGCTGGAGTTGTAACACAGAGGGCTGAGCAGTGAGGTTCAACACAGAAATGGGTTTGGAGTGTGAGGGACCCAGGGGTGAGAGGGAAGGCATAGCAGAAAGAATCAAAAGGCGTTTTTTTCTCACCTCTACAAATATACAGTATAATGAGGGAGGAGGGAGAGAGGGAGGGAGGGAGAGAGGGAGGGAGGGAGGGAGGGAGGGAGGGAGGGAGGGAGAACAGCAAAGGATAGACTCAAATGGGGTGGAGGAGGAGGGGGAAGGGAGAGAGGGAGAAAGAATGATTTTTGAATTGTGCCCCTTCCAAACCTAATAAACATTTCATTACCAATTATTGCCAATTGATCCTACCAGCCTTAAAATTTCTCTAGACTCTTGGCTCATGCCTTATTATAATCACGGAGAAAGCTGAGTCCTGAGGACCAAAGTTCAAGGACAGCCTACATAAGTACCAGGATAGCTTGCGTTATTAGATCTCTTCTCACAAGACCAACCAAGAAAGCAAGCCCTAGAATGAGGATAGCTGTGTGGGGCAGTAGGCGTTTAGATTACCATTTGTTTGTGACAAAGGCTGCATCTGAGAACTAGGGGTGAAAAAAAGATTTTTAATGGATCCAGAGGATAAGGAAGTCCTTTAGAGAAAAGAAGAAATACACTTTTCAGACTAAAGGGAGAGGGGTTGGGGACCTTGGAAGCATCAAGGATGTCATGGAACAGGTAGCAGGCGACAGCCTCCGGCTAGCTGAAATGAAGCTGGAGAAGCTGTAGGTGTTTGACACTGTAGGAAGGAAAAAGAGGATGGGGAACACTCTCCACTGCAAAAGAAACCGGATTTTGAGGGACTGGAGGGATGGCTTAGGCTTAAAATTCAGGTATCACAGAGAAAGTCAGAGTGGTACCTATCTATCACCCCAGTCCCGAGGTCTTGCTGGCCAGCCAGCCTAACCTGAGCTTCTGGTTCAAAGAACTTGTCTCAGAAAATAAAGTGGGGCTTTCCCAAGGAAGACAATGGATGCTGGCATCTAGCTTCCACATGCGTGTGCATATACACATTGGTGTGTTCCCACACACATGCCTTCACACCGCCACAAGAACAACTATACATGTCTTATATACAAATACAATTGGAAAGTAAGAAAGAATACTAAGGCTTGAGGTATCGGGAAGGCACGTAGCAGGAAATCAAAATCCTTGAGTCCCCAGGATGGCTGAGTCTTCATTTGTGTCAGGAAGAGCAAAGTCAGTTTCGTTCTATGTACAATTAAAGCAGATTTAAAAGAAAAGTTAATTCTCTGTTTGTTCCATGGCAGCCTAAGCTAAACCCTTTACTTATTTTCCTTTGATTGCCACCCCTCCCCTATCTCTAGATTATATTTTATCTCTTTTTCCTTTCTGGAGTGCATCTGCCACAGCTGGAATGTTCTCAGGGTAACTCCTTCAAAATCCTTTCCTGAAATGGCCCTGTAATTATTTCCTCTCGCCACAGGAGGAATGGCTCCAGCGTCTGGTTTTTAGTTCTATGGTACTTGTCCAGGGAGCCATTTGTACTCACCTAACGCAAAAGATCAAGTGACATGCTAACATTCTGAACGTTACACCCCACCAGAAACCCTCCAGCAGCAGCAGAGCCTCTATAAACCCAAGCTCTGGCGATGTGCTCATTGCCTGTTCAGAGTGTGGCATTACAAACGTTTAACAGGTCATTGGTGAACCGGAGAACAGACCCTGACTTGACTTGTCTGCTATGATATTTTCAGTTTTGCTCTTTGCAGCTTCTATGACAGCTCATGTCTCTTTCGCCCCTCTCAAAGGCCCTCGGGTTTTAGTCAGCTGCCCTTGGCTAGCTCCTTCTCTGTTGGGATCTAGTACCTGTTCTTACACCATCCATTGGTCAGAATGGCTGGATTTTGTCTTAGACGGAGGATGTTGTTGTACGTATGCCTTCCTTCAGTGTTTCATTTTCAAATATGTATTTACTGAATTTTCTTTGTCCTCAAATGAACCTTAACTCATTTCCATATTTATTTTGAGGTGTGAATTATGAGAGAATGGATGAATGAATTAAGGGTGGACGGGAACATGAGCGTACTTGCAAGGAAGCCTCATTCCCCGCACACCCTCCTTTCTCCTAAAATAGCTTCTTTAACATTGAGATTTTTCTCTTCTGGGAGACAGGGGTCTGAGGGGAGATGATTTGAGGTTACGGCGTATGGGATACTAACTTTGAGTGTAGAGAAATTGAAAGATGGTGTAATTGAAAGGTGACCAGAATCACTGTGAGTCAATTATGTTCTCCAAGGAAAGGAGTGAGATGGATGGAGCGCTGGATAATTAAAGTAAGAATTAAGTGTTAACAGTAAAACTTGACTGATTTCACTAAACACTAGTCACATGGTCTTGGGATAGTCGCTTGTATCTGTCTGTTTTCTTGTTTGTAAAATAAGATTTCTAGAGTATTATGAGTGTTTTAGGAACATATGCGTATTTATCCCTACACATATTGGCAGGCACATTACCTGGGTACTCTCCTACCTTAGAGACAATGGTGTTGACTGATCAGTAGCTTTCTTTGCCCCTGCCTTCCATGTTAAGTTCATTTTATTTTAATTAATTAATTTTTATATTGTGCAAGGCATATGTAATGGTAGAAAAAGCCATTGTGTAATCAAAGAACCCTTAAGACTGGGAAAGGTGTCAGGTAAAGATGACCTCACTTGGATGGTTTAAAAAAAATCATTCTATGCAGAGATGAGTGATTGTTGACTGTTTCAAGACCTTTTTAACTTGAAGATTGTTAAAAATCAAACAGTGTCAAGAGATTCCCTTTTCAATAAGACTCAGTGAGTCATGGATGGGTCAACCAAGAGAATTTGGGCAGCCAGGCCGGACAAAAGAGTCCTTTGTTGAATTTTATGATTATTTTCCTCTTATGGAAAGCAAATTGCATACTCTGCTGGAGTCCAGATTGTAGGCACATCCTTTATTGCCTACTGTAGTTTTAAATTATACTGCCTAATATGAGTTTTGGTTGTGGAATACAGAGGTCCATTGTGCATTGATCAGTTTGTGGTTAGTATCAAAACGATATTTTTAGGAGTAGACTTCAGAGGATCTGGGGTTCTTTTCTTTTTCTCTAACCTCCCCCACCCCCGCACTCTTAGATCTAACATTTTGATGAACTTAGAAATACTGCACTTGATCTGAACCCAAACCTGTTAGAAATTCAGGGAAACACCAACTCCATAGCTGGCATCACCCAGATCTAGAGTGAAAAGTACCATGGTGTTTGGAAAGTGTTCTGTGCTGCCCTGTGACTGTCTGTTTTTTAAAGTGGAAAATACGTGACGTTCTCCCTCCCAGAGGACAGGCCTAAGGCATGGCAAGAGAGTGCAGTGATACAAAGAGGGTCTCTTTCCTTGTGTCCGAAGCATTGTGGGTAGTTACGAGGAATTGCAGAGCTGATTCCACAATAGTAGGGCAATATATATATTGATGGTTGCTCTCTATAGGTTGGCCCTTTCACTAAACACTGGTCACATGGTCTTGGGATAGTCACTTGTACCTGTCTATTTTCTTGTTTGTAAAATAAGATTTCTAGAAGCATTTATTGTGACTGTTTTAGGAATGCATGTGTATTTATCCCTACACATAGAGGAATAATGAGTTTATACTCTAAGCCCTGTGGGTAGTATTTATAATCCCTGGTAGCCTGTCATTTTTTGTTTCAGAGAGGAGCAGACCGAGTATCTTTTCGTCAGTACAATGTTCTGCCTTATAGACCTTTAGTTGTCTATAAGAAACATTATTGATATATTAAAGGGATACAATGCATTACTCCTAGACTATCAAAGTTCTTTGATATTGGAATGGCTCCCCAGGAGTTTTGACACTCCCTAGCATCTTTGTAGGGTGTTGGGCCAGTGCTCAGTCCAGAATACTTGGGGCCATTGCTGATCCAGTGACAAACAACAGAGCTTCGATGGAGAAAGGCAGTGAGGGATTCTTGAAGCGCTGGTGCAGAATCCCTAGGGAGTCTGAGACATTTTTTGGGGTTCTGCAAGCTTCTCGGAATCCAGTGGTGGGTTCTAGGATGGGTGGTTTTCTGTATGTTAGCCAGCAACATGTAACATATTTCTGTATGTTATAGCAGCTGGGCTGCTGAATCACGTAGGTTCCAGGTGTCCTCCCGGCCAAACAGAGACTTGTTCAGTGTAAAACAGTGCCGCTTTCCTCCTGTGTACATGTTCTGCGATAATAAAATAACCCTTTTCTAAAAGTTGCTTTTAAAAATCTGGCAGGATGTTTATTTTAATGTGAATACAATGTTCTACCGATTGGATTGTGTTTTCCTAACATAGTACCTATGAGTGGGTAAAGTCCGTACAGACAATCACTCGGCAATTCTCAAGGAGCATAAAGAGACCCAGGATCAGAAAGCTCACTAAGAAATTAAGAAATTCCCAAGTTCAGGGCTATCGAATTATTACCGCTTCCATTTTCCGTGACCAAGAGGAGAGAAATCGAAAAGTTTACTTTCAAAAAGTAGTTTTTCTTTTCTGAAGGTTTTAAAAGTAGAAACAGGTACTTTGCGATTCTATGTCAGTTCTTCAGTGTATTGAGTTTTTGTTTATTCTGGGATAGGCTTCTGCCGTATAGGCCTTGGAATTTGCTAAGTAGCCCAGGCTGTTCTTGAACTTAGGATCCTTCTGTCTTAGTCTATCACGTCCGGGGAGTGCTAGGGTTGTATATGTGTACCATCGTTGCAGGCTTGATGATTAACTCCTGATCAGGAAATTCCCACACATGTCTCTTTCTTCTTGCTTCCCTCTTCTTTGGAGTGTAATTTTTAGAAGGCAATCAGTGGGCAGGTAGAGCATCCTGGACTGGAGAAAGTGGAGCCAGAAAGTGCTGCTGGTACTTTTCTCCCATGGATTTTTTGTTTTTAGATGTGATTTGAGTTGCTCTTAATTTATGGATTACCTCCAGGGATCAAAATTATAAATTACAAAAAAAATTATAAATTACTTCTCTGTCTTTCATAAGCTTAAATCAGCGTACGACCTTTGTTGGTTTGTGACATGGGAAATTTGGCCGAGATGATAGGTCTGGTTTTGTGTACTTAAAATTATGAAAACATTGTTTCTGTTGAAGTGTGCTTTTGACATTTATTATTAATAAACTGAGTCAAACTCTTACTGAGATGATTCACTGTAGAATCTTCCCTTCCCTTGTAGGTGTGCGTGATGGTGGTGCTAATGCTTGGTAATGCAAAGCTAAATTGAGTGGGTTAAGTCGGAGAAGATCCTAAGTATTAAATGTGCACCTATTTGGCTCAGTTGCGATGCACAAGATGGGGTTGTAGATTCTGCTCCTGGCATTTAATGACAGAGACATGGTTGAAAGGTAAAATGGGCAGGAACATATCATTCATTGCACTTCACAGGGACTTACCAGCAGAAGAAAAAAGCAGCTAGAGAATTTAACTCGGGAAGTGACGTTAGACTCGAAGGATGAGCAGGAATTTAGCCAAGTTGGGCTTTGAAAGGGGAGTGATCAGATACCGAGCTCTAGAGACAGGCAGGGATGCTTGGAAGTGTAGGATGGGAGTGTCGTGAGGTGGGGGAATGGGAGTGGGGGCCCAAGGAAAGATGTTGGCTAAGGACAGAAGGTTTGTTGACAGTGCGGACGAAGACTTACTTGAAATTTAGAGTGCCTTGGTTCTCATTCTTGCCTCCAGCTTTCTCAGGGGTTCTCAAAATACACCACACGTGTACCCCCAAAGCGTGTTGACATAAACTCTAGAATATACGGTATAGAATATATACATCGTTCAATTTTCTGTCATGGGAACCAACTTTCTGATATAAGAGATACAGGTTTCACTCATCAGATGGAGAGGTTTATTTGGGGGGGGAGTACATATTGCTTTTATGCACCATCGTGAGTGCTGGGGGACAATGGCAGAGAGGTGGTAGAGGAAACAGTTCCCCTCGTGGCCAGAAAGCAAGAGAGGAAGGAGATGGGTCAGAGCCACATAATGAGGGCATGCCTGCAGTGCTCTTGGGGCACCTCCTAGGCCCTACCTGGAAGGGTCCACTGTCTGCCAGCAGTACCAGCCTGAGGAACATATCTACACTATCACAATCCATAAGACAGAAATGTAAAGACATTAAAGATTTGCTAGCAGCAGAATCATATTGTTAACGGAAGCCTTAAGATACTAAATCTGATCATCACATAAGAAAGTGGATACTAGGTCCATTTTTCAAAAAAACAAACCTTAAAAGAAAAATCCAAATCTGAGGAGATTACTCCATGTCAGGTTGACCTGAGTTTTGCTGCTGTTCTTCAGTGAGCCGTCAAAGAGAAGTGATGGGAATGTATAATGTCTGGGTCTGTATTGTCACACTCCTCTCTGGTACTTGTATCACTAATGTAATTAATCTCCAGTTTCTTTCCTGATGTTAAGAGTACTTGCCATTTGGGGAGGGATCATCTCATGAGAGTGAGCTGGTGTAGCCTGTGAATCTACATGAAGAGCTCCCATGAGCTTTGTAAGCCAGTCAGGACTAGACTTTTGTTACCCAGTGTGGTTGACTCCTGGGGCTGTCATAGGTTAACGCCAAGTAAAGCTGTCTTTTACTTACCACTTTATTATATGAACATAATGTTACCAAGTCGAGCTTGAAGTGTTTTCATTCTACAACTCAAGTTTCTTTGTGTGCCTCTTAGATACATGTAACGCTGTTGGAGTTGAGTGGGCTATTGCTGGAGATGGCCAGAAACACAATTTTAAGTATTAGATGAGGGATGGGGAGTTGATGTCACTTAAGGTGGAGAGGACATTTCTAAGTATCAGTTTCTTTCCTGTTATTATGGTATAATCTTAGGTATAAGATTATATACCTTAGATATAATCTGGTATATTTTAGGTCATATAATTTGTAAAAATATCTACTTACCCACTTACCCTTCCATCCATTCATCCATCCATCCATCCATCCATCCATCCATCCATCCATCCATCATCCATCCATCCATCCATCCATCCATCCATCCATCCATCATCCATCCATCCATCCATCCACCCATCCTTCCATCTATCTGATCTTGTTCTATAACCCAGGCTAACTTTGAACTTAAAATTTTCTGCCACTGCCTCCCAAATATTTCTTCCAGTGTATAACATACCTAAGGAATTTATTTTTAGTCTGATCATACATGCCTCTAAGCTCAGTTTCAGGAGGTAGAAAAGTGTGAATGCACACATGTGCACACACCCCTGTCCTCCCTCCAGTCTGGGGCATTTGATGACATGGTTCTTGCATGAGTTTATCATCTAAAGGTCTTTATACCGCAGCATAGTGCAGCAGAGAACATTCCAGTGAGGCAGTGTAAGAGTGTAAGAGTGTTCACTTAGGCTTCTCTTCCTTTTGAGAAAGCCGATGATGCTAGTGTTAGGATTCAACCACTAGCACCTCCTCATTTCATCTTTTTGTTGTTGTTGTTAGTTTTTTGAGACAGGTTTTTTTTTTTTTTTTTTTTTTTTGTGCAGTCTTAACTGTCCTGGAATTCATTTTGTAGACCAGGCTGGCCTGCCTGGGCCTCCCAAGTGCTGTGACTAAAGGTGTATGCCACCATGGCCACTATCTCATTTAGTCTTAACTGCTTACCCGAATTCTTCCTCTGAACACAGTTAGCAGGGAGTGTGGTGACTAAACACATCACTAAGAAAAATGAGGATCTAGGATGGACTGGCAGACTTAGTCAGTAAAGGACCTGCTATACCAGCATGAGGACCTGAGTTTGATTCTTGACCCCATCAAAATGGTGGCTTATGCCTATAAGTCACAGTGCTGGAGGGGCATGTCTGGATTCAGGGGTCATATAATCTATATTTAGGAGTGAGCCCACGTGTGAGTCAGAGACCCTGTGTCACAAAACAAGGTGCATAGCTCCTGAAGAATGACAGCCAAGGTTGACCTCTAGTCACTGCACCTACCTGAACACAATTGCACACACACCTGAATACATACCCAAGCATATACACACATGCACACATGTGCACACTCTCCACAGACACATGGAAGATGATTTTCCTGGCTTTGTCACCTGTGGTGAAGGTGGAAGCATGTCAGCACGTTGGCTTGCCTATGGAGGAGCTGTACAGAGTTCTTCACAGTTCTGGAGACTGCTCCCAATCAGACCCTCATTAGATTACTGATACCTGCAGGAATTACTCCAAGTAGCAAGGCTCTTAACTCTGAGAACTGAGCTTCTGCCGTCGTAGTTCTAGGTCAACACCCACTTGAAATTTTTCTCAGTTGTTTTATTTTGTCTCCATGACCATTTCCTATCCTGATCTCTTCTTCTGAAAATATCCCCCATCTTAACTGTGTCCAGCCTCTTCAAATTCTAGCCATTTTAAATTCAAAGTTAATGTAGAAATGCCGTGTTTTGCAGTAGATGTGGCATAAGAGGTTGTCTTTCTCTTGGATTGTAGGATGATCTAGGTTCAACTTCTAACACTTTCAAAGGGGGCTCAGACACAGTAACTGACCCTTTAACTTTTCAAGTTCTTCTCTTTGACATCACATTAGAATAATGGTCTTGGTTCTCACAGGTTTTTTTCAAGGTCAATAAGCTAGAATAGAACTCAAACCCATAGTTTTTTGGAGTGCTTTATCTTCATCTTTATTCTCTTATTGATCTCCACATTAGGAGGGTAGACTCAGAAACACAGCCAGTAGAGGTCATTGGCGAGAGGGAAATCTTAAGATCTATAAATATTTGTTTAGCTCCACGGAAAAGAAGCATTCAAACGTGCTAAAAACCAAGGTGTGGAAGGTTGGGTTTCCTTGCAGGGCCCTTGGTGGCTTTGAAGATGGTATGTCTGACTTACTGTCACCCTGCGTTAATTTTGTGTCTGACTTACATTTCCTTTTTTTTTTTCCTTCCACAGTTATACAATGGTAGATGGAGTAATGATCCTTCCTGTGCTAATGATGATGGCTTTTCCTTCCCCGAGTATGGAAGGTACGTGACACACAGCTGTTTGCTTAGGATAATGCACTGTGTATTGTTTGGCTTACTGTAAAGCATTTGGTCCTTAATCCTGTCAGACTTAACACACCCTTTGTATAATAAATATCTGGCAGTGTCCCTTGACTGCTTTAATGTGCAGTTCTGATCCATATTGCATCTTGATTTATGTGTGTGTGCGTGCCTGCAGTTTTTAAAGATGCCATTTAATACCCTACCAGATATAAAAGATGAAGGTGAAATACAGTTGTGTAATTAATAATAAAGTAGTGTGTGTAAACAAATGTACTCTAGGCTGCCAGCCTTGCTGGAGCACATTAGATATTATGAAGTGTGCTTCTCTCTGTTATCTGTGCATTTTCTTTCCACTCTTTTAGATGCGAATGGTAAATGTGATCAAAATGTTAACTGGAAGTTGCAGGGTAAAGAGTTCCCAAGTTTGCAGTACCTATCAGAATGTATTTATACAGGGCAGCATTACATTTAATCTATTGTATCATTTATAATTTCTCATTTTAGAATTTTTATTTTTTATACTGTGTGTGCGTGTGTGCGTGTGTGTGTGTGTGTGTGTGTGTGTGTGTGTGTGTGTGTGTGTGAGCCTGAAGTGGCATATGTGGAAGATATGGGACAGCTTTCAGGAGTCTGTCCTGTCTACCCAGAGGCTCTGTGAATTGGGCTCAGGCTTTGCAGTGAACACCTTCAGCTACTGAGCTACTTTGCCAGTCCTTACTGTGACTATTATAAATGAAAGACCATAGAAGGTAGGGGGAAAGGTAGTATGTTTAGAATTCGATGATATCCTCGCTTCTGGGTCTGGTGTTAGGAAAAAGAAGGGTACTGGAGTATTTCACACACTTGTGTGTATTCGGCTGTCGACCTCCAAAAGCAGGTTGCTGTTGTTATATTGACATTAGGATTACATGTGTTCTACCTTCAGTGACTAAATTTTCTGAATAACGAGAAATTTTGTTAGAATGTCACCAAAACAGAGACATGTGGCCTCTTTGATAGTTTAATCTATCTGCAGCAAACCACAGTGTGTTAAGGGCCAGTGCTGTGGCAGGGGAGGGTTTAATAGAGGTCTTCTGATTATTGGGGGCTTGCCTTCCAAGAAGTTTGTTGGAGCCCTGCCCTTTCTTTCACACCCAATCGGGAGGTAAATAGTCTTCCTCTGTTTCCTGGTCCCGATACACTGGGCTGTATATATTGTGTTCATGTTTAGCAAAACTCCAGTGGCAATTATTCATGGACCATAACCTCCACAACTGTCAACCCCAACAGCTCTTTTCTATCATTAATTTGATATTTCTTCAGGTATTTGTTACAGTTACAGAGAGTTGACCAGCATACCTCCTGTTTATACAGTCATTTTATTTGAGGGAAGTTTAATACACATCAGATCATGGGTGACATACTTTGTGTTTTTATGTATAACGGTTAGATTTAATTTTGCAGATTGTTTAGGTAAGTGAATGAGTTGAGCCACAATCAGAACTTACCAGAGTAAAACATCTATGGAGGCCCAAGCATGTAATGCCAGCAATCAGTAGGTGAAGGCAGGAGGGCCAGAAGGTGGAGCACATAGTAAATTTTAAAGGAAGCTAGGCTACAGAAAAATGCCTCCGAACAACAACCAGCTCACTATGATTTGATCGGCTTATTTACCTTTGTCTATTTGGCCTACTGTAACAAAATACCTCAGACTGGATGCCTTGTAAGCAGCAGACATTTGTTTCTTATAGTTCTCAGTCTGGGAAGGGCAAACTCAAAGTGCTGGGTGGACGATTCACTGTTGAGGACTTGTCACTCATAGGTGGCACTTTTTCACTGTGTCCAATGGCGGAAAGATTAGCTATCTCTTTTTTGAGGCCACTGTCCTAGTTTCATTCTTGTCGCTGCGATAAAATACCTTGACAAAAGCAACCTTAAAGTAGGAAAGGGTTTATATCCATGTACAATTCTAGGTTAGAGTTCACCACAATACGGGGAGGTGAAGGCAACAGGGACTTAAAACAGCTGGTTACATTACCTCCACCATCAAGAGCAGAGAGAAATGCATGCATACATGCTCCTTGCTTGCTTGATATACTCAGATATGTTTTTCTTTTACATAGTTCAGTTTTCTGTCTAGGGAATGGAGCTGCCCACAGTGGCCTGGGTCTTCCCATCAACCAACCCAGTTAAAACAGTTTCCCACAGAAATGCTCAGAGGTCAATTCAGTGTAGACAATTCTCCATTGTGACTTTCTTCTTGGGTGACCAGATAACCATCACAGATATACAGTCATATAGTGAGGGACTTTGCTCACATTCTGTTGCTTGCGCTACCTTCTTCTATCACCACAGAGTTTGAGGGGATGTAAACATTCATACACAGCAGGAAACATTTTAGCTCATGATATAACCAGGCATTTGGAAGTCATGGGCTTCTTACTATTTTTACCAACTCCTTTCCCTTCCTTGTTTCAGAAAAGCTGATGGCTCCCTAGACCTTTGTGAAAACCACAAAACAGCTGCAGAAAGAAAGAGTTGATGCTGGTTCTGTGCACTTACAAGTCCCGCCTTGGCTTGTTGATATGTAAATGCATTTCAACTACAAACCGTAAACTCTACCTCAGTATGCATTGGAAGATGTCTGTTTTGTACTAGTACTTAGAGCGATTCTCACTCTTGTTATGATCAGATGAGACATGAGGCTCATGCCCTTGCTATAAGTTCTTTGGGATATAGAGGTCTAACTTATATAGTTGATTAGTGTCCAAGAAGGCAAATAATTAAACTGGTTAGTGTAGCCACTTCTGCAGAAAAGTCAGGATTCAATGTCCTAGGAGTTACTTTGTTGCACTCTAGACTTATGACTTTGTTGGATCTGTTCCTACTCTGTCTGCCTATTTGTCTATCTATCCATCTATCTTTACCACCTTTCCACCCCACCCCCACCTGTATGTGTATGTGTACATGTGTCACCATTTCTCTTTTTGTTGTCCTCTTGGGAATCACAAATCCACTATGTGCGGCATTGGAATGTAGCTAATTGTCCAGGAGGTCTCTGAGTGTAAGACACCGGCTGGGTTTGATGATGATAAAAGGGCGAGTTACTTGGTTCTTTTTAAGGTGAGAATATTTAGATTAGAATGACTAAGGTGGCTCTTGGTTTGTTTCTGTTGGACAGTGCTGCTGTAGCCCCGTCTGGATATCTAGAGTTGGTCTAGACAGCTGTCAGCAACGAGTGTTATTAAAGGCATTGCAATGCTCTGGTGGGTGTGCCAGGAGGTGCCCTAGAGGATCCTGTCCTGCTAGTGCTGAAGGCATTCATAGGAGGAAGTGGACTCTTGCTAAATAAAGCTGGAAGAATTGGTTGAGTTACCATTGCTTCTCAGCTGGTCATTTCTGGGGACCCCCTTATCTTGGCGACACCCCCCTCGAAGTTTAAAATTTCTTACTTAATGTTTTAACATTTAGTATTTAAAAAGGCTTAAGAATATTGGAGACTAAGTTGTCTCCAAATTCTTCCTCTCCAGATGCTATTAAGCAGTGCTTTTTTGTTTCAGTTAAAAATCATTGTTTGATCTGCGCTAGAAGAAGATGGCGGAGAAAAGGAAAGCAGAGCCAGGAAGGAGAAGAAGAATGGGGGAAGAAGGAGGCAGGGAGGGAGGGAGGGAGGAGGGAAGGAAGAAGCATCTGTGCAGAATAGCCTTGTTTCTGTTTCGTTCTCCCTCTGCTTCTAGCACTTAGGCTGTTCAGAGTCCAGCAATTGACCTCTTTATTTTTAATACTTATGAAATGTGTACAGCTTAGATCACACTACTTAGGATTTTCTGTACATTCTTTTTTAATTCTCCTAGTCTCTGAACCCCGTAGACATTTCTTCACTTTCCCCCAATCACTCATTTCACCACAGTTCTTTCTGTTTTCCTGGCATTTTCTACCTAGCGATAGGTTTCAGGCCCATCCCTCCATATTTTCCTCCTAGTCTCTTTCCTCCCCACCCCGTTCCTCCTCTAGACAGGCAAATGCTTGACTACTGGAACCTCGTAATAAACGCTGTTGTTCTGAGCTGATGGGGCAGTGGGATAGTCGTTAAGATTTTCCTCTTTAAGGACAGCCACCACTACAGTGCTGATACTTACCTGAGTGTGCCATGTTGCCTTCCCCATCACATTCTATGAGTACCCTAAGGGGGACTCTTCTTGTCCCAGTCATGGCTGGCTAGGGTGTGGCTCGCTTCTTTCCTCCCTGTGGCTTTCTTACCTGTCAGTGGCATATTCTATAAGAGGCACTTTTGTTTTGTATATATGCACTAGGAGTTTAAAAACAAAAGAAAATTGCTTGTAATACACGGCATTCGTAAAGTCAAACTTAGTTATAAAATGTTTAAGTAAAAGAGATAAATAATGGGAAAGATAATGAAAAAAAAAAAATCGGTCGCCTGTCGCGGAGCTTTGTAGATTGCAAACTGAAAAGAAAATATACTCCCATTTAATATATTCTGAGCAGTGGAAGCCCTCTAGTAACTGTGTCGTAGTGAGACCTCACATTCTTATGGCACACACAAAAGCCACAGGCATTTGTTGTTGGCCATGAAACAAAGGCCACATGGTGGCCTGCACGTGTGCTCCTGCTCAGGAGACTGAGGTGGGAAGACAGCTTTAGCCCAAGAGTTCAAGATCAGCCAGAACAACACAGGGAGGCCTTGCTATAATCCAGCCCGCATTCAAAGACGGAAGAGGCCTGGACAGTCAGCGTGGGAAGAGTTTGAGTCAGAACAGCTGAGTTCACCAGGCAGCCAGAGCTAGGAAGGGGTGAGCTTATTCAGCAGGAAGTCCTGGAGGCTGAGAACATTCTAGTCCTAGATAAGATTGGACAGAGGCTAGAAGCTTCCAGGCCTAGGCCTAGGTGAGCAGGCAGGTGGTAAGCCTCGGAGACAGCAGTTAATGCTGGAAAAGAAGAGTTACCATTGCAGTTCAAATAAATGGAAACAGCATGCAGTACTAGTAAATAGGTGTGGTTTTCACGAGCCAACTTTCTTCTTATCTGTTTTTAAAATGTTTTCATTTCCCATCTCACTCTCTAGAGCCCGTTCATCCATGATGCTGGAGACCAAATGCTTATGTTTCTTAAATGTTGATTAAAAAAATGCGTTAATGTCTTGTTCATAGGCCGAAAGCGGTGACTGAGATAGCGTTTGAATGCACTTTACAATATTCCCCAAGTCCCGTGGGACTGGTCAGGCTGATACAAAATGAGAAGATTCCTTTTTCCATCCAGATACGGAGAATTAGAAAATTCCATTTCGTACAGCTACCTTTGGACAGTTGTGGGTAACATTTATTGGATAATTAGTATGTTCCAGTTATTGAGTTTATTGCTTTACATTATTTCCCATATTATTATTAATTTTTCATAACCCTACCCTACTTAGGATTTTTTCCCCTTTATTTTAGGCTGTACCTTCAGATTAGATAAAGCTTCTGATGTTACACGGTCAACACAGGTGTAATGTGAGAAACTGCCTGGGAGCTCCAGCTATTAATCTCCTTCAAAATCGTGCTCCTATCTATCTATCTATTTATCTATCTGTCTGTCTATCTATCTATCTATCTATCTATCTATCTATCTATCTATCTATCTATCTATCATCTATCTACCTACCTGTCTGTCTGTCTGTCTGTCTGTCTATCTGTCTATCTATCTGGAAGTTAGTAGCATCCATCTACATTCACTTCCTATATGGCGCATGCTGGCATCCAGCCCAGTGCAATTTGTTGGAGAGGGTAGAAAGAGGGCCGGAGATGGCCAGTGCTAGGCCCCTTTCACCTGGGCTTGTGATTTCCAAGTCTCTGTGTGTCCTCCGGGGAATTACCTCTCATTTTCATTATCCGCACAACTCTAGCTGCAGGGAGAGTTTTGTTTGCTCTCACGGAGAAGAGCACTCGAGTTCTAATTACCTGTATATTCTTGTCCTTCCTTTCCACTAATAAGACTAATCACGCTCAAACGCTGCTATTATACCACCAGGGAGAAGATGGAGCCTCCGACGAAAGTCTCTCCTTTTGTCCCTGGGTGCATTTGCAGGTGGAAACCATGAAACCAAGATTAAAATGGTGCACTGCTTTTTTGGAAGTACTTCAAAGCGGAGACAACCCCCGGGTTTATTGACTTGGCGAACCACAGTTAGATTTGAAGACAGCAAGGAAGTCCGGACTTAGGCCCGGTTGTGTTGCAGATTTTGGCCCTAAATTACTTTCTGTGTTGACTGGATTGTGGACTTTTCAGACCATCACCACTCAGACTTTCCAGCCCAATTACCCAATGGAGGAGGGAAGGGATAAGTTCAATGGACTTTTTGTTAGGGTCCACAAAGGTGCCCCTCTTTGCCTGTGCGGGGAAGAATAGAATGAACCTTTCTTTGAGTTTCTTGTTCCTGAGGCTTCAGGAAGTTCTTGAAGGGCTGAACGAGTGAACAAGAAACATCTCAGGATTGAGCCTGTTGCTCGCATTCCTTGTTACTGTCAATTTATCCCTTTTGTTTGGAATAAAGCCTTTCGCTTTACCGTAGCATCAAATCAGTCTTCTTAAAGGACAGACGTGAGAAGTGCTCAGCCTTTGCTGTCAGTAGGACTGTCTGATGAAGCTGCACTCTTTCAGAGTTGCTTCCGGTTTTTGTTCGCTTTGTTTTATTTTTGTTTTATCAAGTTTTCTTTTGTAACAAAGTGTCTATGAACTGTTGCCAAGGTGAGCATGTTAACAAAGGTTTCTTTCAGTGGCTCCTTCTTGGGAAATGTTTCCTTCTACCATAAATGGGAGCCATGTCCAGTAGTTTAAGTGGAGGCTTTAAGAGAAGAGTAGGTAGTGCTCATCAAATGTAAAGATCAAGTAAAATCATGAATGGAACACATGCGAAGGCAGATGAGGTGATTTTTGCTTGTGGTCAGCCGTGGTATATAGGGCAAAATCGTCCAAGCCTTCTCTTTTGTGAAGGTGGCCTCGAATGTATGAGCGGCCATTTTCGCTATAGGAAAACCCATGACGCAGGACACAGGAGGCCTGTCAGGTGTCATGCCTGCAGCTTTCACCTTTGAGGGGGAAAAGGTGCTGTGAAGAAAAAAAAAGGTTAGAAATTAATTTGCAATGTTTAAAATACTGCTAACTGCCCTCCAGAACTCCCCCTGTAGGGATCTCTCTGGAACATCCCCACCCCACCCCACTCACCCCATTCCAGCCCACCCCAGCCCTGTAGCCTGGGCTGACCCAAGGCAAGCGTCCATAGATAACCATTATTCCTAATGTCGAGAACTCAAGCCATTCCAAGATCGAGTAAGACACAAGGCCATGTGCTTGTCTGGATTCTCACCGTGACTCATGACAAGAAGCATTGGCGGGTAGGACCCAGGGCAAGCATAAAGACCCACATATCTGAAAAGATAGTGTCACAAAGCAGTAATTGCTTTAATTCAACCCATTATTTTTCACAGAAAAACAAAACAAAAACCAAAAGAAGTCTGGCTTGTCTTTGCTACTGTGGAATGAGTTAAAACCATAGCTTTAGAGGGAAAAGTCCGATGAGCTCCCTGAAAGTTCTCTGCCAGGAAGCTCTGCTGAACCTTGGGAAGAAGCTTTGACTCCCAATCTTAGCCACTGAAGCTGTTCTTGAATTGTCTGTCTGTTCATCTGTCTATCTGTCTGTCTCTGTCTGTCTATCTATCTATCTGTCTATCTATCTATTCATTATTACAATTACTTCCCTCTCTCTCCAAGCCAGTTGACTTGACAGGAAGAGGGAAGTTTCTGTTTACACCTTTTCAGTCTGGGTCACAACCCTGGGACAGCTGTGGCCTGATTCTAATCAGCTGAATCTAAGCCCAGGAGGAGAGTGTCTCCCAGAGCTAGTGCTGCAGATAAGGCTTTGGTGGGTTAGTGTGGAACATGAACTTGCCAGGGTATGCGTATTTGAGGGGTGTGGGAGGGAGAAAAGGAACAAGACTAAGACAGGGAGATGGTGCTCTTGGGAATGTGGCGATGAAATTTACCTTAAACAACAGCCACTCTCCGGTGGCTTTTATTTGAATGGTAGTTTTGGTGGGAGGGGCAGTGGAAATGGCCTCTTCCCTCTTCTCTTGTTTTGTCTTCTGAGTTCTGGTTCCTACTCTAGCACAACTTGAAAGCCACAGATTTATTCAGAGAAGTTAATGAATAATAGAAAATGGCAGCAATCCACACTCGGGTTTTGAATTTGCCTTATGAAATGTAAGACGCTGCAGAATGCCCTGTCGAATTCTAGTCGCCGTTTCCCTTTCCCTTTACTTCATTAATGCTCAGTTTCAGCTTTACAAGTTAGGGTGGTGCTTGGTGGTCTGATGGAAGCAGCTAAAATGAATCTGAAGGGAAGGTTCTTGGCTGGGTATAGGAAAGAGACACAGCCAGTCATCATCACTGGGCCATCTTTCCTTGTGTTGTGCAGTTGTGTGAGCACTTCACATTTCTGTGTTCCTTATCATACTGTGCAATGGAGGCAGACCCTACTTGCACCTTGTTGGTGCAAAGAAATACATGAAGCGAGTCGTTCACAGAGTAAGCTTTAGACTGAGGGGCTGGGAGTTGGTCGCATTCACTGCGTTATCTCTAGAGCCTAGACAATGGCCCATCTACTGTGGTGGTTTGAATCGGAGTCCCTTAACCCCATAGGCTCATATATTTGAATGCTTAGTCAGCAGGGAGTGGCAGTATCTGAGAAGGATTAGGAGGCGTGGCCTTGTTGGAGGAAGTATGTCACTCAGATTTAAAGATTCCCAAAGCCCAGGTCTGGCCTGATCTCTATCTCTTTTCCTGTGTCTCTGGATCAGGATGTAACTCTCAGCTCCCGTTCCTGCACAATGAGTGCCACCATGCTCCTGCCACGCCCTTGACACAGTGATAATGGGACTATGTAAACAAGCCCCCAATTGTTCATGGTAGACCAGCAATAGAACAGTGACCAAGACATCTGTCATTAGTGATCAGTAAATATTTGACAAATAAAAAATGTTCTCCCCCCGCCCCAAGTAATGTATTTTGAGTTTAGAACAAGAGTTGTTTAAGAGCCTTCATCAGTGAGTTACCAGTGAACATCAGCTGTGAACATAGCCACATCTGTGGTGCACATGTAAGAACTGGATTCTGATATCCATACGTCACAACCCAGCTGTGCAAACCTGAGATTACAACACAACCCTGGCACTGTCCTTACAGGAGGTTCAACCCTCAGAGGTTGGGGTTGGCAGTCCAGGAAGGAAGTGCGCTAAGGACTAACCAGTAAGGAAGGGATTCAAGAGTGCCTTACGGCAGGGATGAGTGGAGTTCTGAGAAGTAGGAGCATCGGGCGGGGGTGGTAAAGGATTGTGGGGAATGAGAGTCAGGAGAGGGATTCCTCGGGATCGAGAGTTCTAGACCTGCAAGAGTGCAGGGCCCTGCGCCCAAGGCTTATTGCCATTGTAGGCAGTGGTGAATTCCAGTTGATGGGGATAGATCATGGGCCAGGGCAAGATGAGGAGAAGGAATAAGAAAAAGAAACCCCTCCATGGTTAGTGAAAGCACTCGTTCATTTATTATTTTGTCTGTGTACCTGCATGTGTGCACATGTGCCCTCACAACATGATGATGTGCCATCGTGTGTACATGGTGATCAGAGGACAGCATTGTGCTGTTGACTTCCCTACGGCTATGTTTATGTAACTTCCAGGCATTGTCCTCAGGTCTCCAGGCTGGCCCTCTGACCCACTGGTCTGTGTCTCTGTCTCTCAGTGACTGCTGCAGTTTTGCAGCAAGCTGATTCACACGTTGTACTTTCAGAGGCATCCCAAGGAACACAACCAAGAAGGGGCCACTGGATAGACAGACAGACAAACTTAAACTCACAGAGCAAAAGCTTCATTACAGGCAGCTCGTAAATAATAAAACGACACCAGCACAGCAATAATAATCTAATCATTCCATAGACCGTTTTCTTATGAAAACAAGTCTGGGCTGCTGATTTTTCTAGCAACTTTTGTAGGACATTCAAACCCTCCTTAGGTGGCCCTTTGTTCCCAGGTTGCCATGGAGTGTCAATAAGAGTGGCTCAGAATAACCCAGACAGTGAACTGGGAGGTACAGCTTGCTCGCTGGCATGTCGGCTGGCCAGCTTCCACTGTTTGCCTTGCTCTCATCTTGGGAGGAGCCCTGGGCAGCTGGGCAGCTGGGCAGCTGGGCAAGGTGCGTGTCTGTTGGCTGCCTGGAGTTTGAAATACAACCAAGACTTGCCTCCCTTCCTAGCATGGCAGCTGATAGCATCTGAAAATTGTTCACTGAGCACCTGTCCCTTTGTATACTAGTACCTGGCCGGCTGCCATTTAGGACAATGCGGACTCTCTTGGTAGACAGGTGAGGTGCCGAGAAGATTTTAATGGTGTGTAGGAAGATCTGGGGACTTTGGTCCTACTTAAAGAATGAAAAGGACGAAACAAATAGTAAGGAAGAGAAAAAGCAAGCGAGCAAGCAATGCATTTTGAGCAAGTTCATGTTATACTTGTGGCTTGTGGGGTCTCAGTGAGCATCTGTGTCAAGCATGATTCTGAAGCCTGTGCTATCTGTCTGTGCTCAGCCAAATAGTGGGCCGATAGACTACACTGTAAGTTTCTCTTAGAAGGAAAACCAGGCATAATTTCTGCTTTAGAAAGTGAAGCATTGAGTTAACCTGTTTTATTTATCTCACTGCTTTCAACTCCCAGTGATTGTCAGTGGATGGCTCCTATGAGGCGCTTCTTTGTTAAGCCATTATTTCTCAGGATTGTTGGCTTTGTGCATTTACCAAATGGAATCACAGTGTGCTGAGCCTGACTATCCTGTTGAAACTCCTTCCGGTTCCTTCTGGGTTTTCATTTTTTTAGTGGGCTTGGCATGCTGTGGGGATGGAAGTGGGCTCCTCAAGGAAATACTTCTGAAATGGCGGGTCGTGTTAGAGTGACTATTTAAAAGTGACCCTTGGGTTATCTTTAGGCCGTCAGTGATCCTTTGGCTACAAGAGCCAAAGGGAGTCCGCGGAAAGTCTTGCCTGTTGTGTTTAGATATTCTTGCTCCCCAGCCAGAGGCCTCGTGACACAGCTCAGATTTAGTGGTGTTCCTCTGCCAAGGTCCAAGATGACTGTAGGAGCGAGGAATGCTAGCATGCTGCAGAGACCGAGGTGGGAGGAATAAAGGAGCAGTCGGTGCATAGCCATGTGAGAAAGGCTTTCCCTGTCCACACTGAGTGTAGGCACCTGGAACTTATCTTTGGGCTAGGGCTAAAAGAGAGGCTCTAAATGGCCCAAACTCAACCTTCTCATGGTGACTGTGGTATCTTTAGTCTATGACTAATAAGCCAAATTTCTTCAACGTGTTGACTTTTTTTGATCACTTACATTAGACTGGTAGGGAAGGAGTTTCTGAGGTTGCAAACGTCAACAGAAGTATGCACAAGGCACATATGTATGCAACCAAGAGTATGGTATCCTGTCTCCATTAGCCACCAATGGGACCCCGAACTACATCAGGACTTGGGGTGAATTGGGAAATTGGGTGGGATATGGGAAGTAACAGTAATAGAAGTTTGCACTTTGCTCAGGTTCTTTCTCATTTTCTTACTGTTAATTTCTTTATCTCCATCTAGTATAGACGAAAGAAGTCTTCGCTGCTTCCTTTGCTTCTCAGGGGCGGCATAGGGTAGGGAGCAAGAGAAGAGAATTCACTAGTTCAAGACATTTTTACCTTCACCTTTGGCACTAGAGCAGCTCTCTTCTGGGACTGTTGTTAAGCAAACTGGAGCCCTGCATAAGGCTGGAAGAGTTTATCTCTGGCTAAAATATCTGTGAAGGGTAGAAGGATGGAATGGATGTTTTCTGTGGTTTCTAGATCCCACATTGATGATCCTGGAGGGGGTCTGGCTCCTGAGTCCCCATCAAAGGTTAGAATGAGACAAGGGAAAAGAGCTGCAAAGGCACCAGGACATTCGGTCACTCCCTCACTGGCTAGCCCAGTTGGAGAGGTCCTTGTTTAAGGGTTTTTGTCGAACTGAAAATTTCAGTTTAGAACCAGGTGGGAAACCCCAGAGGCAAGTCCACAGAAATGGGAGAAACGACCGAATTAGCTGGTCAAGCCCGCACCTCTCCCTGCACCGCCTCAGTGTCCAGGCTGAGAGGGAGGAATCCCTACCCTCCTGCTCCTCTTTCCAAATCTAAAGAGAACAACTCCTCTGCACCATTATTCATAGTTCACTGGGACTGCAGCCTACTTCCTCCAGGCTCCATCATGCCCTCTAAAGTGTAGTTTCGTCCAGACCCTGGCACTGGCATGTTTGGAACAACAGTAATATATTTGGCCCATGATCTTCTACTAAATGTTCCCTTCAGGCCTAAAACCCTTTGTTCTGTGAAGCATTGCTTCTAGAGGCTTGAAGACAAAACGAAGAGGTAGTTATCTTGCTAATTTTTTTTCAGGTTGAGGAGTTGCCTAGGTTAAATAAAGCCAAGTCTGTGTTGCTTTCAGAGGGTCATAAGAAACATGGGAAAGCCTGGCCGAAATTGCGTAGGTCACTCACTACCCATAGTGTTTCCTAATCCCTTCTACTCTTGAACACAGGCTGTACTTTTGGAGGTGTCGCTGCTGTAATAGGCTTAATATGTGTGGATCATTTCAGAGACACAGAGTCAGCACAGGCACAAATTAAACAGGTAGCAGCTTCCCCCTACCTAACTTGGCTTCGACAGTTCAAATGCAGGATGAGTTAGGTGATCCTCATCACCTGCAGCCAAACACAGAGGGGAAAGTGGGAACTCACTCCTTCCCATTCCCACCCAACTTCCCATTGGAAAGATGGCAGCAAAGATCAGGGGCAGATTTTCTCTGTGGAGGCAGCCAGGTGCTGCGTGGATCTCTTTAAACTGGTTGGCTTTGAAGGCATTCTCTGTGTGTGAATGACCCCATCACAGGAGCATCCTAGCAGTCCAAAGTCCACCAAGCAGCCAGCCAGATGAAGACCACCCACAAAGCCCAGCTGTTTTACGGGCGCATTAATGAGTTCCTTATTTAAGGAAACTCTTACATTTTACTTCTGGCCTATGGTAAACAAACAAGCTCATACAAACACACACACACACACACACACACACACACACACACACACACACAGACAAATCTTACTTTCTCATAGAAAGTACTGGCTTTCCACACATTGGGGAGCCTGAGTAGTGACTAGACATGGTGGGGTGACAGGCCCCTCTAGGAAGAAATGATTTGTATGGACATGCCAGTAGGTGACTAAGCCTTGCCTGAAGATCTGTGTTGACATCTGAAGACTTTATGGGCCCAATCTGCTCTGAGAACAGCTTCAGGTCTCTTCCTACCCTGGAGTGTCTTCTGTGAATGGAAAATTCATGCCGAAGCAAATGTCCACTAGGCTGGTTCTGCCAACTACGGAGGCTGTTGCTGGTAGCCGAGGGTTACGTCCTCATGTGGTTAAGCATCGGAGCAAAAAGGGTTATAGAGCCTGGAAAAGGCAAGTGCTGGGCTCAAGCAGGCAAAGTGAGATCCTCTCAGTAGATTGAGAGCTGCCATCCATGTGGAGGGAGTAAACATCTATAAAGCAAGCATGAAAGAGGACTCCCAGGTTCTGAAGAGGGAAGGGTAGACAGCTGGATGAGTCAGACTATCTGTAGTCTGTCTTGCAAGTAATGGAAGCCAGAGACCGTCAGGCCTATGCGGCTGCATGAATGGGCATGCCACTCACAGTTAGAGAGCACTCAGGAGGAGCACATGCGGAGTGGCCACATCCTCCGTTCACAGCTCTTAGACTTTCTTCCTGTCCTTCTATTTCATAGTCTTTTGACTATCTCTCTTCTCCATGACTCTTGAAATAAATTTGTTTCTTGGCTTTGCAACTTTACTAAGTATCAGTACCTCTGTTTTGTCTTGCTTTGTTTTGTTTCTTTAAGGAATAAGATGCTGTTTTCCTAAAGGAGTTTGTAGACTAAGAGAGCATTTGGGCCCCCCGATGTATTTTTGTCCCTGAATATATGTAGCCTGCTTTCCTGCCAGAGGATCAAGTGCCCTTCAGTAGGCATTCCGGAGAGACCTTTGTGTTTCTGTCTGAGGAGCAGGTTTGCTGGCAATGAAACCTGGCATTGCAAAAATCCTTCCTTAAGCCTTTGTTTAATGCCAGAGTTCTCAAATGCTTGCAGATTCTGGAGAGGTGCCAAACTGTGCTCCCAGATTAGGAAACTGGTGGAAGGTCTCCCATAATCTATAAACCTAATATAAACTGCCATTTCAAATGAATGAATCGTTTGGACTGCTGGAAGGAGGCCGAGGATGTTTGGAGTTCCCTTTTTTAGCTGATACAACTTCTAGACTACTGGGCTTTTACAACCACCTTCAAAGTGCTGCATTATTATTTGCACCGCTTGGAGGTAAGCTGTTAACTTGGCCTGTCCCCTTTTGCTGACCCTTGGCATGGGGTCCTGGCTCATCATGTATCAAAGGTCTTAATGGGAAATGGGGGCTTTCATGCACCCGGTAGAGAATGATAAATCTGTTTGAATGCCTTAAGGCATTGCATAGCACACCACTAGGCACATAGAGACAGAGGAGTCTGCAGTATGACACCTCAATTGCCAAAGCACTAGGTCAACACAAATGGGAATGATTTTCCTATCAAGCACAAGATGGTCCCAAGCTATGAACAGTCTGAAGAAGTCCATGCTGCTCTTTGCTTGGCAGTCTGGAGCTACCTCTCAGTACATGTGTCCAGATGGTGAGCTGAGCCTTGCCTAGAACAAGAAACATCTTTTTAAAAAAGATTTGGCTGCTGTGAACTCCTGGGGACTCCCAGCGTGCCTCTGGCCTTGAAGAGCAGCCCTGATCTACCACACTGGTGGTTTCTCCCAGGAAGAGGGGAAGCAGCCATGTTTTGTGGTCAGAATTCTCCAGTCTGTTCCCAGCCAGCTTCAGCTGTGAGCATTTTCACACGGCCCTGGTTCTGGTGATACAAAGAGCAAAGAGCGAACTGAGCCAGCCATAACACTGAGTAATGCCGGGAGGTGCCTTCTAGAACAAACAATGTGGGTGAGCTGTGCAGAGAGGGAATACCTCTGGTATGACATTTAGATTACTGAATTATTTAAATGAATGTCAATTAGGCAGAGGAGACTTGCTGCCTTCTGCCAGGGCACTTCCTGGTTATTCACACAGGCAGGTGTAAAACTTTATTCACTTCAGATATCACACTTCCTGCCGGACCATGGAGGGACACAGCACACTATACAATCTACTGTATTGATATCAGGGTCTGAGAGTTTCAGAACCCACACATTCTCATGGGTAGTCCTTAAAGGTATCCTCTAGCCCAACATCCAGCCCAAATAAAATATTCCAGGCTCACACATGTTATAGTGAATGTTAAGTTTGACGGGACTGACAATGTGAGCCATGGGCACTCTGTGGTTTGCTGTACTTCCAAGAGTTATGGATATTAAGCCTGTTCCACCTTCCTCCTTCCTTTAAGCCTTTGCTGAGTTAGTAATCCTAATTCAGAAAATCACTTTGCCATCTCTTCAAACCAACCTAGGCTACCAGACAAAACTGCCCATAATTGTGTGTGTGTGTGTGTGTGTGTGTGCGTGTGTGTGTGTGTGTATGTACCTGGGAGGGGATATCATTTTTAAATTATAAATTTAAGATCTTCATTTATATTTGTATATAAATTAAGTACATAAATTATTTGCTAATTCATTTGATGGGAATATACCAGATAAGGAAATAAAACCTTGGGAGGACAGCTATGCTGTCACCAGATTTGGTGAAGGTTTTGTACTCCGTGCTGACTGGGCTTGGCTCTGGGTTCCTTGTCAAAGAAGGAGTTAATTGTCATATCCCAGTAACAGCTATTCTCTACTTTGGCCACTTTTCTTTGTCCTGAGTGTGGAGAGCAAAGGTATGTAAGCCATGGGTTTTGCCATTTGATTGAGAGGAGTCATCAACAGCAAAGCAATCCGGTCTGTGACTCGTATCTTTGTCTCTACAACTGTAAGACATATGTAGGAGTTTGAAGGAGACTTAATGAGACTCTGCAGGAGTAAATGCTGATTAGGGTTAATGTGGCCTCACACTCGTCTACACTGCACACATGGGTTTAGTGAGCTGAATCTCACAACATGTTAAAGTTACTCAAGGCTTCTTGCTTCTGGTGAGATTCTTTAGGTTATAGTCCAAACATCTGTCAGACTATTATCCTGTCAAAAACAAGAGACCTTGAGAAAGGGGTGTTGTTTCCTGTGCCTATGGATATAGAGTTTAATTTAGGATGCAACTTTGAAACTAGCTCACACTAAGAACATATTATTAGAACCAAAAAGTGTGACACTTGGGTGCCTTGAACCATACATTTATTTATTGTGCTGGTTTACTTCTTTGTTAATTGTGATGCTATAGATCAGTGGTTCTTACTCTGGGTCATGGCCCCTTTGGGGGTTGAATGACTCCTTCACAAGGGTTGCCCAAGACCATTGGAAAACACAGATATTTACGTTACAATTTGTAACAGTAGCAAAATTACAGGTATGAAGTAGAAATGTCCTAGTTTGGGTTTCCATTGCTGTGAAGAGACCCTGTGACCATGACAAATCTTATAAAGGAAAACACTTAATTGGGCTGGCTTACAGGTTCAGAGGTTTAGGCAGCAGAAAGTGAATGAGACCCTAGGCCCTACTTAAACTTTAAAGCCAAACCCCTAATGGCACTTTCTCCAACAAAGTCACATCTATTTCAATAAGGCCATACCTCTAAATAGCGCCACTCCCTATAGGCCTCTAAGAGGCCATTTTTATTCAAACCACCACAAGCAACAAAAATAATGTTATGGTTGGGGGGTCACCACAATCTGGGGAACTATATTAAAGGGCTGTAGCCTTTGGAAGGTTGACAAGTACTGTTATAGGTAAATGTGAGGTACCTCTCCATGTATCATGTGCTCTTCTGTGAGCTGTAACCCCCATTCTCTGACCATCCATTCCATAGGGCCCAGTGGTGAATGAGATCTTTACCGTTTGTTGTTATTTATGGTAGTTCATATATACAGTAACAGTGACCAAATGTATTTGATTATCCACTGTCACTCTGTGAAATAGTCAGTCTTCATCTTATTTTCATTTACCTCTTTCTCACAACACTAACTCTTCGTTCCCCAGCCCGGTATCAGATATACTTTTCAGTACAGTGGGTATGTTATTGGATACATATGATTAAAATTGTTTGCAATGAAAGTGCTTGCATTTTAAATTCCCACCCGTTGCCTTATTTAAAATACAGCCATTTAATTCTCTTTCAGGCCACACACAAATCAATGTGACGTCATTAGCTTCCTTCATAACTCCCCTCCCCCATTCAGTTCCTTCCAAAAAAATGGTGACATGTTAGGCGGCATGGCTGGCAGGTCTTAGCCCAGCTTCATGCCATTCAAGATTGGCAAGCATCTGGACTGCCTAGAAATATCCTCCTCAACTGTCTTTTGATAAGTGTAAACTTCTTGCTAGATTATGTCCAATGAAGAGACTATCTCTCTGCTCATGAGAGTTTTTCCACTCATTAAACATGTTGAAGGCTCCTGGAGTCTCAGGGTTATAGACTGGTGATGTACTTCACACCGGCAGTGGCTATTTTGGGTTTTCTGCTTTCAGGCATGCCTTTGCTTTGGGATGAGCCCCTTGTGGTCTTCAAAAAGAACTCAAGTCAATTATAAACAGAAGGGCATGTCTGTGTGTCTGCATGTGCTTTACACTGTGGGATGTAGCACTCACACAACAGCGGGCAGTGAACTATATTTTCACTTCTTTGAAGAGGAAAGAATAAAGATTAGCAACACTTTTTTTCTTCTCTCTTTTTGAGATAACCCACATCTCTATACACACCCACACAAATCTGTGTAAGTGAACTTGACATTTTTACTTTAAGGTCTTCTCTTAAAAGCACTGCCACCCTCTCTCTCTTTCTCTCTCTCTCTCCCTCTCTCTCTCTCTCTCTTCCTCCTGTCTTCCCTCCCTCCCTTCCCTCCCTCCTTCTTCCTTCCTTCCTTCCTTCCCTCCTTCCTCTCTTTCTCTCTGGTGTCTTTGTGTCTCTGTCTGTCTATCTGTCTGTCTGTCTGTCTGTCTCTCAAAAGGCAGTTATCTCACAGACATGCTAATCAGAGAGGTGAGCCTCTCTGTGCCTCAGACCTTGGGAGAGAGCTCTGGAGGCTGGGTTTCCTTGAGTAGGGCTTTGGTGACTGTGGCCTTAGCCTTTAGGACTGGCTGTGCACACTCTGTCTTCACCTCCCTTCCCTGCTGACTGAAAGTGTTGGAAGTAGCAAGTCTGAACTAATCATCCCGATGAGGGAGGAGGGAGAGAGATGTGAAAATGGAACTGCACATAAGTGTTTTCAGAAGACAGTTGGGAGGGTGCAGCCTGCAACTGCTCGGCATCTCGGCATCACCGGGAACTATCTGGTCTCTGGCCCTACCTGCTACCTAATTGTTGAATATAGCTTCCTTCCCTTTGTTTGGGCCCTTGGCCTGAGTATTTAAAGCCATTTTCTTTCCTTGTTCTTTACCAGTTGACAATTCTTTTTTTTCTTTTTTTTTTGGTTTTTCAAGACAGGGTTTTTCTGTGTGGCCCTTGGCTGTCCTGGAACTGACTCTGTAGGTCAGGCTGGCCTCAAACTCACAGAGATCTTCCTGCCTCTGCCTCCTGAGTTCTGAGATTGAAAATATGCATCACCACTCCTGGCTATCTTCTTAAGAGCGATTCATTAGAATTTTAACCAGTGTGCACACACTATTGTTATCCTCACAAGCTGTCTCGTGTGTCTGGCTGACGTCAGTAACTGGTTTGTCACCATAGACCCTTCTATAAGTGTGTTCTGAAGCAGCACTTGCCTACAAGTGCAGAGCTAGCAGGAACTGGTGCTAACCATTGCCAAGTATTTATTTAGGAGCCATTTTTTTTTTTTTTTTTTTTTGGTATAAAATAAAGGTGCCAGACTTTAAGCTCCATCAAATATTTAGAGTAGAAGCTACGGATATGGGAGAGAGGCTCCATGTTAGGAGTCTGGGTATGCAGTGCTGGTCTTCATGTTAATATAATCCTAAGGAGGATGGGTGTACAGCATAGGTACATTCATAGACTGAGGTGGAATTATTTGTTTGAGTGACAACTTGGAGTGTGGACACTGGTCAGTGTTGGTGGTTCTGTGATTGGGTTTGGGATGATCTTCGGGAAACCTGCTGGTTTTCCTGCCCTCTGAAAGGGATGAAGCTCACAAAACTGAATTGTGTCTCCTTCTTACCTCTCCTTTGCAGATGAGAAGCCCAAGGTCAACCCGAAACTTTACATGTGTGTGTGTGAGGGCCTCTCCTGTGGGAACGAGGACCACTGTGAAGGCCAGCAGTGTTTCTCCTCTCTGAGCATCAACGACGGCTTCCACGTCTACCAGAAGGGCTGCTTTCAGGTTTATGAGCAGGGGAAGATGACCTGTAAGACCCCGCCGTCACCTGGCCAAGCTGTCGAGTGCTGTCAAGGGGACTGGTGTAACAGGAACATCACAGCCCAGCTGCCCACTAAAGGTTCCCATGACTCCTTCTGTTTCTAAGATCAAGGGGTTTTGTGAGTGTTGCCCCAAGTCTGTGTAGGTTAAGGATCTGCCAGAGCATACTTCGTACTCGCTGAACCAGAGCTGATGGGCCATGGCAGGTCACTCTGGGTGAGGAAGACAAAGCCATGGCCTTTGGAATCTAAAAGGAGAGTGATTATTTTGGGAACGTGAATGATGTGACATGCATCCAGAGGATGGGTGTAGGGGATGGGTTTGCTGACTGCAGGTCAGCACTAACATGTGTATGGGCCATGTGTGTTTCGATAGCATGAGCTTGGTGCCTGTGTGAAGGGCCTTTCCCTTGAGCTCGCTCACCCTTCCAAATCAGATCCCCAGGCTTCTGAAACAGGAGCCAGGTACAGTCGTGCATTATGCGGTTTCCCCCCATGCATTTCTTAGGGATTCTGAGTCCTCTGGAAGTTTCCCTCTGAGACTCTTTTCTCATATGGTGAAATCTCACTGGCTATATCCCGTTGCTGTCAATATTAATATAGGCCCGCCTCAAGCCAAATTTATTCTCCTAATATATAGTACCTCTTAATAGGTTTAGTTATATGATTTTGTGCTTGTGGAAGAAGGAAAGCACAAACAGGGTAAGAGGGGACACTCAGAGCCTTCACTGCCAGGTCTGTCACAAGGCAGAAAACCAGAAAGCTAATATATCACATGGCAGTTTTGAAATTACTGTGACCCCCTTTGGTTAGGGAGAACAGGTTACATTTGGATATAAAAAATAGGATTAAACACAAGGGTTTGAAAAAGAAGGATTGAATTAGTAATTAACTCAAAGGTTATTTCCTTATGCTCAGTGTGTTAATTCTTCACTAACAGAATGGACAGACAGGAAGAACTGTCTGTATTCACAGAAAAATGTTGTCAGCAGTATGAAGATCCTCACAAACATTTATTTCCGTATTTACTTGTGTGTGTGTATGTGTGTGCAAGCATACACATACATGCATACATTGCACTGTATTTGCCTGTGTGCGTTGAGTATGTCAGAGAACAACTTGTGGGAATTGGTTTTCTTATTGTGTGGGTTCCAGGGATCAAACTCAGGCTGCTGGGCTTTGCCAAAACTCCTCTGACCCCTGATCTGTTTCACTCTCCCAACACCCTGTGTTTTAACAGAAGGCACTTTCTGGAAGGAATGTCCTGTTTGAGAGGCCACAATATCTGTCATTTATTAAATCACTTTTATGCATAAGCATGCAGATGACATGCACTATAGAGTACCAGCCTGATTCTCAGGGCTTTGGGGAGTTAAAGAAATAATATAAAGGAACCTTTAAGTAGAGAGTGGATCGCTGCAGGAACACTGAGGCAGGTAAAGCTTAGGGAAGATAATCCACACTTTCTCACTGGGATATTACAGCATACTGGCTGTCTGTCAGGGCTTGTTGTAAAGTATCTTTGCCTCTGCAATCCATGCTAATAAGAGTTAACATCAAGGATTATATGCCTCTTGTACTTAAGAAGCTCTAAAGCAGTCATGCATGAATACAGCTGATTCTAGGTGGAATCCTTTCTAAACTCCAGTTCTGTTTAATTGATTGATCACTTAAATCAGTGTCTGGGCCACTGGCTCAGTATTAGGAAGTAATTTAGTTGTAAATTGTTTTGATATACGAGATTGTTCAGGATCAGGAATCATTTCTTAAGGTATTGATAAATAACAAGGAAACCATGGTCCCCACGACCACTTACCCTGTTCTTCCCATTCCTCAGGGAAGTCCTTCTCTGGATCACAGAATTTTCACCTGGAAGTTGGCCTTATCATCCTCTCGGTGGTGTTTGCAGTATGCCTTTTAGCTTGCATCCTTGGGGTGGCTCTCAGGAAGTTTAAAAGACGAAATCAAGAACGCCTGAACCCCAGAGATGTTGAGTACGGTACTATCGAAGGGCTCATTACCACCAATGTTGGAGACAGCACTCTAGCGGTGAGTTTGTGACCCCAGAGGGAGTCCTAAGGCCAATGAGATGGAGGTGGGCACTTTGGTAACAATGACTACACAGACATGCATTGTGACTTGCCATTGGGCTAAAAGCCAAGCCTATGTGAGCACCTGGTATAGGAGTGTAACTCTTGTGAGTAAGAGCATCCATTTCTGACAGTCACTTAAGAGTGAGGCTCGGACATTTTACATCAGTAGATTCTTGGTGGTGACTTTTCTTTGGAGAATGTGAGGAAAAGGGACAAAGACTGGTTGGCAGACTGGAGATTCAGTCTTCAGGACTTGCAGTGGTAGTATTCAGTTACTCTATTTGTAACAACAGACATCTTTTTAAGGAAGCATCTTTTCATTATTATTAAGAAATCTTTTTTCCCTTTAGATTAGGCGCCATAATTTAGAGACTTGACATCTCCAGAAGTAGCCACTGAGCTTTTGATGTTCCAGTACTGCCCCCTTGTGGAGTGTAGTCAGCCGGTTGAACCTGGGTCCTCCAGTACAACCATGAGTATGTAGCGCATACAGAATTTAAAATGCTTTAGTAGCCAGCCTTACAAGTAAGCGAGAAAAGCAAACCATTTATACCTTTTATCATTTCAACATACAGTAACATTATTGATATCTTCCATAAGTTTTCAAAGTCATTTACATGATGCATAAATCTAGAACACCCCTCCCCAGGTTTACTTCTTCAGCATAGAAGATGCTGTTATTTATACATTTGAAAATTTCTTCCTGGCCAGTGAGGTATCTCCGAGGGCAAAATGCTCACTGCTGGGCCTAAAGACCTAAATTTAATCCCCAGAACTCATGTGGTGGGAAGTGGACTCCCACAAGCGGTCCTCTGATATGTACAGTGGAAAGGCTATCCCACACTGCAAACAAATAGGGAAAGAAATACGTCCAATAAGAATGTAAAGTCACTCATATGTTTTAAAGCTCTAGTGTGACATTGTAAGTTTCCCTTTAGTTACTCTTCCCAACTTTGAGTTAACTCATGGAAGTAGGTCACTCACCATAAGCTCCTATGGAGCGCAAAAGAATCAAGTAACGCCATTCTCCATGGATACTACACGGTTTCTCTGAAAAAAGACAAAGCTCTGTGGGTGTTAGGTGCGAACACACAACCAAAACAGCTCTCTCCCTTGTCACAATCCAGCCAGTCTAAAGACAGTCAAGTTGTCTTTGTAATGCGATTCGGAGCTGTTTAATGCTATACTCCCATCTCTGACCAGATCGGCTTGCCTGAAGGCTGACTTCAATACCTGACAAGTCCATAAGTGCCTGGGAGTTCTGTAACTAGGCTTGCTCTTCAACCGTCTTTTTTGTTTTTCTGGAAAAGATGGACCTTAAGCAAATCTTTAAGCTAAAAGATGGCCATCTTTAGCTCACGCACTACACCTGGGCAGCCATAGGAGCTGCCTGTAGTCCGGTGCCTGAACTTGGCTGATGTTGCAGGATACAGGCTGGGAACCATCTTGCTCTGATTCCTGTCCCATCAGGGTTCTGTTTGAATGAAAAAAGGAACAGGTTAGCCTGTGCACACCCTTTTACCCATTCAAGTTGTTGTAGGGTGGAACTGGGAGAAAGGGTGTAGCTTGTTTTCCTGAGATGTTTGCTCAGAAGTCTGTTTTAAGGTTTAGGGGAAAGGAGGTGGCTCTATGGGGTTTCGTAGCAGGGAGTCGTGAGGATGATTCCCGACAAAGCTTCAGCAAAGCAAGATTCTAACATAGATTAGTCAGAACTCTGTTCCTCGGAGCTGCTAACGTGTCTAATTACCAAGGGCAGTAATTGGAATATCTAGTGTAAATTACTGTTTAAATAGCTTTTAGGATTTTGAAATCGGAATGAAAGCCTGCGCCAAAACAGTCTTCTCAACACAACCCAGCCACGCAGCTGACAGAATGTCAGGATATAATAACACAGTAAGGAAAACTAGATGTCCTTATTTGCTTATTTAAATAATATGTTCATTTATGTGAGCCGACAAACGGTAACCTTGCTGAAGCTCGCCCACGGCTAGGGCTTCAGGAGTTGAGGTAGGTAGGTCTTTATTAGTCTTTGGTTGATTTCCTGACCCCCCCACAGCCCCCTAAAAAATCCATGAACTTAATTAGAACTAAAACGATGCATCATGGAAAAGCAACAGCTTAATATGCAGAGTTGTGTTTTTTTTTCCCCCTCAAAAATAATTGAATGAATAGAGTCACGAAGCAGGGCCAGAAGAAATTGTCAGGGAAACACGAAGCCTGTTTTCTTCTATATTTGTTTTCTTTTTGATTATCCTTTTGTGGTTTTTAAGGGTTCTGATTTCCTTCTGTTAGGTGTTTGGCCTCTGGTAATTTTAGTCATCCACAGTATCGCACGGTAGTGCTTTACAGAAAGGAGAGAAGATGAAATTCCCAGAAATCTATGTGCTGCCTTAATGGGCCGGCTCTGTGTTGGGAGAGGAAGAAGTTTGGACGGGGTTAGCCTTCCCCCAATCACCACGGCTGTAAGGCTGTGCATTAGAGATGCTTCAGGCCTTGCTGAGAGTGTGAAGGAAAACTTTATGAATGAACTGGCTGGCAGTCTTTGGCCAGCTCATTTGGAGACATCATGGTGGGACTCTGGTGTTATGTTTGAAGTGAAAAAAATTTTTTTTTTTGGCTTTTAGTTCACGTTAAAAAAAAAAGGTGAGTAGGTGTTAATTTAGTGACCTGCTTGCTCATATGTTATCTGGAAAAAATAAAAAGAGAGAAACTCCATCCACAGAAACACCCACGCACACACCGATAAGTTCCAATCTAATGATCTGCACATTATTAGAATCTTTCCATTACAGACATGACACCTGGCTGGTCATACTCCTAATTTGCTTGCTTCCAGTTAGACACCTTTAGTTTGTGAGGCAACTAAACTGGATAAACATCATTTAGCAGCAGAAGAGATAATGGCAGCTAATGCCCAGCTCTTGGTACTCAAGATTTTCCACCCCCATCGTTCCTACTGACTCCTCGGGTGCAGCCCCTGAGCCTCTCTAATGTGCCCATTAGCTTAGCTTCGTTTCCTTCCTGGTGTATTTGATTAGGGCCTAAGAAAGAATGACTTACCCATCAGGAAAACTGACCTTAGATTTAGCTTCTAAGTCTCCCAAGACATACAGCCAGTCCTTTCAAAGGAGAGTTTTAATGGGTCATATATCCAGAGTTGCTGGAAACCATGTGGGTTAGGACTCTAAAGCAGGAACTGTTGCTCAGTCATTTCTTTTTCTCCTTGTTTTACATTACAGGAATTACTAGATCACTCGTGTACATCAGGAAGTGGCTCTGGTCTTCCTTTTCTGGTACAGAGAACCGTGGCTCGCCAGATAACCCTGTTGGAGTGTGTCGGTAATTCTTTTGCTTCCCTTCCTTTTGGGCAATAGGCAGTGTTACTCGTGAATAGAAGGCGGCCGGAGCTTGGGAAAGTCTGCTTCTTGTTGGTTCTTATTGCTTCTCATTAAACGCTGGAGGTGCCAAGTAACCATGTGGTTATTCCACCTCAGGGGGTGTGAGATCACCATGGGGTCTCTGTTCTCTGTGACTCACATTTGAGAACTTGCTGAACTCCTGGTAAGGAGTCCTACACTGACTAGAACAGACAATGTCTAGGCTGTGTTGAACAGGGGCTGACTGATCTGAGGTAAATCGGCTTCTGGAGACTAAGGTTGGTCAGTCACTGAGGTTTTCCCATGATTCCTCAATTCCTTCCTCTGAAAGGAAGAAGGAGTATGTCTGATTAGTTTCTCTGTGTCAGTTAGACACCAAAGCTTATGAAAATATACATTTAAAAACTAGAGTGAGTTTTACTATGTTTTTTAAAAATTAAATGCTTAGTACAAAAAACTATATACATTTTGATAGCCTTTCATTTTTCTCCCTATGCCATATTTTAGGTTGGCAGATTGTGAAAAAAAAATCTGTGCTCCTTTATCCATTAAAATTTTTAAAAATTCCGTTGTAATTGCATTTAGGTATACAGTGTATGTGTGCGGGTGTGTGCATTCCACAGCACATATGGAAGTTGGAGGACAAGGCTGTAGAGTTGGTTCTCACGCCACACCTCTCTGTGGGTTCTGGAGATTGAGCTCCAATTATCAGGCTTTGTGGCAAGAGCTTGACCCATTGGGCCACCTCAGTGGCCCACCTTTCTTCATTTTAAGAGTGCATGCACCTTTCCTGGTGTTGGGAATTATCAGAAGTTCTTTGAAGAGCTGTGCAACAGTCAATCTGACAAGGATTTGGCACATGTTCTTTTGTTTTCTGAATGGGCAGAATGAATTCCCAGGAAATGTAGATGTCTGGGTCAAGCATGACTTAATAAGGATGATGATGATGGGGAAGATGATGGTGATGATGATGATGATGATTATAATGATGATGGCAGCTTCATGAATTCCAAGAGGCTGATGCAGAATTCTTTGCTTGTTTTTGAGGCAGGGTCTCTTCTGGCCCAGCAAGACCCAAAACTCAGTTTATAGCCAAGGATCCTTTCTTGATCCTCTCTCCTTGTCTTAGTCAGGGTTTCTATTCCTGCACAAACATCATGACCAAGAAGCAAGTTGGGGAGGAAAGGGTTTATTCAGCTCACACTTCCACATTGCTGTTCATCACCAAAGGAAGTCAGGACTAGAACTCAAGCAGGTCAGGAAGCAGGAGCTGATGCAGAGGCCATGGAGGGATGTCACTTACTGGCTTGCTTCCCCTGGCTTGCTCAGCTTGCTGTACTATAGACCCAGGACCACCAGCCCAGAGATGGCACCACCCACAATAGGCTGGGCCCTTCCACCCTGATCACTAGTTGAGAAAATGCCTTACAGCTGGATCTCATGGAGGCATTTCCTCAACTGAGGCTCCTTTCTCTGATAACTCCAGCTTGTGTCAAGTTGACACAAAACCAGCCAGCACACTCATCTATCTCTTGAGTACTGGGATTATTGTAAGTATATATCTCATGGCCAGATGCAGTTTTAAAGTCCCAATTTTCAAGGTCGAGGGGATGGCTCCGACAAAAAGTGCTTGTGGACTTGCTTTTGATCCCCAGTGCCTGTGTAGAAAAGCTTGTACAACGGCATGCGTCTCTAGTCCCAGTCAGTTCTGGGGATGCAGAAACGGGATTGCTGGTCAAGAAGTCAAGGTTTATTTGTGAGCCTGATTAGTCAGAAACCCTGTCTCAATAATGTGACTAAGACGAACACCCAGTGTTAGCATCACATATGCATAGGTAGCTGCCCCTTCCCCTCACACATGCAGGACACACTTTAAGTGCAGTCCTCAGTTTCACCATTTTCATGTGGAGAGTAAGTATTTGCAGTCAGCAGGACAGGTTTTGTCAGTTTCTCACTGAGATGGTGTGCAGGCTTTTCTGGTGGATATGGGAGCTCTTGCCTTCTGACTGTCTGTTTGGGGGAAGCCTTTGTAGTGAACCAGAAAAACCTTGTGGCGGTACGGTTCAGCCCTACCACACACCTTTAATCCAAAGAGCTTTCTGTAAATAGGATTATGAAGTCAATGACTGGTCAAAAGGCAACCAGGGCAACCGGTTGACAGGGAGTGAACATAGGAAAACCCAGGAAAGAGAAATGAGGGTCTTTGGGTTGAGGGGTATTTACCAACATCACGGAGGAGAAGGAGCTTTTTCCTTCTGGGACATGGCGAAGTAGGAAGGTCGGCCAGGTCCTTTCTCTGCCTCTCTGAGCTAGCAGGCTTTCACCCAGCATCTGGCTTCAGAGTCTTCATCTGGGAAACCAGACGTTTGGGAATTTTGTCTTCAAAAGAACAGGGAGCAGCTGACCACCATGAGCTGCCCCCGGCCCTTGCTGCTGTGTGAGGGAGGAACAGTGTTCAGTCCAGCAGCAAGCTCTGCAGGCAGCACTGCTGGCCTGTGCCACACAGGGGCCAGATCAGGAGCTGTGTACCTTTTCCCCAAGGCCTGCACCTACGGTACCTATTCCCCACTGTTTGCAGCTCCACCGCAGCTGACAGAGGATCTGGGTAGCAATGGGGGGCCTCGAAGGGGGGCCTCGAAGGGGCCATGCACCTTCATCTCCTGTCTTTTTCTTGCCCCAAAGGCTCGTCACTCCCAGATAGTCCCAAATGCCAAGCTTCATCCTCAGAGACCAGCTCCCCTCAACTGTCTATAGTGTCTGACTCTAGAGATGTTCTTCACCATTTAGAACCAGTGTAAATTCAGCCGTTGCATGTTGTGGGGTGACATTGGAGCCCGGTAGGTGTCATGCCAGTTTAGGAGGTTTTGTTGTATCTTTGAGGGAAAAGGTAGAGAGATGATCACAGTAGTTCAAGAAGACAGGGAGCTGACCACATCAACCCTTCCGAGCCCTAGGCATCCTCTCTGTGGACATTTGGAGAACTGTATCTCACTTTTAGTGACTTTGGCATAAGATTACATTAATAAGAAGTATTTGACAACCATTAAAATACATTTCTGTTTTGGTTCAATCCACCTACCATGCCATCTACTTTCTTTTCTTAATTAAAAAAAAAAAAGACTTATAACAACAAACAACTTTGTATCCACAATTGAGATTTTTTTTTTCCTTCCCAGTGAAACAGTGACTTCAAGGTGAAAATAAAGTTGCAAAATGGAACAAAGGCAGGAAAAGCTTAGCATTCATTTCCTGCTAGTCCTCATCCTGGACAGAACTGCTGAGCCCTTTTTCCGACTTGATTAAAATGTCTGGCAAACTAAGTACACTTTGCGTGATTATTGACAGCAGTCTGCAACGAACTCTGGTCACTCTTAGCATCCCTTTGTATATGTCATTGCTACTGGATAGCGATATTAGTTCTTGTCACTGAAGCTCAGTTTGTCATGGATGCTCCCTGCTGCCGTTCCACCTCTGGAGCTGGATGGTCCCCAGTCTGTCACTCCCGTGAGGCAGGCATTCAATTGCCCAGCCCCATCCCCAGCCCTTGGTGGCTTTGTGACCCGCTTTCTTTCTACATTTAGGGCCTTGCTGGCATAGTTTTCTAGCCGAAGACTGTACTTGTGCACAAGCAGGCAGCACTGCAGCTGCCTACTACAGCCCTGTGACGGTGCAGTCACCACATGCCTGGGCAGAAAGCCTCTTTGCAATGTAGTCTCAGCTCCCGCTGCATGCCTCTCATCAGGCTGACCGCAACCCATGTTGACCCCCCCTGGTTTTGAGATAATGACCTCCTCTTCACTATCTCTTTGATCATCTCTCCCTATAATTAAAGAGGTGACTAGAAGGGGGAACATGCTCTTGATAAACATGTGGCTGCTGCATAGAGGAAGGGGGCATGAATCAGACAGGTCAGATGCCAACTGAAGTCACCCCATTTTATAAACTACGGTCTTCAGATGACTCAAAAAAAGAAATCTGTGTTGTTTTGAGTGAATGGGAGTTCCGCCTGAATGTATGTCTGGATATAACAAGAACGTCTCGTGTCTGAGGAGGTAGGAGGAGAGCGCCTTGGATTCCCTGCTACTAAAGTAATAGAAGGTCGTGTGCCACTGTGTGTTCTGGGGATCAAATCTTGGTCCCCCAGAGGAGCATCTGGGGCTCTGAATTCCTGAGCCATTTCTCCAGCTTCCAGGTGACTTACACATATTTTATTTATTAGTTTTCTTTGCGAATGTGGATGCCAGAGGATACTTTGTGGAGTCTGTTCTCTGTTCCACTTCTATGCAGACTCTAGGACCACACCTAGGAGCAACGTCAGCAAGCCCCTTTGCCTGTTGCACCATCTCTTTGGCTACCAAACTCTCGCTTTAGTGTAGTCCACTCGTGACGTCACTGGGACTAAACAAATGCCATGACCAGTGTTAGAAGTCAGAGCTAATCTGGAATTCTATGTCTGGGGCTTTGAAAGACCTGCTTTTTGGACTATAACTTTATCCTAGAAACCCTCTGGAGGTGGCGGAGCACAACCTTCTCCCAGCACCGTGGACTGTCATTAATCTCCAGGACCTCAGTCTGCCCCTCTCTGGGGCCAGAGGAGCTTAAGTACATTCAGGCATTTGTGCTGAGAAATGCTTCTAAGGGTCCAGTAGGACAGAGGGGAACCAAAGAAACCATTTAGTTATTTAGACATATTTAGGCATACCCCTTTGGCTTTTGATGCTACATTGAGATTTAATAATCAGTATTATTTTCAAAATTGTACTACCTTTCACATGTTTTGAAAAGCTAGATGGTTTCTAGCCTTTCGACATTGTGACTTTCCATTGTTGTCTACATATAGGTTGGGCTTGCCTACACAGCTACCCTGGGACATAAGTCAGACACCCTCAGGAGAGCAACTTAAATATAAGTGTGCAGTTAGGTAGTTATCAGGTAATTGTGCCGTACTGGTTCAAAGGCTGTTTCCTGTCACAATAAGGCAGACAGGGAAAGGGAGATTTTACCTTATTTTTGTACATCTTTGTAGGCGAAGTATTTGCACTCCTAAACTGTGTAGCAGATAACCAGGAGTTAAGAGTTTCAGGCATCAGACTGCATTTGCTACGAGGAGTTGCTTGGTCAGGCTGTGTGTCCTGTTTTTACCCTTCTAGACATTAAAAAAAAAAAAAAAAAAAAGAATAAATTTAGCGTCACACAAAGAATCACATGACCAATGCGAAATTATCTGCACAACAATCTTTTTTTGCAAAAAGGCTCTACCAGAACCCAAACTCAGCTAGTGATTACATGTGCCTAAATGGCCTCCGTGTTTGCGTTTGATGCAGGTGATGACTTTGTTTTAGCCCATGGGCGGGAGCTTGGCCTCACAGTCTGACATCATTGGTTAATCATGGAAGAGAAGAGCAGGGGGCTTAAATATAAGGACGCTGTCGGGTTCGCTACGTTTGATAGAAAATGAAAATCCTAACCGTTTCTCCCATATCTCATCTGTTTTGCCGTCCTCAGGGAAGGGCCGGTATGGTGAAGTGTGGCGGGGCAGCTGGCAGGGCGAAAATGTTGCTGTGAAGATCTTCTCCTCCCGAGACGAGAAGTCGTGGTTCAGGGAGACGGAACTGTACAACACTGTAATGCTAAGGCATGAAAATATCTTAGGTGAGTATGGGGCGGGCCTTCTCTAACTGGTCTCCATAGAGATAAGGGCCGGTCCTTTCTCTCTCTCCCGTTTGCCAAATCTGAGGTGTAGACTCTTTTCTGGAAAACCACATAGTGACCCTCAGCATTTATAGACTACCTGATTTTCTGACAGGTATTTTCTGTTCCGTTTTGTCTTGTTTCAATCTGCACATAGGTTATGGATTGCCTGCCTGATGGAAAGGAAATCTGTTGCAAAACCTTTCCCCTACAGTATTTGCAGATGCAGTGAAACAACAAAGCCCTGCTCCCTCCATGCTGTGCTCTGCCTTGTTCACTTCAAGGCTCCTTGGGTAGTTCTGCTGGCCCCACCCTTCCTGAATATTTATTACTGGAATCAAACTAAGAAAGGTCTTTGGAATCTTTCCTAGAGATTCACAGCTCCCAGGGACGTGTAATTATATGCACATTCCCTCAAACTAGGCATCATTTTTAAAGACCAGATTTACAGAGGGATTCAGCATACATTTTAATTTGAAAGCTCCTTGCTTACTTCTGGAACTCACAAAGCATAGATGAATTTTCATCATCTTATCGCTAAAGCTTAGCAGTGCTTAAAAAATATGCGAGGCAACCACTAGAGCCCGGCAATGGCAGTAGAGGAAGCCCATTGGCTTCCATAGTTTCAAATGGCTTTGAGTGTTTCCATTGATACCCACACATGGTGAAAGCTGCCTAGGGTGGGTCTTGAGGAACAGTAGTGAAATCTGTGTAGAATTTCACTGTATGCCATAGCGTTGGCCACCTTGTGGCGATTGGATTATGTCTGGGCATGGTACAATTCACTTCTATCCCACTCGACCAGCCTAGCATTTAAATGTGACTCAGGTTGTAAGAGACAAACAATCGGATGGTTGCCCAAAGTTTTGGTGTAACAATATGGTGTCGATGGTTGATCTCAGGTACATTTAAAAGTGTCTTTGAGGAACTGGAGAGAGAGCTTAGTGGTTAAGGGCACTGGTTGTGCTTGCAGAGGTCCTGAGTTCTATTCCCAGCACACTCGACATGGCATTAGTTTGAAATGCTAGTTCTCGGGGATCTGATGACCTCTTCTGGCTTCTGTAGGCAAAATACACACACACACACACACACACACACACACACACACTACCGCTACCAGTTTCTCAGAATAGACTCCTCTGTTTGTCTACTACACACCGCCTGTGGTGCGTCAGGGGGTCTGTGTTTAATAGCTGTGATGGCGGTCCTTAACAACACTGGCAGGGAACACGCTGGATAGTTACTGTGCCATGAGTTCAGCGGTAGGGGCTTTATGTGTGGACTCTCGGGTAATCCCCACTGCAGCCTTCCAGAGGAGGGATTCGTGTTTCCTTACTTTTCACTAACCAAATTACCAATGAGAGGCAGAATGCAAGCGCTCCAGCTCATGCTGCACGGCCTAACCCTTCACCATGCTTCCCTGCCATGCCCTGCGGTCTAGAGGAGAGACATATTACTTTGCACTGGGGTCATGTCTTAGATTACAGTGAGGGTAGGGGTTAGACATTCATCTATAGTCAAATTTGCCTTGAGCCTCCCCGTCTCCCTTCTGCCTTGGGAACAGACTGAGATTGAGCAACAGTCAGAGTTGGTTGTGTTAGAAGCTGTGATGTACAACAAGGGCTTGTCTTTAAACAGTAGAGTCACACTACTAATGGGTAGGTGCATGGGTTCCTAAGAGGCATGTGAGGTCTTGAAACCGTTTGAAGGAAGAGCCTCCTGCACCTGACAGTCAAAGTCGCATCTTTGTGAGCATTCACTGCGTTAACACTATAACCAAGGAGGCTGACCAGCATGGAGATCTACTCCCAAGTCTTTTACCACAGTCCTTTAAAAAGATTTACGATATCATTTTAGGCATTGGTTTTTGAGACCAGGGCTCACCGTATCTCAGGCTAGCCTCAAATTCACTATGTAACTAAAGATGACCTTGAGTTTCTGATCCCCTTGCTTTGAATTCTCAAGTGTAAGAAGTCCAGCTAGAAAGAAGAACCTCCATGCCTGGTTTATATAGAACTGAGAGCAAACCCAGGATTTCTTGTGTTTAGCCAAGCCCTGTTCCACCTATTTCCGCAGTCCTAGTGTACGTATGTTACACATAAAGTTGGCACGGCTGTGCAGTAATCACCGCCATCCAACTCCAGAACTGTCCTGTGCTCTCGTGTCTTACGTGCTGGACTGGCAAGATGGCTGTCCTTCAATTCCCGGGATCCCTGTGGTAGGGGAGAACAGACTTCCACGTGTTATCCTCTGATTTCCACCATGAACCCTGGTACATGTGCACGTAAACACAAAATAAGTAACAAACTAGGTGATAATAAGTGTAAACAAAACTTTAAAGTGAAAGCAGTGCTAAGTGACTGGGTGATGTGTCCGTAGGTAGAGTGCTTCTTTGCAGGGCTGACAGCCTGAGTTTGAATCCCCAAACCCATATAAAAGCCATGCTGTAGTGCAGGCATGCTTGGAGATTGGAGATGGAGGTGAAGGCAGGAGAATTGCTAGAAGTCCATGGGCCAGGTAGTGTTCTATACATAGCAGTGAGCCTCAAACAAGGTGAAAAGCAAGGATGGACACCGAGATTGTTCTGTGACCTACACACGTGCATCTGCTCACATGTATACCCTCACACCCTGCACACACACATACATGTGCATTCACAAGTCCACACACAAGAGTACTGCAGACTATTTAATGTCACTGTTTCTTGAGACTATTAGGGAGGGAAGCAAACTATTCCTGAAAATATAGAATTCAAATTCTTCCTATACACACTGTGTGTTCAGCACCACATTAAGCATTCTGAACGCCCTGCCTTTCCCGTCCGTATATCTTTAGGATAACTCTTGTTGCCCTCATCTCATAAATAGGGAAAGCAAGATGGAAGTTTCAAGCACCTTGATCTCAATCACCCGGCTCAAGGCTGTGCCATGGTACAGCGTTGGGTTCCAACCACCTCCACACCTCACAATCTGGCGCCTCTGCCGGTTCTCAGACCATTGCCACTGAAAACTTCAGGTTTCAGATAGCTTTTAGTTTTCGAAGAGTTTGGGACGATGGCTGTGAGAGAAATATTTGGTCTAAGGATCCTGCCCTCTGTTAGGAACACTCTGTCTGAGTCCCTGCTCAGCTTGTATTAACCATGAACTGCTTCAGACTCCAAATGCAAACATCCCAGAACAGCATGTTGGTACTGGGAAGCAAATGTACTTACCTAAATTTGAGGGGTAGACGCTTGAGAAAGAAGAATCCTGTTCATTTAAAAGTCCCGGCTCCTGGCATGTGTACAGGCACACAGAGTCCTTGTTCCTGATTTAAAATAAATCAATGGGATGAACAAAATCCATCTTTAAGGTCTGAGGGTCTAGGGGGAGGATGGAGAGGGAGGAGTGGAGGAAGGGGAGGTTCCGATGGGGATGTAAATAAATAAAATAAATTTATTAACAAAAGTTAGACAGAAATAATTAAGAGTATGTTTAAATGTCAAATATAACATTATTCATGACGAAAGTGAAGTTCATCAAAGATTCATCTGTTTACTTATTCATATAAAAGAATAAGATCAAATAGAGTGAGACCAGAAAACAAAACAAAACAAAACAAAACAAACAAACAAAAAAAAAGATATCTAAGGGTACTAGGGAAGGTGAAGGCCAAAAGAGCTGGCTTATTATAAATGATTATTGTTTTCTCAGGGGAAGAAATTGGTATTAGCTACTGCACAGCTATAGGTCAGCAGTTTGATTTCTTTGGAATGGCAGTCTTTAGTTTGTCACTTTATTTTGAGGGAAGTTAATATAGGCTGAGTCCCATGCCTAGACTCTGTACGAAAGTAACTTCCTGTCTTTCTGAATCTGTTAGTGTCCCATTCCTCTGCTAGACAAATTCACTGTCACCGCTGGACACAGGCCTATTCCAGTGTCTAATTTGAATGATTAAAATCATTTATTTAGAAAGAAGTAGTTGGTACAGACGGTGCAGCAGGCATAGCAGTAACAGAACGCCTCCCTGCTCTGAGCCACTTGGATTCTGGGTATTAGGCTCATGGTTTCCCTCATATGTGCACTACAACTACAATAGTCATTTCCTGTGAGATTGTCCCTCTTAAGGCTGTACTTTTCCAGCCTACAGGCAGGATCCTTATAACTTTTTACTATGTCACTTTTAAAGAACATATGAATGAATAATACTTGACTGGTTTTGTTTCTTTACTTAATAAACCAGTCATTTCATTTAAATTTACCTGTTTTATAAACACTGGAACAAATATAAGCCAAGTAGATCATGGGAATTACCCATACTACGTAAAATCCACAGCCAGGTTAGGACTAGAAGACAAACGTCTAGGTTTCAGGTTTAGTAGGGTTTTAGGGTGGTAGCAAAGAGTTTGACATTTTTATTACGGGTGAGCACAAAAGTATCCATGCTGAGTGGCACTTCCCACTGTGCGTTAGGTGTTGAAAGGGTTCCTTACAATGGAAACCGGAAGGGCGCGTGCTGTTCTTT